>NC_058133.1:222599239-222658346 GCF_016433145.1 Gracilinanus agilis
GAAAAGGAGGGTATGTCCTTCAATTGGGGAATGGCTGAACAAACTGTTGTATATGCGGGTGATGGAATACTATTGTGCTAAAAGGAATAATAAACTGGAGGAGTTCCAGGCGAACTGGAGAGACCTCCAGGAACTGATGCAGAGCGAAAGGAGCAGAGCCAGAAGAACACTGTACACAGAGACTGATATACTGTGGTAAAATTGAATGTAATGGACCTATGTACCAGCAGCAATACAATGACCCAGGACAATTCCGAGGGATTTATGGTAAAGATGCTACCCACATTCAGAGGAAGGACTGCAGGAGAGGAAACATATAAGAAAAACAACTGCTTGAACGCATGGGTCGGGGTGGACATGATTGAGGGTGTGGACTCGAAACTACCACACCAATGCAACTACCAACAATTTGAAAATTGGTCTTGATCAAGGACACATGACAAAACTAGTGGAAATGTGCATTGGCCATGGGTTGGGGGAGTGCGGGGTGGGGGGGGGTGAAGGGGATAAGAGGAGCATGAATCATGTAACCATGTTAAAAATGTATATTAATAAATGTTAAAAAAAATTGTAATAGCAATTAATAGGAAAGATAAATGCACCTGTGGCCATCACTGCTTTCCTGGATCACTGGAGCACCCACCAGGGGGCGGTAGCGTCCACTTTGGGAATCACTTCTATAGACCAATTCTCAGAGTAATGTTTTTAAATACATAAAATTAAATGCATGTTGAAACTGGTTCTTCTGGAATTAAAGATTAGTCCCTGATCAAGTACACCTTTGCTTTTTCTTAACTTTTTTTCCCATTTGATGATGATGATGAGAACATAGTTATAACCATGAAAACTTCAGGGTTGGAAGAAGAGGACAGGGGCAATGGCAGGTCAATATTGGAGCCCTTTGGTAGCAGATGTAATCTTAAGATGTCCTGTAAATTAGACCATATAAGTGGCTATGTGTATCTCTTAGTATAATTGGGAGGTTTCTGACACTAAAATGAATTACCAAGGATAGAGAGGGTTCCTCTGTACTGTAATCTAAATTTTATCATAATTAGTTTGTTTGACATGTGATTACAAGATAAATGGATTAATTATATTCTATTTGCAAATCATTAAAAAGTATTAACCAAAAATGGTTTTCCCTGCAGATTGTTTTTGGTTGCCTGGGGCAAGATAATTAAAGAGATAAAGGGGAAAAAAATCTGTACTACCATCAATCTAATTAAAGATAATCAAATAAACCCTTAAGCTAACTAGAGGTAACTTTGAAGCTTGTGATGTGAATGGAAGCACACTGTGCTCTTCCCCAGCCAAAGGAGCCATTTGTTAGCAATGTTATTAAATTAATCATTCTAAATTCTTTCAAATCTTTACTGCTTTTTGTTGAATAGCCTCCATTTGATGGTGAAGATGAGGATGAACTCTTCCAGTCAATAATGGAACACAATGTTTCCTACCCAAAATCATTGTCCAAAGAGGCTGTTTCTATCTGCAAAGGAGTAAGTAGATCTTGATTACTTAGCTGTTGCTTATTATGATCTTGACCCAAAGGAGTTGAGTGAATTGAATTATTTTAACTCAACCCAACACTTGTGTACCGATGGATTCATACCTCTCCTCTATCACTGCCCTGAATTAGAACCAAGAGTGTTGGAAGCTCAAATGATATAATGGATACAAGGTACTTTGCAAACCTCAGCGTGCTATATAATTACCAGTTATTATTATTATAAGTCTCTAGATATATAAGCTAAGCCTATACACACACAAACACACTCACACACATACATTTTCTAAAGCATCTTCTACACTGCAGAACTGAAGCAATGTTTATAGAGTAATATGTGGGTATCCTGGTAAATGTTTAATAACTGGGTTCTCTGTGTTTAAAAAAGTATGCACACATTTTTTTAAAACCCTTAACTTCTGTGTATTGGCTCCTACGTGGAAGAGTGGTAAGGGTGGGCAGTGGGGTCAAGTGACTTGCCCAGGGTCACACAGCTGGGAAGTGTCTGAGGCCAGATTTGAACCTAGGACCTCCCGTCTCTAGGCCTGGCTCTCAATCCAGTGAGCTACCCAGCTGCCCCTGCACACATTTTTTAAAGCTTAATCTGTAATAGTAACACTTTCTGGACAATCAATACACCCATAATTGAAACCCTGATTTGTTATAACTGCTTATTTCCAAAGTGTAAATGCTCATTCTGAAAACTTAAGTCATTCTTACAATCCCATTAAAGTTGGCTGCAACACATCCTTGATTAAAATCCTGTGAAATCAACTCACTGTTGCCACTTGGTTAGTTTGGTTCATTTATTGATTCAACTTCAGCAATATTTCCTCATATGAGCTTCCTTGTGTAAATTTACAAGTTCATATAAGCTTACAGAGGAATGAGAAATACAAATCACAATTAATGGGATGGAATAGGTCCTTTTTGGGAAACTCTAGATATGTTCATTCATTCATTCATTCATCCAAAACCATGTTCAAGGTGCCTTTGGTGCCAGACTCTGTAAGCAATACAGAGAGACACAGATGCAATAGCTGCCAAACTCTTACCTTCTTGACAGTGAGAACTGGGTGTTATTCAACTTTTTAACCCCATTGCTACCTAATACAGTGTCTTGCACATAACAGACACTCAGTAAATATGGGCAATTGAATTGAATTAGTAGTGACCCCTGCCATCAACAAGTTTATAATCTAGTGTTATATCAAAAGTTCACAGTGAAATGGATTAACTGAAGTATTCTCTGCAATATATTTTTACACATTATCATACAGTTCTGGAGGTTTGATCCAGTTGATCGATACACACATGAAAATACATACCCACCCCACAGACATTTGTACAAATTGCTTAGAGAATGATAGTACTTTGAAAAAATAAACTCTAGTTAAACATTGGTATAACACATGTTGGCTAGGATAGCCAAGGATATGGTGTCAGGGAGCAAGGTCTCAGTGAGTGCCAGAAGAGGGAGAGAACATGAAAGGAAGAAGTTGAAAATAAAAGGAAGCTTGATAACAATTGGTTTTACAGACAAATGACCATTTAAATCCATCCCTATACTACTCAGTACCACTTATCCTTGACTATCATTATGAAAATTATGATGAAAAGACCATTTAAGTATAAACTCATTTATTTGGTTAATTTGGGGAAATTAGAGAATGGAATAAAGAAAAGATAGCTCATCTACTGGAATACCACTTTTATCTTTCACTGTTTTTCACTGTCTAGCTAATGACCAAGCATCCTGCAAAACGTCTGGGCTGTGGGTCTGAGGGAGAAAGAGACATCAGAGAACATGCATTTTTCAGAAGAATTGACTGGGAAAAACTGGAAAACAGAGAAATCCAACCACCCTTCAAGCCTAAAGTGGTAAGTAAATGGGGGGAAAAAGCCCTATTTCTCTGAGAATACAGATATGGTCATATTTCCCTGGACAGAAGAAAATGATGACTTAGCAGCCCCAGAACACAAAGGATGACTAACTTTCCACTCTTCCATATTTCCTACTGAAGGCTCACCTACTTTTATTATGTAGTTTCATGTAATCAAAAATGCTGTTCATGTCAGGATAGAAAAACTGATCTGGCTGCAAATATTGGTTTGTAGCCCTATAGTCCCTACATAGAATGGCATGAATTGACTAAGGATCAAGATTGTTTTAAGAATAGATTTAATTTCTATAATCTCATAACATGAGATTTATTCCCTTGGCTTGCTCATTCCTTGGTTCTAAAAGCACTATTTCTGAAACCTTTTTAATATGTACATTATGATCATTAAAAAGTAGTATTTATTGACAAGTAGTATTTTCATTGGTGCCCATACTCTGAATAAATCACCAAGTTTATTGTAACCATATCATAATTTCTTCATATCTTACTGTCTCATTCATTTCTGTACATCAGCTAGACCTCTAGACTTAACCCCTTAACATCTTAATTTAATCGGTTTTGTGTGTTTGGTGGAATTCAGTAATTCCATTACTACTAGTTTCCTGATCATTAACCAGCCATATTGGCTTTTGAAGTTTCTTTTATTTAACAGTCTTTTTATTTTCATCAAGAGAGCTTTTGCAAAACATATGGAAACATCTTTAGTTCTTTCTTCATCATCAATATCTATAGTATAGCAGCCAGCACTTAAATGTTATCACTGAAGGTTCATAATCAAAAAATATTCCACTCAAAATGGAGACTTAATTTCCAGTATAGGTTGGGCTAGATGGTTGCTGAGGTAAGTTCCAACTCTTAAATTCTATGAGAAATGAGAGCCTGTATTCCATGGGCCATTATTAAAGAAACCCATGGGGGAGTTTGACCCAAGTGTTGGTTGAGCTAATTTTTCATAAGGCAACTACTATTGTCAACCAAAGAAAAGGTTCCTCACACCAAACAGTTTCTCATTCAATTGTCTGAGATGTCAGACTCTTGTTAGAGGCAAAGTAGGAACTTTATCATCAAACATATGCTTGTGCTTCACCTCCTACAGGAAGAAAACTGGTACCTAAGTCTAATGTTATTTTTTCAGGCTGTTCTTAGCACAAAGTGGACAAAAGACAATATCAGTCTAGCCTATTGACTTCTTCCTGAACCTTTATGTTAAAATCAGCACCTATTCATCTTCCTTCTCCCTTTCATGCTAGTAACTCAGACAATACAGAACACTGACCAGGGATTTGTCTTGTGAACCTGGGTCTCCAAACTATAAAGCCCAGAAACCTGGACTGAGCAAAGGCAGAATGTATAGGGAGTGATGAATTGTGTCCTGACTACCTTAGGCAGAATTTCAATTTGTTTTTCTTTGTTGTTTCATGTTTCTGCCCAACTATTTTGAAAAAGAAAATGCAAGTTCATCTAGTCAAAAACTCTAACTTCTTTAATGAATTAATAGGAAAACAAATATTGAAACTGCTTCCAAAGTTAATATGAAATGTAAATATTCTATACTTTCTAGAACATGTGAGTTCCTGCAAAGTTGTCTTATTTTCTCACCAACTTCCACCTAAAATTGCAAATAAATTCTGTTTATTCACATGATTTCCCACTTTTCTGGTAGTTATTTTAACATTGAAATGAAATTCAGGAAAAGATTATGATATGTTGTTATTTCTTGAGGGGCCACTATTAGAAACAACCCCTTCCCATGACCTCCCCAACCTCACCCTAGTTATGGTAGGAAAGAAAAGTGACTCAATGGATAGAATCTAGATCTGGAGTCAGAAAGACAAGTTTGAATCCAGACTCAGACATTTACTACCTCTGTGACCCTGGACAAGGCATTTGAACCTCTAGTTGTCTCAGTTTTCTCATTTATAAAATGGGAGTGATAATAGCACCTACTTCCCAACGTATTGTGGGTATGACTATAATATCTATAAAGTACTGTGTAAACTTGATAGCCCTATGGAAATGCTAGCTGTAATTATTTTATCAATTTGTCTAATCTTGAAAGTTACTTCATTTTCTTAAAATTCAAGCTTTATATCATGTTTCATTTTAAAAATAAATAAAAGCCTTGATGTCTCATTATGGCATCAGGGTGATACTGAGTTTCCAAAGGTTATGATGGTTCTGGTGGTTCCTACTACACTGCCAGACTGTCAGTGATGTCTGAGTAACAGCCATCAGATGACAAAATGTTTTTAGCCATAGAATCTCATGAAACTATTTATTAAGATGGGTAAAGATTTGGCTCCTAGGCAAGGGAGAGAATACCTACACTAACAAACAAAATCTCAGATGTTTACAATACTGAAATAAGTTTTTGTTATTATCACTCAAATAGTTAAAAAAATAAACAAGATTGTATTGAGTGAAGTGAATTTTAAAACGATGAAGTGCATTTAAAATGAAAAGAAAAAAGTTAAGGAGTATGATCCATGGGCTATATAGGGTATCACACACTATGTGGGAAAAAAAAATCTAGCCCTGGGACAATCCACAGTCAGCTTCCCTGAGCATTAGTTTAGCTTATGAAAACATGTACAAGAGTTTATTTATTTTCATCCTTGGAACTTTTATCTTTTACCACATTCTGACTTTTTCTGATCACTGAACCATAACTTGTCATACCTTCTGAGACTCCTGGACTTTTCTAAGTTCCTTAATTTTAAACATCTGCTACATCTGAACCCTAATTACTTGCTCTCCTCCATTTCTGCTGTCTTAGCTTATTAGCACTCTTTCCAGCACTACCTTTCTTCTTTCCATCCTACCCCTGCCTCCATAAACTACAGACCAGAACAATGTATTTTCTAGAGTTTATTTACAAGGAAAAAATCATGTCTAACTTCAGAAATACTACACCACACTTTGATACTTATACATATACATAAAAGTAATTTATCCAGACTCAGCTTGAAGAACACATAAGCTTTCTAGCTTAAAGTTTCTCAGAACTGGCATAGTCCTTTATCTTTAGTCATCTTCCTTATGGCCTGAAGGAGAATGATATCTTCATCCTCAGAGTGCCCTCCTGATAACATAGCAAGTTTGTGATATCCTGTCCATATCACTTAACTAATTTATCTCCCTTTCCCCCAAGTTAGAGGGTGGAAGAGGGAATTGAAGGAATAATCAAAGATTATCTCAACCTGCTAAAATTCAGAATAATTCCACCATACACCATACAGATAGTAAATGTTTTTTTTAAACCCTTAACTTCTGTGTATTGACTTTTAGGTGGAAGAGTGTTAAGGGTAGGCAATGGGGGTCAAGTGACTTGCCCAGGGTCACACAGCTGGGAAGTGTCTGAGGCTGGATTTGAACCTAGGACCTCTCATCTCTAGGCCTGGCTCTCAATCCACTGAGCTACCCAGCTGCCCCCAGATAGTCAATGTTTGAGTCTGGATTCAAATTTGTTTTATCTGAATTGGATTTTCCATTCCACTTAAAACTCTTAAAAGTAAACTATAGTTCTCAGAATATAACAGTTAAAATGAATTTCTTATTGTATTTCCTGGAGTTTGAAAGATTCAAAGTTATCTGAGTTAACAGTGTGCTCTTTTAAATACCAACTTGGGCCATTAAATGTGTTTCAAATTCTTATGAAGCACCTAATTTTGAAGAGAAGAATTTCTGGGTTTTTTAAGTAGGTCAAGATTGTTAGGTCTTCGGTCTGTAGGACAGAAATAATCAAGGGAAGTGGGAACTACTTGCATTAAACTAGGGTTGTTGTGAAGAAAAACAGGTTCATCTTTGTAAAGCACTTTGCAAACTTTAAAGTATTATTGTGCCATAGCATGGAGGTAAATATGAAGGGAGAGAGAGAGAGAGAGAGAGAGAGAGAGAGAGAGAGAGAGACAGAGACAGAGAGACAGAGAGAGAGAGAGAAAGAAAGAGAGAGAGAGAGAAAAGAAATGAAGAAGATACAGTTTTGGTGGGTAGATACCAAGTTTTTTTACTTTTGATTATAAATGATAACTTTTTTATTATAAATTATAATGGTGATATAAGTAGGTCGGTAACGTAGTGATAAAGTGTGAGACAGGAAGTCACATAGTCACTCATATGAGTTCAAATTCAGCCTTTGACACTTACCAGGTATTTTATCTTGGATAAATCAGTTAGCCTCAGTTTTCTCATCTATAAGATAGAGATAACAATAGTACCTGCCTTCTAGGGTTGTTGTGAAGATAAAACAGGTTCATCTTTGTAAAGCACTTTGCAAACTTTTAAGTATTATATAAATGCTAGTGGTGATGATGGTGGTAATGGTGGTGGTAGTAGTGATAGGAGTAGTGGTATGAATTCTGAAAGGTGATTTATACTGACAACACTGACTGGAAATCCTAAAAGTCTAATGTGTCAGAATGAGCCAGGACTCAATTTAGAGATCATCTTATATTTGAATAATAATGACAGTGATAAAATGGATCAAGAATGTATTTACATACTACAAGAAAGAATTTACATACTGTTTTACAATTCCCAAAGCACTTTTCCTTACAATAGCTCTGAGGTTATCTAGTTCAAGTACTATAATCCCCATTTTCAAAAAATAATAATGTTAGTTCATTTACATAGAGCAATTTAAAAGGTATTTTCTTTATAACAGCATTGTTGAATTAAGTACCCAAATTGTTCAGTCTCATAGAAAGTAAAAGTTGGAGCTGGGACTCAAGAATTGGTCTGACATTATGGAACTTTGTCACATTCAAGTAGTTTTATAATCCGTTGAAGTCAGTTCCTTATATATTTTTCTATATGTGAATGATACTGTGGAAATGTTCTTTTTTTTTAATAATAAATATAAAGACATAGCATTTGTGTTATAGTAGAAAGCTGGCCAGGAAGACCTTCATTCAAATTGCACCTCTGATATATAACAGATTATATGATACTGGGCAAGTCACTTTACCTCTCAGACTTTAAGTTGCCAAGAAAGTACCACTCTATATTGATAAGAAGAATTTCCTCATCTAGGAGTTCACTGTGGCAATAAAATCATAGTTCAATCTCTATTTCTATACTTGCTTGCATCAGAGTTCCCAAGGAGTGAGCAGCTATATAAGCCTGTGAGTTGCCAAATTCAGTTCATTGCATTACCACTCTTTCTCATGATAGCTATTATTACAAGTCCATCTAGGAAAGGGAGCCTAATATTCTCCAAAACTTTTAAAATGCAAAGAAGTAAAAAAGTATGAAATATAAAGAAGGAGCCTATGCTTCTGCTTCACATTACTAAGTTTAACCAGTCAATAAGCATTCATTAAGCATCTGCTATGCACCAAGCACTATAGCAAACATTCCTGTCCTCAAGAAGTCCAGTCTATTGTCACAAGTGAGAAGACTGAGTCTTTACACCCAAATGGACATGTGGCTCTCAGAGCCATAAAGACTGAGTTTTCATAGCATGTAGTTTCAAGCCCTGTGCCTATAGGAAAGCTTATAAATAAAAATTGTTTCCAGAATAGACTTTCTATTTAATGGAATAGCTCGTCAATGCTCCATGTTGGCAAAGTAAAAGAAGATTGTTAGGCTGCTTTTGTTGTTTTAAAATCTGTGGAAACCTATTTCCAAACAGTGCATTCTGTAGAATCTTTAATACAAATGACTTTCATATAGTGCTTTTAAACTTTGCAAAGCACTTTACACACCTTATCCCAATTGAACCCTATGACAACCCTACAAAATACATATTCTAGGTATTATTACTGCAGGAATACTGAGGAAATGGAAGCCGTAAATGGTTAAAGTGCATTGACCATCATCTCACAGCTAGTAAATGTCAGAGGCAGGATTAGGACCTAGGTCTTCTTGATTCCAAGTCCATTACTTTATCCACAGGGAGATTTTTGTAAGTGGTGGTTATGCCAGTCCAGTTTAGTTCTTAATCTCTACAGTTGATAGATGACCCTTCTCCAAATATTCTACTGTGTCCATTCTTGTTTCCCAGAAATTCTGTACCAAAATGCACTGGCTTCATTGGGCTTCAAAGTCTTCGGTGAGCACATTTTCAGAACCATGGGTGAATAAATCAGCAAACTAACGTCTCCCTTTTAACATTTGTCATGTGTTTCTGCTTGTGTTGGTAATGAAACAACAGAGTGCTGTTGACACTGTCTCCCCCGAGAATGCTGATCTTCTGAGATGAAGAGGTGGGGGGAGAAGTACAACTCAATGCCCGAAAGACCCTGCTTAGTAGTTCAGAAGTGTTGTTATTCTATCCCAGAAAAACAAAGCCATATGTATGCTAGCTTAAATTAGGGAGCCAGTCAGGTAAACTGAAGTGAGTCTAGATAGCTTTGTGTCTGTCCTTAAGCTTTCATATCAAAGAACTATCCACAATAATGGCACATATACTAATGTGTCTACCTAGTATAAGATTCCAAATGCTAGTCAGCCAAAGAACAGAGAAATAAACCAAGACAAGTTCCTAGGATGTCAAGTAATTGAAACTTTGTACCTAAAATAAGTGGGTCATCTTTTTGCAAATGCTGCCACAGAATAAGCTGGGTCAAATAACACAAAAGGCTCTTCTCTGCCTTTTCTAGTTCTTGTTTGTAGTCAACCTGAAATAACTTTTTCCTCTTGTTTTTTTTCTCAGTGCCCTTCCTGTTCTTTTCTGTGGTTATTTTTCTTTATGGTAGTGTTTTCAAGTTGCTTTTATTCACCCTATATTCCCATATCATTGTGAGGTAAGATGTGTCTCCAAGTAAGAGATATTAAGAATAGAGACCTGAATCCAGAAAGAAACATGTATTGTTTCTTCCCAGTGACCTCTCAAGTAGAGGTCATATTGGATCCCTCCATAAAAGGAACGCTAGTGTCAGAAGGTGATATCATACCCCAACCTCCCTAAGAAGACTTTGGATCTAAATAAATAGGTATTATATATGAAATTTTGCTGAAATACACTGAATTTAGTTAAATTTAATTCAATAAATATTAATTCAGTGCAAGTCACCCAATTTAAGTCATATTAATGACCCTGTTGTTAGACTAGCCTTACTGATTCTCACTTGTATTTCATTAATTAGGTTATAGCCAATAGATGGGAGCCTTCAGAGAACCATTTACAAACTCCAGCACTAAGGAATTGCTAAAGCAAGGGAAACACATTCCCCTTTGTTTTTTGTGGGGGTTTTGGTCTGTACCTTGGATTTCATCTTTGGGGAATTTTTCTCTGTTTATGCAGATCAGCAATTCTTCTGTAACTCAGAATTTAAGAGAGTTGTTGCCTGGGGTCCTGAGAGGCTATATGACTTGTCCATTGTCAATAGGCAGCATGTGCCAAAGAAAGGCATTCAACCCACATCTTCGAGTCTACAAGGCCAGCATTCTATCCACAACGTATGCATCAGAAAATGATCCATTCATAAGGCAAATATTTTCAGACTCACAGAGAGCAATACCATGGCTCCTTGACAACCTTCCCTTGACCACAGGAAAAACTAGGTGAAAAGTAATCATAAAAAAGCATGGAAGGCCAAGACAGCCATATTTAGGGCCCAGTTTGTTTTCAATCTCTCTGTTCCATTCTGCTGTGTAATGCTAGATAGTGGACAACATTTGTATAGTGCATGACAACAGAAACACCGTTTACACATCCGCGGATGAGGAGATGTGTGGTGGGCCTTGGAGGCACTTAGAATGCATATATGATACAGGAAGCCTTTGCTTGGGCTGTCATTTGCTACCCTGATTTAAAGGAGTGCCAGCTGTTTCTTTTCATGTGTGTGCTGATGGATTGCCTAAGCTGTGACATTGCTGTCTCAGAAGCTTGAGCTAGCTAGCTGCCATGGACAGATGCACATAAATAACTCTTGTATAAGGTTTGTACGTATTCCCTGAAGAACAAAGGTAAGAAACCCAGGGTCCATGCTGGTTTTATTTACAGTTTTTCAATATTTCTCCTTATTCACTCAGCTCAGACCATATTGGTCTCCAGGAGTGTTTAGAACACAAAATGATAGTTGCAGTCTAAGCTGGACCAGAAGTATAGGAAAAAGAGATAGAAAGTAGAGAAATTTTGCCATATTGCTAACAAAAACAACAAAAATTAAATGACTATATCAGTAGACAGAAGAAAAAGCTCTTTACAAAATACAACACCCATTTCTTTAAAAAAGAATATTGGAGGCAATGGGATAGGATAGGATCACTTCTGCACATAGAGGGATTTGCCTTGGCAAGGACACAGTGGATATAAATGTGTGCCGATTTGACAAAATAAGAAAAGCCATTGAAACATTTTTTAAAGTGCACTGAAGAGAACAAAAGGAAATGTTTATAAGGAAGCACAGACAAACTCTACTGTGTGTAATTTTATGCTCTATTTATTATAATACATGTCTTTATAAGCAAGTGATAAACTTAAAGATCAACCAGGTCAGAAATAAGCCTTGAAATTCAGTTGTGGAGCATTTCTAACCTAATCAAAAGTTAGTTTTTGTGCACTCATCTTTTGGAGTGTTTACTTAAAAAATTTTTGTTGAGGCAAATTAAGATATGGCTTTTGGCCATCTTGTGAGCATAAAGTGATTTGTGAATGGCATTATTCAGTGAGAAAGTGGGGGACCTATGAAATCTTGCCATTGACTAATACCAAAGAATCTGGAAACCTGGGAGGAGGAGGTGGTTCCAACCAGTTGGAATAGAACTTGGTCTTTTTTTCACTTCTTCTCTTCAGGGACTAACATGATTCTCTTTGGGCAAACACTGCTCCCTAATCCTGGTAAAAGTTAAGATCAAGATGAGGCCAATTGCTCCCTCTGAAATAGGACACCACAGTGGCTGGGTGAACATTACATAAGTTGTTGCAACAGATGAGTTTTGATCAATCAGGTATTGAAAAAGACCTTCCCAAAATACCCGCCTCCAGAGGGTTACAGCTGCTTTGGGGCTACCATCTTTGGCTCTGAGTTAGAGGTCTTTCTCATTTCCCAAAGAACTATATGTGCTTGAGATGGCTTACTCATGGAGGAAGATGTGAATGTCAGAAACCCTGCTGTGTTTGATCTTTGCTTTGAAATCTGTTAAGATTTTTGGAGGAAAAACACAACAGAAATACAGCCTACTAGAGTAAAATCTCTATCATCCTACAAATTGAAGGCAGAACTGAAAGTAATAGTTCACATCTCTAAGATCATTTCGGGGTGGAAGTAAATGTTTACCTCTCATTCTCTCGGCTCAGACCCATATTGGTCCCCAGTATCAGGTCTCCTGATTAACAGAATAAGATTTCCCAATTCAACCCAACTTCCTTAATTCATGTTGCCCCAGGTGGTCTTCAGCAAAAAGAGATGTGTCAATAATAAAGAGGATAGTGATTTAAACAAATCAATAAAGCACGGATCTATTTTTTTTTTCAAACAAAAACCAGCTTGGATCAGATCAGAAACACAAATTTCTAGAATCAACCAGTTGACCAAAAATAAGATAATTCACTGTTTGCTGTATTAATATTATTGCTAAGTATATAACATGATCTACACAAGGCAAAACAGATATTCAATCAGTAGGATTTAGAGTGGCTCGTCTCAATTTAGGACCTCTGTTTTCCTCTCTGATCTAAAACAAAATTCTCAAGTAAGCAATAGCTAATCTTCACTTCACCTGGGGTTGGTATGTTAGACTCTGTGAGTGATATCCCAAAAGGTTACTTTATTGCTGATGCTTCATCTCCCATAGTGCATTTCTCCCTGGTGTTTCTATCATGTTGTCCTTGGAAGCTTCTAAAGATAGAATATTATGTTGTATTTGTGTGTGTGTGTGTGTGTTTTCAAGGAAATACATTATTTCCTTATTGTTGCAAAGGACTTTAAATACCAGCAGCTCTGCAATTCCTCCCAAATCCTTCCTGCTTAACTATCCTAGTTTTGAAAGGGCATATTCTCCAATCTCAAATGTTCCCCTCCAAAAAAGATGTTTTCTATGTCTGTATTCTCCACTAACCTATCTCTTTTTCTCTTCTTTCACAGTGTGGCAAAGGAGCAGAAAACTTTGACAAATTCTTTACACGAGGACAGCCAGTGTTAACACCACCTGATCAACTGGTCATTGCTAACATAGATCAAGCCGATTTTGAAGGGTTCTCCTATGTCAATCCACAGTTTATCCACCCCATCTTGCAGAGTGCAGTATGAAACTGACCAACAGGAACAAATGCCCCAATTCCTTGGTCCCACCCACAGTGTTCCTTAATTCCTAAAATTTTAAGGTCTCAGTCTTGTTGCTTATTCCAGTTGGAGACCTGAAAATTGTAGGGTTAGAAATCTAAATGTGATCAACCATTTAGGATCTCACTTTCAACCAAGAAACATTGTCTTAGTGAAAGCTGATATAGTACCCAGTTTAATCTTTTAGGAGCCATAGCTGGTTGTATGCAAGCAAACAAATTCTTAACCCGTTTTTGGTATGTTTTGATATATTTTCTTTAACTTTCACCTGTCAATTTTCGTCAATAGAACTGCTCATTATAGAGTTCAGGTTAGAACACCCTCATTATCTGATCGGCTGAGGATTTCTTCAACTGAACAGCCTTTGGAATGGAAACACAGAGAGTAAAGAAACAAGCACTGGTTTGGGAACCAGGTATTCTCATGGTCTTTGCTAGTTGATTTTTTTTAGAAAATTACTAGAAAAGATCGAGGAGGAACAGGGGAGTACAGATGGTCACACAGTTGCAAGCTAAATGTTCCCAAACATTGGCTGTTCATAATCCAATCACAGCCCATCAGCTCTCAATTTTAAAAGACCAAAAAGAAAGAAAAGACAAAAAATATCAGACAAATGTTTCATGAATTCATCATATCATGTCTGACCAGTTTGATAACTAGTTTTAAATTGCATTTCTATTAAGAGGCCAAATATTTTAAGAACAATGCTAAGGTAGCATGTGAAATCATTTCAGATCAAAAATTAAAATTCCATATTTATGTTCATGTTAATCTCTGAGAGATTATCCTGAGATCCAGGGTGCCATTGTTAATTATGCCACTATTCAAGAGCATTGCTAGCCAATCTCACCAAACATGATATTTTGCTACTGACTTTATTAACTTAGTAACAAGCTGAGCTATAACCCTTTCCCCCTTTTGTACTTATTTATTTAATAGGCTGCAGTGTTGTTTATGAAAGTACTATGTACAATAACTTAATGAAGTATTGAACTAGAGAGTCCATCCCTAACATTGGGGAACTTTATCCCTTTGAGTTTCCTTAGAGAGAAAACAAAAAAAGACTTCATTTTCCATTTCCATTTCTCATTGAATCACTCACCTGAAGATGTAGAATCAGTTAGCCTGGTTTAAAATCACTTCCCCCAAACATTTAATTGCTAGAAGGGATTTACTATGTTTTGCATCTGCATCATGCAATGAATTTTGCATGTTTATAATAAATCTTAATAATCTTACTGTCAATATTTATCATATGCAATATAAGGAGAGTATTATAATTTTATAAGGCATACTTTGTGTTATATTTGTGAAGATTCTCATTTCTAAGCAATTTCCCCCTTCTTTAGATTCTAGCTTTATGTTTTGCTATCATGGTTCTTTTCTTTCTCAGTGCATCTCCTGCTGACTATCACTGGTATCGAGTATATTCATTTTTTTTATCATAGATCAGCTATCCAAAATGAATGGCTACTTTACATGATTTAGTTGGGCTTTTGTTCTATCTGTCTGCTTCTACCTACACACATACATCTCCCACAGAGAGAGATAGAAAGAGAGAGAAAGTGAGAGCACATTTTTTTTATTCTAGGCTGGAAGGTGTTATTTTTTTTGATGGCACACTTACCATAATGCAATCTTCTCCTTGTTGGCTCATGCACAATAATTCTTCTTAGAGTTAATGTGAAGTGATCATTTCCAGTACCATAATTTATGCCTACTCAGGCTCTCTCTCAGCACCTTGGACCTTGTTTGTGTGAGTGTCTTTTGGACAAAAGAAGAGTAGCAAAGGTTGCCTTCTTGGTAGGCATGGGAATGCCAGAAGCATGTTGTCTGCATTGCTGTATGTGAAACAAGCTGCTCTCTTTTCTCAGCACATACCATGCTGTCATGAGAACAATACTTGCCATTTGAGATTTAACATTGCATCAGTCCCAGTTATTAAAGGGGTCTCCCAATTGTGCCAAAAATACTCACTTCCAGAATGAAAGTTTCATTATGGCTACTGGTAGAAGAGTGCAAATGTAAGATATCATCAAAGGAATTTTAAAAGATGACTCAAAAATAGATGAGCTATAAGGTATTCACTGGCTCTTGCAGAAAGTTGCTAGATTTTCCACTAATCTCAATGTTTAGCTCCCAACCAAGCCTCTCCATTCCATTCTTTTAAGCCACAACCATACATACACACACACACACACACACACACACACACACACACAACATGTAACATTTTTTTAAAAAAGAGAGTTCTAGTCTAACATATGGCTTACTGAGAACTGTCTATGATGTACTGTACCCACACTTCTGGGCTCTACAGTTCCTAGCAGAGGTGAGAAAAAAATGAGGAGGGGGAAAAGGCAGAGCCCCCAGAAAGTAGTTATATGGCAGTTAGCTATGGTTCTCAGGCATTTGTGGCACCAAGACTTCAGAATTCAAAAGAGGCTATAGAGGATTTTCACTAGGATCCTGATATCCTATGTACCATCAAAGAGCAACTTTTCACAGAGTTAACTTAATTCAATCTTGCTTGAAGAGTCAAATTTTAGGGAGAAAGTGCTCACATTGGGCAACTGGACAGAGTGGTGGGGCATGCAAAAAATGTCTTCAGGCGTAATGAGGAGGGGAAGAAGAATAGCCTCCTCCATGTTTGCCTGCACCTATGCCACAGTTTCACAATCACGGGTCTAGGGTAAAATTTTATCAAAAGAATGAAAGAAGTGGAAGAGGAAGAGCTTAATATACAAACGCATAGAACTACCAATGGTTCCCAAGGCATGTCACAAGGACAGTTCCTAATTAAAGATCATCCTTTTTGGGAAACAGGTTTAGAATCATGTTTTGAAGGGCTATTTTGATTCCCATGTAGATTTCCCTATATAGATTTTCTCAGGAAACAAAGTTGGGCATCTCAGCCTCTTTGTATCCTTTTCTTAATCCTTGTAGAATTTAGATCATAAAAGGTCCTAGCCTTAAAGTGCATCCCCTTGCTCTGATTAAGGAGATTTTAGGCATAACAAATTTGTTGAGGATAATTTTTCAGTACAATGGTATAAAAGTCAATTGGGGCCAGATGACTGGTGATGGGGGCCGACATTAAAGAATTTGTAATGTATTGAGATCTTATGTGCTGAGGACTGATGTTAGGACCAGTCCTCTTTTAGAGAATAACTCCAGAAGGCAAAGAATTCTGTGGGCAGCTATTAAGAGAGCTCTAACTTACAGTATCTGTTTACAAAACTCTCTAGAATTGACCAATTGTGTGAATTATGTAAAATTATGTAAGTTATTAAAAAATTTTTAGAATCAGAACATTTCAGTTGAGCAGGTACTTGTGCAAAAGGTGATTCTTTAGAAGATGAATTTAATTCAGCAAACATTAAACCCCTACTATGTCCCAATAAAGTACAAAGACAAAAACAAGCTACCCTCTGCCTTCAGAGAGTTCACAATTAATGCCTCCTGGAAGGAGGAAAGGACTTCCCTCTGACAATAACTGGTAAAATAGTAGATTGTGGATCCCAGGAACTTACCAGTGGAAGTATCATATCCACCCAGTAGGCAGTAGGTGGATTATCATTATTTTTCTCTCAGAAACCAAATGCCTTAGGAATTATGACTTAATATGACTTAACACTATTTCTCCCAGACCCAATTGGATAGCTATAAACTTTTAGAGGTTTAATTCTGGGATCCTGGCATCCTTTCTCCTGACTTCTCTTCCCAAAAATCATTATGTGTTTGGATTGAGTAAAAATTACACAGCTGAGTCCTAGGTATTAGGGGCAGGTTCAACTCAAAAGAGAAGGTGAGAATTGATGCAAAAAAATTATTAAAAAAGAGCATAAATAAACCATTTAAAATGAAATTTTTTCTTAGTGCCTTTAGTCCTCAATCTCTGTGCAATACTTATTGCAAGATCTAACAAAATCTTTTAGATTGGACTATTTAAATTAGCCATTTAAAATCACAGTGTCATAATTGTTTAAGGCAACTTGAACTGAGATGGTTCAGAGAATCTGACAGAGTGATCAAATTCAGTTAGACTGCAAGATTATTTGTTGAATGCTAGCCCATTTAATTCTCAATGACAACAAAGGGGACTCCAGGAACCATCAGGGAACACCAACCCCAATAGGAAATGCTGTGACAAGACATGATTTAGGACTTAGAATGAAAATGACATATACAAATTCTAGAGTATACCAGGAGTCCAAAGGACAGAGACATCAGTGAGGGTAAAAGTGATCAGGAAAGGCTTTGCTGAGGTAAAATTTGAACTAAACCCTAATGGATTAGTATATTTATAATATGACATTTTAAAGAAGAAACTCCATCTATTTTCACCAAACATTAGCTGGCCTTTATCAGTGAAAATGTAAAATTTTAACAGAAAGCACTTTTTCCCTTACTTAACACCCTCCCCTTTTCTCCTCCCCTCCCCCGAATTTTTTTTTTTTTGACAGGGAAAAGATTCCTTTTTTTCCCTATAGGGGAAAATGTTTCACATGCTGTTAATCCTGTTTCTGTCATTCCTCTCCCTCATCTTTCTCATTTCAAACGACAGTTATTTCTCTTTGTGAAATAGCATCAGAGTTTCATTAGTAGAGTATAGATCAGACATCAGTGGGACCCTTTCCATTTTTGTCCCTCTTAGCCATGGCCTCCTGCAGAGCTGCACATAGCCCTGGGAGCTACACCCCGGTGGGAAAGTCCCAAATTCACCTAACCAGTCCTGCAAGTCTCATTACACCTTAGAATACACCTTAGATCTGGGAAAAAAGGGGTGGGGGAGGCATTTTCGTTCCCTTTTTTTCTGTGCTACCAAAATAAAAAGTGTGATTGTATGGTTTTCTATTATAGCCGCAGGAAGGCAAATGGTTAATTGCAAACAGAAATGTACTTTTCTTACTTCAGTCTTATATACATTCTGTGAATAGGTCACTTTATACTGGACAATTTTCTTATTGCTGATACCACGGTGATATCCAGGGTGTGAGTTTCCCCAGCTAAGGTACCTCTTTCACAGTAGTGGAAATGGAAGTGAATGCTTGTACCTTGAAAAGAGAGAAAGTGGTTTCTGAGCTCAGTACTGCAGACCCAGGGAATTAACCAAGTGATGGTGGTAAGGACAGGGGTAAAAAAAAAAAAACCTGACAAGATTTGGTTATTAGTGACCGTACACTAATTCGCCAGTGAATTCCTGGAAATGGTTAAAGACCACATTATTTTTCTTATAACTGGTGTATTTCTTCAGGACCAGTCAAAACCAATTGTAAGAAATTTTCTTTGCCTTTCTGATGGTTGAGGGAGAAAAAGGAAACGTGGTATTGTGACGTAATACTTAAAAGAAGCAAACTAATTAGAGCACCTATGAATGAGGGCAATCTTAAAGGAATTCTTGGGCGTTTTTGAAATTCCATACTGCCAGAAACTTTAGGGGGAAATTGGGACTTTGAAATGAATTCTGACATCAGTGTATCTAGTCTATGTGATTTTGTATCTGTTAACAATTGTTTCAGTAAAACTCAATACTCAAACAGCCTTACAATAACCCTGCTCTGAAGTGCAAAATGTTCAGAAGAAATTTTTTTAGCCTTCAAGAAAAAAATCAATTTATTAAATTGACATGGGATGGCTGCATATACTGGGCTGTTTGTACTTTTTTATATACGACTTTAATAGCTAATTCTGCAAAGACCATTTTTTTAGAAAATACCATCACTGACAATGTTTCATAAAAATAAGCACACAGACGCTGGAGGAAAACTTAGCTGTTGTCATCCAGAGTTCCAGTGGCATGAAATGACATCTGTGGAATACAGTTGCACAACTTTTTTTAAGCCTCTCTGGGGATTTGTGCCATTTTGAAAACACTGGACGTCCTGGTGGGATTTATTAGTAGCCCAAACCCCTCTGTAGCCATTGAAGAGATGCAGAAGACAAAAATACATAAAATCCAGGAACAACTGTCTGGCAGGAAAGATGCATTTATATGCTATTTCAGTTGGAGATTTGTAGTCAGTCATAAGTCATTTGATTCCCCAAACCTCCTGGACAGTTTCTCCTAGACATGCATAGATGTCTACACTGCTAGTTTCTGTGCTAGCCCTAATTTTGCCTTGCCTTGCTGAGTTCTATCCCCACAGACCTGTTAACTCCTCTTGTCTATTTTCAGAAACATTTCTGTGGAATTTCCACAAGAAAGAATACGCAGCATACCTGCTCACTAGTGTTTCTTTTTTCATAACTAGTAGAGTAGACAAAAGCTGATTTTTAGAAAAACATGCATTAATTAGAATTAAGTAGAATTCTTTCTAAAATGAGCCGAAAAAAATCAGATGCCACATTTTTCTGGTTATCATTTTCTCAGAAGTCAAACTTTGCATCATGTACCTTTAAGAGAATGCCTATAGATAATCAATGATTGTATGATTGTGGGGGGTGGGATTCCTTTCTGGAAAAATTTGATTCTTTTCCTAAAGATTAGGAGTGACGGAGGCTACAATAAACTTCAAAACCACTTGGAATAGAGACAGTGATTCCTCTGGGTCTAAAAACTTTGCTAAAAATTCAAATAATAATGTTTGTTTTAAGATCTTTTTAGCAGAATACTCACTTTTTGAGGCAATTGCCACATTGCTTTTGTGATGTTAATTTTGTAACAAACAAAAAAAAGCCACTGGAAAAGCAGTAATCCTGCAAATTACCAGAAGATCCCCACATTTATATTTGTAAGAAGGAAGTTTTATTTTATCAATAAACAACTACTAAGAAAGGTAAAGGCCATTTGAATGTCAAACAACATCTGGAATTTTGAGGAAAAAAAACATAAGAATGATGTATAAATTACTGGCATTGATTTTCTTACTTCTTAAAATCTTTACTCTTTGTTTGCATGATCTGCTTTGTTAAATATACTAATTGTAGTTTGGAAGCAAGTGTGTATGAATAAAGATAATGATCATTATCTGGTCTCTTTGGTCTTATTTATATACTTAGAGAAATTCCACTTGTTTTCAGTAAAGAACACTTTTAATAATGATTCTGGGTAGAGAGAGAAAGTGGAGCTTTTGTATCCAAGAAGAACACAATTTCAATTAGAGCAGTAATTTCATCTTAGAGAGCCTAGTTGGGGCCCTCATCTGCATTTAGGTTCGATTTCTCTCTGAAAATAAAGATCAGGAAGGGACAACAAGCATCATCCTTTAGCCCAAGCTCCCTCCCTTTAAAAATGATAAATTGCTCAGGGTTACCCTGCACACCACTAGGACTACCCTTAATTAGACATTTTTGTGCCTAGGAACAGTAGCTATAGGGACCTGCCAGATATAGAAAAACTAAGTTCCCAGGTAAGTGGAAGGCTACCAAGGCCACTAGTAGTGAGGATGAATCCAAGCACAAGAGCAGGCTGTGAGGCAAGAAAGGAGCTTACCCTAGACTACCACATGACAGCTTTCTTTCTCTTTTAATTAATTATTCCTTCTAAGTGCCAGACTCAGGTATTTCTAGCCTCTGAAGTGATGGAGAGTGCTGTGGGTAACCTGTAAATTCAATTAACTGATCTTTCTGTTCTAATTAACAACAACAACAACAACAACAATAATAATAACACAAATAACAACTACTGGCAATGTAAACATAAATATAGTGTAAGAATGGGCATACTTGATACTGTTGTGAATGCCAGCATGTATATATGAGTGATCAAAAGAAAAATCTAGAAAAAGGTTATCATCAATACTAATGATCATTCTTGCTGATAGGAAGAATTAGACATTATCCCTGGACTTACTTAAAAGGGGTAAGCAGGGGTAGGCTTGGCAATATTTGAAGTTTGGGAAGCACATATGTATTTTAGGGAAAGAAATGTGTAAGGGGAGAAGAGTCAAGAGTAAGGCAGGACTGGGGAATAATCAAGGGGAGAAGTGTGCTAAAACTGTAATTTCAACCCTGCTGAGGTTGAATTTGATGCCCCAGGGAAAAGTACAAGTTGCCCCACTCTAGTTAGGGTTCAGATAAAAAGTGGGCAAATAGATAATAATAGAAGGAAGCTGATGTTAAGTGCTTAATGAATTATACATAAAACAAATGTTTAAAGGAATTCAGAAGCAGCAGCATCCATCCCTGAGGGCCAGACTTGATAACAAGTTGCCAAAATTAGCTTATTGTAATAAGAAAGAATAAAGAGTCTCCCAGTGAAGGATGGAAAGATGAAGTTATTTTTAGAGTTTGGGAACAAATAATTTTGCAGCTGAAATAGACCTTAGCAATCATTTAATCCTGTGCCCCCATAACACAGTCAACGAAATTGAAGCCCAGTTATGGCAAGTGATTGTCCTAAATTCACATACAGTCAATGACAGTTATATGAATCAATCACTTTATTAAGTACTTTCTACATGCCAAATACTGTAAGCACTGGGAATACAAAGACAAAAGGGGCAGTCCTTAACCTCAAACTTACGCTGGGGGATGTGGAGAAGGGAGTTGGACAACATGTATGCATACATATATATAAATTAAGGTAATTTGGGGGAGTATTATACTAACAGATGTTGGGTCAGGAAAAAGTTCATGAAGAAATTGGTTTAGGAACTGAGTCAAAAGGAAACTGGGGCTTCCAAGAAATTAAAGTGAGAAGGGAATGCATCACTGGCCATGAGTGGCAAAATGAGTAGTATAAAAACATAAAGAAAAGAGGAGCTTCCTATGTGTAGAACAATGAATGGGCCAGTATGGCTGAATGGTTGAGTCAGGAGGGATATAAAATGGGAGGAGACCTCTTGGTAAGAAGAGGACCATTTTGCGAAAAGCTCTAAAAATCAAACAAGAATATCTATCTGATTCTAAAAGCTCATTTATAAAATCATTTTAACTCTTTTTAAGACTTATTTCATCTATTCCAGGAACTGTGTGTTTTCTTTCTCTTAGTCATTCTTTTCTTCTAGGTTTATGTCTTGACCGTCTTTGTCAGCATAATACCTATTGATGGTAGGATTCTTTCTTTCGTTTGTTTACTCATTCTTCCAGCTTACTTCCTTATTTCAGATTTATATATTTCAGATAGTAAAGACTAAACTCTTTACACTTCTGGCGAACATGTCTGGGCTGAGTTTGTGTCCTCTCCATTACTGACACTGCTTTGGGAGAATATTGAGTGTCACATAATTTTTTAATCTCAGGGACAACTTGGGCTGGGGGCCTGTAAACTTTTGGTGCTGCCAAAATACTTTGATTCAGAATCAAGTTTGATCACTGCCCTCCTCGGCTGAATTCTGCAAATTTCTGACCTGGATTTGAGTCTGAACAATACAACTGTAAACTTGACCCTGAATGGAGTTCCAGTAAACTGCTAGTAAACAGCTCCTATCAAAAGCTCTATATATTTTGAGTGAAAGAACTGGAAGCTCCCTTTGGGTCTGGAATTGTTACCCTGGTCATTCCACTTCTTGTTGGAACTGAAAGCCCATTCTTCTCCTGGTGTCATAGTAACAGCTGCCATTTGCTTCTGAACTGTTCCTTGCTTAGCAGGTGTCTATGACTGTTCCTCACCACAGACAAGCTGCCCCAACAAGACACAGTTTCCCACCTTAGTCTTCTGTGATCTCTGGCCCAGAACTGGGTAGTGAGAAACAGATGGCAATTGAGAACAAGGTTCCATTTAGACCCATATCCATGTACAAACCTCTCTGTCTCTATGCTTACCTTAACTGGAAAAATGACTCACTGTGGCAGTTTTTTTTTTTCTTGGATTTGCCAATAAGGACTCAGTTTAGTGTATTTTCTAGAACTTGTTTAGAAGAGTTGTAGGGAAGAATTCAACTATACCTCTTCCTGCTACTCCACCTTCTTGGCTGTTTTTTTCTGTTGTGTTTTTTTAATGAAATTTCTTTTTCTGTCCATTCTAAATTTATTTTCTTATAGGGAAAGACAAAACACAAAGGGGACCCGGGAAACAAGAAGGGGATATATCAGGATGAATGTAGTAGAGAAATGAAAAAGTCTAAGAATGAGATGAGCTGAGGGTGAAACTAAGCAGCATTTCTGAGGCCTCTAAAGAAATGGCAAGCCTAAATATATATACTCACCAATCAGAAGAGCAGGTCTTGGGACAGAGTTATTCTGAGGTAGCCAAGGCAACTGGTGGAAAGGTAGAGAAGAAAGAGGAAAGAGAAACAAATAAATAAGGAAAGGAGAGAGAGAGAGAGAAAGGAAGAAAGAGAGAGAGAGAAAGAGAGAGAGAATGCAAATGGTTGGTATGTGGAAAAGTGGTAAAACATTTTGTGTAGCTCTAAAGGACAGAATTAAGGATAAAACTATAACTAACTATAAGAAAAAATAGTTGGAGCTTTCCAATTATGGAATGAGTTGCCTTGAGAATTATGCCACCCCCAAGTGCTAGCCTCCTCAGTAGCAAGCATTTAAAAAGGTGCTCCACCAAACATTTCTTCTGAAAATTGAATGAGATTGCACAAGATAGTTACAGCAAAGGAAGCTATTAAGAAGGTTATTATGAATACATTAATATGGAAAATGCAAAAGGTAAATTGAAAATAGGGCTGGAGTGAATCTGATCAGAAATTGAGAAAAGGTGTCATCATTGGTTTTTTCATTTTTCTTACCTTCTCATCTAGAATCATTTGCCAAAGGCTCCCACCTACACAACATACAACTTTCGTTATCATTTAGACCCTCATTTTCTCTTACCTAGACTATAGCAGTTGCCTTCTAATTGGTCTCCCTGCTCTCATTCTATCTCCTTTTCCATCCATCCTGCAAACAGTTCCTAAACTTACATTGAAGCAGCTTAGGTGATATAGTGAATAGTGTGCCAAAATTTGGAGTCAAGACTGGCCTCAGATATTTATAAGCTGTGGGATTTGGGGCAATTTGTTTAGCCTTAGTTTACTCTATTTCAGTAAAATAAGAGCAATAATAGCCCCATGACAGAATTATCATGAGGATCAGATGAGATGATACATGCAAAATACTTTGCAAACTTTAAGAAACTGTATAAAAGAAAGGTCTAAAACTCCTAAAACACACAACTAATTACATCATTCTCACATTCCAAAGTACTTAGTAACCCTCTTTCCTCAAATTAAATGCAAAATCCTCAGCCTATTCACTAGGTCTTCACAGCTTAGCTCTCACCTCCTTTTCCATTTTTATTTCATGTTACCCTGTCATGTCATAGGAACACTCTTGAAATGACTGGCTCTATCTTGAATTTGTAGTGAGAACACTCTTTGACTGTAAAAAGGCAAGATAAGCTGATGCCAGTGACAAACATATGATTACGTTTGCCAAATGCTTTTCTGTAATGGCCATATCTTTTTTATCATGAGACACTTATTCAAAGTGTGACATCTATAAATTATCATGTTATTTAATAAGCTTTGGATAGTCACCCTGAGGATTGATGTCAATTTATTGGCACATGCACAGCCTTGGAGACAAGTAGATGGTGCAGTAGATAGACTACTGGATCTGGAGTCAGGAAGATTCATCTTCCTGTATTCAAATCTGGCCTCACCTAATTACTAGCTGTGTGATCTTGGGCAAGCCACTTAACCCTGTTTACCTCAGTTCTTCATCTGCAAAATGAGCTGAAGAAGGAAATAGCAAATCACTTTAATATCTTTGCTAAGAAAGCCCCAGATGGGGCCACCAAGTCATATCACTCAACCACGCACAGCATTGGCTACTATTTGCATCAGTTAAAACTGGTTGAATGCCCCTTAAAACAGACTAAGAAACTAAGGTTGCCAGTTCTTATCCTAATAGAAGGAATGACCTAGTACTTCAGTTTAAGTTAAAACGAAGTTTAAGTTCTAACAAAATAGAATCAAGATGGCCTGAGATTTGAGAAGAAATTACATTTTGAGTGTCCAGAGGATTGGCTGTTACCTCTCCAAAAACAAAATTAGCCATGGCTTCTGGTAGCTACTGAGTCTATCTACCCAGATCTAAATCTCCTTACCCTTCAAGCTTGGTGCTCTCTTCCACCATCATCATTTCCACTATCCTGGGAGTACTTGAATTGCTGTGAGGAGTTTCAAAGAGATGTTGTTCCAAGTTAATTAAGTATACATCTCAGGAAACTTTAAATGACTTCCATTATGTGTTGCAAGAATTGAAATAAGGACTTATCCCTTTCTATATTAAATAACTGAGTAAATAAGTATTTTGAATAAACTAAATAAATATATTGACTGAAGTAAATAAAAGTATTTTGATTGGCTAAATCATTGAACATTTTGCCTTTTCTTTGAGCAGGGTTTCTTAACCTGTGGTCTACAGACATCTCTACCCTTTATTCCTACCTCCCCAACCCTCCCAGGGCCCATGGGTAGATTTCAAGGAGGTTGTAAACTTAAATGGGGAAAAAGTTTACATCTTTATTTTTACTAACTTTAACTGTCATTTCTTTCTTTTATAAATGTAGACAACAGAGATTCATAGGCTTCAATGGATTGTCAAAGAGATTTATGACCCAAAGTAGATTAAAAACCCTGCTTGAGAGGGTATTATTGGGATAATAGCAATGCTTCCCTTCCAAGGTTGTCATGAGGTATCAAATCAAAAAATATATGTAAAGAACTTTGTGAACTTTAAAGTACTATATAGTGGGTCAAGATGGTGGCAGAGTAAAAAGCAGCTGCTTAAACTCTCCTAACCCACACATACAGGACTCCTCAAGAAGATATAAAAACAAATCCAGACAAACGAAGGGACCCCACACCAGGATGCAGCATTGAAGGTATGTGGAATTGGGGCATTTCCATGCCATAAAAGGTGAAACAGCTCTCACTAAAATGCGAGCTGAGCACCCCCCCCCACACACACACACACATAACACCTACAGTGCCAAAGCCAGCGCAAAAGAGTCAGAGCGAATTTGGGGCACCCATTAAGTCCTTGGCAGCCACCTGGGGTCACCAGGGCCAGCTTCTGAAAGAAGCAAGACTTAAGACCCCAAGAGGCTAAAGAACCAGCAGACTTTGAACACAGACCCTGAGCGCAGGCGAACATGCGGATCTTGAGCACAGGCATGGGCGTGGATCCTGTGCACAGGTGGATCTTGGGTGGAGACCCAGTGCAGAGGGATGCACAACTGTGGAAGCAGCTCCCTGAGACTGTTAAAGGAGCTTTGGGCAGAGGAACAAGCAAGGAGACCACCAGGAGGCTTGACCCTGAGAATAACTAGACCTGAGACATCAGGAGCCTAAAGAGCGCAGACAGGCACTGTGCTAAAAATGGCAAGCCAGACTCAGGAACCCCAGAAGAGAAAGATCAGCAAGAAGAAATCTTTAACACTGGACAACTTTTACACAGAGAAAATCCAGACAACAGAGCAAACAGCAGAGGAGAACAAACAAATAATCATATCCAAACCTTCCCAAAACAATGAAAACTGGTCACAAGCTCTTGAAGAGTTCAAATCTGAGATGATGAAAGAGATGGAAAAGAGCTGGCAAGAAAATAACAGTTTAAAAGGCCAATTTTCACAACTGGAAAAGGAAAATCAGTCTCTAAAAGCTAGAATTGGGCAATTCGAAAAAGATGCCCCCAAATCAAAAGAATTGATAAGCAAATTGGAGACCAAAAACAAACAGCTGGAAAACAGGATAGACAAAATCAAAAAGGAAAACAAAATATTATAGCAGAAAACCAGTCTCTAAAGACAAGAATTGGGCAATTAGAAGCCAATGATCTCTCAAGACAGCAAGAACAAATAAAACAAAGTCAAAAGACTGATAAAATAGAAGGAAACATGAAATATCTCAATGAGAAAGTGACAGACCAAGAAAACAGGTCTAGAAGAAACAATTTGAGAATCTTTGGTCTTCCTGAAAAAGCAGAAATTAATAGAAATTTGGACTCCATACTAAAAGAAATTATTCAGCAAAATTGCACTGAAGTTCTACAACAAGAGGGCAATATAGACATTGAAAAGATCCATAGATCACCCTCTACACTAGACCCTGAAAAGACAACCCCCAGGAATATAATATCCAAATTCAAGAGCTTCCAAGTAAAAGAAAAAAATCTTACAAGAAGCCAGAAAGAGACAATTTAGAAATCAAGGAGCACCAAACAGGATCACACAGGATCTGGCAACCTCCACACTAAAAGACCGCAAGGCTTGGAATATGATATTCAGAAAGGCAAGAGAACTGGGTCTACAACTGGGGGTGAAGGGGAAAGTAAGAGCATGAATCATGTAACCATGTTAACTTTTCTAAAAAATAAATATTAAAAAAAATTAAGCCCCCCCCCAAATGAAGTGCTATATAAATCCTGGTTATTATTCCTAAAAAAATACCTATATCTTTCCTCTACTAAAACATATTTATTGGATCCCTACTGCCTCTACAACTTGCCAATAGTCTTAGTTACTCTTTTTGTCTTAATGCTTTAAGTACATGAATTTGAGAAATTAATAAAAGAATCTTAGAAAAAAAAGTCACAAATGTAGGATTCATAAAAGATAACTAAGAAGATAAGGACAAGATGGGGCAATCAGGAGATATAGTGGAAACAAGTGCCAGACCTAAAAACAGCAAGACCTGAGTTCAAATCTGGTCTCAGATGCTTCCTAGCTGGGTAGCCTTGGTAAACCACTTAACTTCCTTTGTCTCAGTTTCCTCAACTATAAAATGAGCTGGAGGAGGAAATGGTAAACTATTCTAATATCTTTGCCAAGAAAATCCCAAAAGGAATTACAATCAGACACGATTGAAAAATAACTGAACCACCACAAGAACAAGATAACTGTGAAGATGAGCAAATTTTGGTGAAAGCCTTGGAAACACAACAGACTAGGTAAATGTCCCTAATATAAAATATTTCTCTTATGGGACACTGATTTCTCATATTTACAATTATCATATAGTGCAATTCATTTAAATTTAGAGCTGGTAAGGACCTTAAAGATCATTGAATCAAACTCCATCATTTTAGAGTCAAGAAGTCAAAGTGTTTAAGTGATTTGTCTGTCAGGATTATAATCCAAGTCTTCCTGACTCCAAGCCCTTTATCCACTCTATTCTCAAATGGAAGACTTTTAGGATTGTAGATTGAGAGCTGGAAGGGACATTAGAGGCCATTAGTTCCAACTCTTTTGATTTACACCAGAGGAAACTGAGGCTCAGAGAAGTCTTGTGGTTTGCCTAAAGTTTCATTTTAGCAGAGTTGAGATTTAAACCCAAATCATCTGATTCTATCCTTCATTCTTTTTATTATTCCACCATAAATTCCTGCCTTTGGCATAAAATTGACATTAAATTTGGTTGGAAATGAGAGCTATTATAAGAATTCTTGGTTAGACAAATTGGAGAACTTCTTAGAATTCCTAATGGAGGGCAGAAATACAATTAGAGCAATTATCCAGCAGGCAGTGAATGACCTGTTTGTCTTGAGATACAATTAGAGTAAAATTCCTTGGACAAGCTCAGTGTATGAAATACAATTTGAAGGGGGTGGGAGGTATGTGTTGTTTTATACTCAGTGTGTGGTAATAAATTTTCCATTAAATTATTAGAGTAGCTAAAGGAAGATAAGTTTGGTAGCACAGCTGTTTAGACACAGTGGTTCTATTCCAAAAATAGGGAATAAAGCCTCAGGTGTTCCCTTATCACTAGACTAACAACACAATAATATAGAACACTGGCAAACCTTGACAAATGTTAGGATGAGATATTAGAGGGCTTGAAATAAGTCCCCTGCTGCATGTAAACCAGAAATTTTCTGGTATAAAAAAGATGTTAAAACTTAAAATGAGTCCATGGCCATGAAACCATAAAGATACAGAAGAATAAACAGATAAATAAATAGATTTATAGATAAAGACAGATGAATGAACTAAAATCACAATTGAAAGATGCAAGTAAGCTGTAAACAACCCCCACAAATTGTGTAGAGACAGGGTTTCTTTTCTAAACCTCTACAGGTCATGAAACCTATAGGTCAGAACTTGATCATGTTTCTTGTAAATATATCATTAACTCTTTTGTTTTAAAAAAACACTTACCTTTTGTCTTAGAATCAATACTGTATATTGGTTCCAAGACGGAAGAGCAAGAAAGTCCAGGCAGTGAATGTTAAGTGACTTGCCCAGGATCACACAGCTAGAAACTATCTGAGATCAAATTTGAACCCAGGACCTCCTGTCTACTAAGCCATCTTTCTATCTCCTCATTAAATCTAAGGTAGAAAAAAGAAAAGGAAAAAATTAGAACATACTGTACCCAACATAGAATATTAGGACAGGAAGAATGACAAACTCTCTTTTGATTGTCACAAAAAGCTTCTAAAGGAAGGGAAAAAATGGACTGGATTTTGACTTGGGAGTCCCATTGTTTGTTCTCTGTATATCTGTGATCCTGGGATAGCTAAGAAAAAGTTTTGCTTTCATTTTATTTATCTGAAATGCACACAGCATCAATGAGAAGCATTGACACGCTTAGAGGATACCATGCCCAAATGATAAGCATGCCCAAAAGGAATACAAGTAGCCAAGGCAACTCAACATCTCTAGCACTAGAGGGCCTGGTGTCTTTTCTCCTTCTGAGGTGTACTACTGGACTTTCGAGGTCTGCTCTAGCCCAGGTACAGTGTTTCCTACTGGATGGAGTAGAAAGAGCAATCTCCTTCCTTCTCTTGACCCCTACTATACTAAGAAGCCCATGGAGAAAAGTAAAGAGTAATTTCTTCTCAAGAGCTAGCTTTTTCCTTCATAGTGGTTCTTTTTTTTCCCCTTGAACCCTTACCTTCTAACTTAGAATTAATACTAAATATCAGCTCCAAGACAGAAGAGTGTCTTGGCAATGGGGGTTAAGTGACTTGCCAGAGTCACACAGCTAAGGGAATATCTGAGGTCAGATTTGAACTCAGGACCTGCCATCTCCAACCCTAAATCTCTCTCTGCTGGGCTGCCTACCAGTCCCCTAGTGACTCTCTTCTCAACTGCCAGGGAAAATTCTAGATCTGACTTTTTGAACTGGCCTAAGGTATGTGGCAGATCATCTCAATCACTAGATATGTGTCAGTTGCTTTCACCTAATAGTCAAAGACCTATAATCCTCTAAAACTGATGAATTTCTTCAAACTACCTTAAGGAAAAAAAGAGAAGCAGAAAACAATACTTTAGTCGATTAAAGTCTGAAATTAAAATTTGCAATAGGTCATTTAGGGACTGAGACTCTTAAAGTTTCATAGTGCTACAGGCTATTGTTGTAGGTATGACCCTAACACCCTCTTAGTCCAGGTTTGGTATTGGATGTTCACAAGTCATTCAGCACTTAAAAGAGGAGGTTTACTTTGCCCTAATACAGCTAGGATATACCACAAGGATGCAGTGATACTTAGCTTCCTTGGATATAGACCCTTTTGCCTCCATCTGGAAACATTATAATGAGTCTGGTCAGTCAGTCATCAAAACATGGAAGATCCTAGGGTTGTAAGCATTCAACAAGTCTGAGGAGTCCAGTGTTCACATGACGTGGGGGAAAGAGGGAGCTATTTTTTGGCCCTACATCAGGAAACTGCATTAGAGAAGATGGTAGCAGGTTTCAATACGGGAAGAAGCTGTACCAGGACAACTGAGGCCAACATGTCACTAACTTAAAGCTCCTGGGATTGTCATCTTTTAAAAATGTAGAATCCATGTTTGACAAGCACATCCTAGGAAAAAGCTGCAAAATCCCACACTGAGATCCTAAGATGTTGGATCCTTGAACAAAGATTATGGACAATTGGTGATCAGCATCCCTGCACATCTTCCCTCTCAATACCAAGAATAAATTATTTGGCACTTAAAAAAAAAAAAAAGGAGAGGAGAAAAACACTGGTCAAAGCTGCAATTGGGCCACTTTGGAGTGTGAAACGTTTCGCCCTTAAACATATCCCTGTCTTTGTTACTCTGCTCATTATATTCTGTTATTTCATCAAGTGGGCTGATTGAAATTCTGTTGACTGATGGCTTCTGATCATTAATATATGTGTTCACACACATACACATACATACATATATGCACATGCATGTTAAAGAAATGAGAACTTCAATAATAAAAATATTCAAATTCACTTAATTGCAATTGGAGCCTCATCTAAGGTTGATTTGATCAGCAACAGAAAAAAGTTCTTTAAACATTTTATTTATTTATTTAGATTCCAGAAATTTATTTGTTTGTTTGTTTGTTCAAATTAGGATATTTTTCCATGGTTCCATGATTCATGTTTTGTTCTCTACTTCCTCCCAGAACCAAAAAGCAAATCCACTGGGTTTTACATGTATCATCGTTCAAAACTTATTTCCATATTATTAATATTTGCAATTGAGTGATCGTTTAAAATCTACATCCTCAATCATATATCCATTGAACCATGTGATCAATCATATATTTTTCTTCTGGGTTTCTACTCCCACAGTTCTTTTTCTGGGTGTGGATAGTGTTCTTTCTTATAAGTCCCTCAGAATTATCCTTTATCATTGCATAGCTGCTAGTAAAGAAGTTCATTACATTCAATTGTGCCAGTATATCCATCTCTGGTTCTGTTCCCATCAATTCCTAGAGGTCTTTCCATTTCATGTGGAATTCCTCCAGTTCATCATTCCTTTCAGCACAATAGTATTTCATCACCAACAGATACTACAACTTGTTCAGCCATTCCCCAACCAATGGACACCTCCTCATTTTCCAGGTTTTTACCATTAGAAAGAGCACTGCTATAAATATTTTTGTACACATATTTTCCCTATTATCTCAAAGATATGGATATTGGAATTTATTTTTCATATACTGTATTAATTCCTATATATTAGGGAGACTTACCATGTATTCATGTGTGTAGGGTCTGGGTCGATACCATCTAGTCTGATGCATCTTGCAATTTTTTTTTGTCCTTGGGAATCCCAAGGAATATTTTCTGTTTTTTAACAGAATTTTGTTTTTCTAATTTACATGACTTTTCCACCTGTGGAGATAGGAAGAGATGGAAAGGTTGATAGGTATCACCAATTAAAGAAGTCTTGGGATGGTCAAGGAAGAGCCTGGATAATAATAAGCTTCTAAAAAACTATTTATTAAGCTGCCTGACACAGCTTGGGCTGTCCTTTATTATGAGAGACAACCACAGAGACATGTATTACTCTATCAAATATGATTTTCTTCTAGCCAATAACTGATGTAATTGATAAGCTTATATTCTTATCCAAAAACCCGTGGCTCAAGATAATTTTAATCAAAACATTTGTTTTTTCTTTTTTCTTTTTTCTAGATTTGTAGTAGTACAGCTGTAAATAGGAAAAAAAGAATTGTTTTTTAAGGAAGAAGTCTTTCAAAATTACTACTATTTCAGCTTATCCTCAGCAATATTTTCATCTACTTAGAACTATAGAATTTGAGAATTTAGGAAGGGACTTCAGCATCAACACATGGAACCCTGTCTGCTTCTATGATTCTGAGATTCTCCTAAAATCTAATCTTTGGCACAGAGAGGGAGATTGGTCAGCAGAATATTATGTTGGAGCCAATGTGATGGGGTAGACAGAGTAGTGGAATTAAAATGGAAAGACTTGATTTTATATTCTGGTTCTAGCTCTCTTTCCAATTATGTGACCTTGGGAAAAGCACTTCACTTTTTCCAGACTCAGTTTCTTTCTCTGTAAAGTAAATATAATACAGTGTGTCTTACTTGTGTTACAAAACCCATGTTTTCAAAATATCCTCTAGTGATACTGTAGGTCTGTGAATCATGGTCTCTGAAGACACAAAATTATAAAAGATTCAAAACACACTGGAGAGACTACTAGGAAGTGTATTGGATAGAGTATCAGGCCTGGAGTTAGGAGGATCTGGGTTCAAATCTGGCATCAGACATTTCCTGGTTGTGTGACCTTAGCAAGTCACTTAACCCCAACTGTCTAGCCCTTACCATATCTTCTGCTTTAGAATCTACTCTTAGCATTGATACTAAGACAGAAAGTAAGGGTTAAAAAAACACAATTCATGGTGGATGTTAGGAAACAGCACCATATTGCAAATAACTCATAGACAAAAAAAAAACAGTCCCTACTCTCAGTGAACTGGTTGTCTGATAGGGGGCACAATACAGAAACAAACATAGACAAACGATATACAAACTAAATAGAGAGTGATCCCAGAGGAATGTTTTCTTTCAGAAAGTAGAACTTGAAGGAAACCAGGAAAGCTAGAAAGCAGAGACTAAAAAGAAGAGGGTTATAGGAATGGGAAACAGCCAGCCACTGAAAATGCTCAGAATCAGGAGGTAGAGTGTTTTGTGCAAGAAATAGCAAAGAGGCTAGTGACACTGAGTCATAGAATATGGGGAGGGGAGTAAGATTTTTTTAAAAGACTGGAAATATAGGAAGGGCCACTTTATAAAAACAAAAACAAAATTTTATATTTGTCCTAGAAGTCACTGAAGTTTAATAAAGAGGACAATGATACTGTCAGATTTGTATTTTAGGGAAACTCATTTGACAACTGAGTGGAGGATGCATTGGAATGAAGAGAAACTTTAAGTAGAGAAACTAAGCAGAAAGCCATTGCAATAATTCTTGAGATATACCTGGGTGGTGGCAGCATCAGAGAGAAGGAGATAAAAATAAGAAATGTTATAAAGGTAAAAACAATAGGACTTGACCACTGATTTGATATGGGGATTATGAGAAAGTAAGATGCTGATGTGCCATGTTGGAGGATTTAGGGAAGGAAGAATTGGACTGAAGAAGAAATGCCCAGAATGAAAAAACATCAATGCATTATCAGTTACAATGAATGAAGCAGTACCTAGACTATTGAGACAATATATTGAAGTGCCCAGAGCTGTGACTGGTAGCAAAAAGTATCTCTAGGAATGAATAGTATGAAATATGACTCCACATGTAATGTAATGTAATGTTTAATGTGGAGAAGGGGAAGAGTTCACCTGGGAAGAAGACAATGTAGTTTCTATATGCACTAATTATTATTACTACTAAGCTCAATTATTCCTAAGTTACTAAAGGTTTGCAGGTGCTATCATCCCCCTTCAAATTTCAGCACCCTCAACAAAAGTCTCAATCAATCAATTATGACTCTGTGAATATGTATTTTGCAGGATTATTGTGAAGATCAAAATGAGATAATGCATTTTTAAATTTTTTTCAATTCCTAAAGGGCCATATGAATGTTGGCTTTTTTAAAAATATAATAAAATGGAGAGAGAGAGAACTCATGACGCCAGGTAACTTTGGCTCCTGGCACAACTTTAAAATGGGGAAAAAAGACATTTAGTCCTTCCTCACCAGTGAACCATTTATTATGCCTGTTTTGCTAACAAATTATATTTCTCTGTTTGTTTCCTCAGTTATTATTTATCCACCAATTACAAAATGCAACTCCATTTGGTGTGGTTTGGTGTGGAATCAAGAGAGCCAATTAGATTTTATCTTATGAATACCAATTCCATCTTGTGCTTTCATATGTATTCTCCTTCATTTTGTCTTTCTGAAAATCATCCATGAGAAACTACATGGCACAAACCATCTATTGATTCATAAATGTAAGTGGATGCAATTAACAGCACCTCTCAAGTCTTAAAATTGAATAAAATTTTTATCACAAGATAGAACGAGACCCATAAATGAATAGAAAGGTAAATAAGCTATATGCAGAATTGAGTCACAAGATTCTGTTCAGGAGACAGAATCTAATAAGTTCTTTAGAATACCACACCAAACCAACCTCATCCTTAAACTGGTTTTCATTCTGTTTCATCAAAATCCATTCTTTGTCCTCTTTTAGTGGTTGGTTTCCTTCTCTCCTATCATACTTTCCCTTCATCACAGACTTCTCTATTGAAGTAACTCCTTTTTTAAAAATCTTTGCCTTCTAGCTCAGATATCAATTCCAAGGTAGAAGAATGGTAAGAGCTAGGCGTTTGGAGTTAAGTGACTTGACCAGGGTTACACAGCTATAAAGTGTTTAAGTTCAAATTTGAACCTAGGATCTCTTGTCTCTAAGCCTCACTTTCTATCCAATGAGCCACCTAGCTGTCTGTATTAAAGCAGCTCTTGAGAAAGGATTGCACAAAATGACTGATTGTTCCTCTGAGTAGATTTTCATTTTTAAAAACAAAGAGTGGAGTTCCGGGTTAAGATGGCGGTAGAATAAAAAGCAGCTCTTAACCTCTCCTGACTGAAACAAACAGGACTCCTCAAGGGGATATAAAAACAAGTCCAGACGAACGGAGGGACCCCACAACAGGGTGCAGCATTGAAGGTACGTGGAATCAGGACATTTCCATGCTATAAAGGGGTGAAACAGCTCTCACTAAATCGCGGGCTGAGCAACCACTCCCCAACCCCCTCCACACACACCACTAATAGTGCCAAAGCCAGCTGAAAAGAACTAGAGCAAATTTGAGGCACCCATTGAGTCATTGGCAGCTCCAGGGCCTGTTCCTGAGAGCAGCAAGATTTAGGACCCCAAAAAGCTAAAGAATGGGCATGGACTCTGAGCGCAGGCGTGGGCGGAGGCAGAAACAGGCATGAGAGAAGTCTCTGAAACCCTGAGTGGGGAACCAGTGCAGACGGGTATACAACTGTGGAAGCAGTGCCCTGAGACTTGTAAAGGAACCTCCAGCAGAGGACCAAGCAAGGGGGTACACCAGGGGGCTTGACCTTGAGAAAAACCAGACCTCAGACCTCAGGAACCAAAAGACCGCAGGCAGACCCTGAGCTTGAGGATAAAGCTGAGAAGCTGCTGGGCTAACAATGGCTACCCAGAATCAGGAAGTTCAGAAGAGAAAGACTAACAACAAGAAGAAGAAATCTTTAACACACAACAACTTTTACACAGAAAAAATCCAGACAACCGAGCAAACAGAGGAGGAGAACAAACAAGCATCTGGACCCTCCCAAAATAATGAAAACTGGTCACAAGCTCTTGAAGAGTTCAAAACTAAGATGATGAGAAAGTTGGAAAAGATTTGGATAGACAAATGGGAAATAGCTCAAAAGGAAATCAGGCAAGAAAATAACAGTTTAAAAGGCAGAATTCTGCAATTGGAAAGTGAGGCTCAGAAATCAAATGAACTGATAAGCAAATTGAACACCAGAAATGACCAGATTGAAAAGGAAAACCAGTCCCTAAAGGCCAGAATTGAGCAATTAGAAGCTAATGATCTCTCAAGACAACAAGAACAAATACAACAAAGTCAAAAGACTGAAAAAATAGAAGGAAACATGAAATATTTCAATGAGAAAGTGACAGACCAAGAAAACTGGTCTAGAAGAGACAATTTGAGAATCATTGGTCTTCCAGAAAAACCAGAAATTAATAGAAACCTGGACTCCATACTAAAAGAAATTATTCAGCAAAATTGCCCTGAAGTCCTACAACAAGAGGGCAATATAGACATTGAAAGGATCCATAGAACACCCGTGACATTAGATCCAGATAAGAAAATGCCCAGGAATATAATTGCCAAATTTAAGAGCTTCCAAGTAAAAGAAAAAAATCTTACAAGAAGCCAGAAAGAGACAATTCAAATATCAAGGAGCATCAATCAGGATAACACAGGATCTGACAGCCTCCACGCTAAAAGATCACAAGGCTTGGAATATGATATTCAGAAAGGCAAGAGAGCTGGGCCTGCAACCACGGATCAACTACCCATCAAAATTGACTATATACTTCCAGGGGAAAGTATGGGCATTCAACAAAATTGAGGAATTCTAGGTATTTGCACAGAAAAGACCAGGGCTAAATGGAAAGTTTGATATCCAACCACAAAAATTGAGAGAAACATGAAAAGGTAAATAAGACACAGAGGGGAAAGAAAGAAAACATAATTTTTTAAATTTGCCATTTTAAGGGCCTCAGTGAGATCTAATTATCTGTATTCCTATGTAGAGAAATGTTATGTATAATTCTCTGTAGTGAACTCTATTCACTATTATAGCATTCACTATTATAGTAATCAGAAGAATAATTCACAGGGAGAGGGTGGAACACTAAATAATCTAAGATGAAATGGAGGATGGGAAAGAGGGGGTGAATAGCAGGGGACACCAAGAGAAACTTGAATGAATAAGAAAAATAGGATATTCTATTACACACAAAGAGGGCATGAGAAGGAGAGGGGACAAATATTATTATAAGAAGGAGAGAAAGAGAGCATTAAGAGGTAATATTTAAACCTTACTCTCAGTGTAATCAACGTTGAGAGGGAAGAGTAGCTATACTATCCATTGGGACATAAAACTCTTATCTCACCCTTCTGAGAAAGTCAGAAGGGATAAACCAAGGGGAGCAGGGGAGTGGGGAGGTCAAAAAAGGAGGGGAAAAGAAGTGGGATGGAATTCATAAGGCCTTTAAAAACAAAAAGAGGGAGGGAAATAAGGGAGGGGGTAGAAAGGGAAGTTAATCAAGGGAGGGGATGAGGGATAGCAGCTCAATAGCAAACCACTGGTTTAAAAGGAAATAGTATAAGAAAAAGGGGGTAGGAATAGGGGAGGATACGAAAATGTCAGCAAATGCACAACTGATGATTATAACTCTGAATGTGAATGGGATGAACTTGCTCATAAAACGGAAGCAAAGAGCAGAGTGGATTAGAAACCAAAATCCTACCATATGTTGTCTACAAGAAACACATATGAGGCGGGTGGACATAAACAAGTTTAAGGTTCAGGGCTTGAGCAAAATCTTTTGGGCGTCAAATGAGAAAAAGAAGGCAGGAGTGGCTATTATGGTTTCTGACAAAGCCAAAGTAAAAATAGATATGATTAAAAAAGACAGGGAAGGTCATTACATCCTGATTAAAGGCAGTATAAACAATGAGGAAATAACACTGCTCAATATGTATGCACCAAGTGGCATAACACCCAATTTCATAAAGGAGAAACTGGCAGAGCTCAAGAAAGACATAGATAGTAAAACAATAAGAGAGGGAGATCTAAATATTCCTCTTTCAGATCTAGATAAATCAAACCAAAAAATAAATAAGAAAGAGGTAAGAGAGGTGAATTAAGTCCTAGAAAAATTAGATCTAATTGATATGTGGAGAAAAATAAATAGGGACAAAAAGGAATACACCTTCTTCTCAGCTGCACATGGCACATTCACAAAGATTGACCATGTTATAGGGCATAGAATCATTGCAAACAAATGCAAAAGAGCAGAAATAATAAATGTAACCTTCTGAGATCATAATGCAATAAAAATAATAATTAGTAAGGGCACCAGGACAGGAAAATCAAAAACTAATTGGAAATTAAATAATATGAATCTCCAAAACCAATTTGTCAATGAAGGAATCATAGAAACAATCAACAATTTCATTGAAGAAAATGACAATAATGGGACATCCTACCAAACTCTGTGGGATGAGGCCAAGGCAGTACTCAGGGAGAAATTTATATCCTTGAGTGCATATATTAACAAATTAAGGAGGACAGAGATCAATGAATTGGGCATGCAACTCAAAAAATTAGAAAGCGAGCAAATTAAAAATCCCCAGATGAAAACTAAATTAGAAATACTAAAAACCAAGGGAGAAATTAATAAAATCGAAAGTAAAATAACTATTGAATTAATAAATAAGACTAGAAGCTGGTACTTTGAAAAAACAGATAAAATAGACAAAGTACTGGTCAATCTAATAAAAAAAAGGAAAGAAGGAAACCAAATTGATAGTATCAAAGATGAAAAGGGAGACCTCACCTCTAATGAAGGGGAAATTAAGGCAATCATTAAAAACTATTTTGTCCAATTGTATGGCAATAAATATAACAATTTAGGAGATATGGATGAATATTTACAAAAATATAAACTGCCTAGATTAACAGCAGAAGAAATAGAATACCTAAATAATCCCATATCAGAAATACAAATTGAACAAGCCATCAAAGAACTCCCTAAGCAAAAATCGCCAGGGCCTGATGGATTCACAAGTGAATTCTATCAGACATTCAAAGAGCAACTAATCCCAATACTATACAAATTATTTGATATGATAAGCAAAGAGGGAGTCCTACCAAATTCCTTTTATGACCCAAATATGGTAATGATTCCAGAGCGAGGGAGATCAAAAACAGAGAAAGAAAACTATAGACCAATCTCCCTAATGAACATAGATGTAAAAATCTTAAATAGAATATTAGCAAAGAGACTCCAGCAAGTAATTAAGAAGATCATCCACCATGATCAGGTGGGATTTATACCAGGAATACAAGGATGGTTCAACATTAGGAAAACCATCCACATAATTGACCATATCAACAATCTAACCAACAAAAATCACATGATTATCTCAATAGATGCTGAAAAAGCCTTTGACAAAATACAGCATCCATTCCTATTGAAAACACTGAAAAGTACAGGAATAGAAGGACCTTTCCTAAAAATAATAAACAGTATATAACTAAAACCATCAGCAAACATCATATGCAATGGGGATAAATTAGAAGCCTTCCCAATAAGATCAGGAGTGAAACAAGGATGCCCATTATCACCTCTATTATTCAACATAGTACTAGAAACACTAGCGATTGCAATTAGAGAAGAAAAAGAAATTGAAGGTATCAAAATAGGCAATGAGAGGTCTAAGCTATCACTCTTTGCAGATGATATGATGGTCTACTTAAAAAATCCTAGAGAATCAACTAAGAAGCTTGTAAAAATAATCAACAACTTTAGCAAAGTTGCAGGATACAAAATAAAAGCACATAAACCATCAGCATTTCTATATATTTCCAACACATTAGAGCAGCAAGAGGTAGAAAGAGAAACACCATTTAAAATCACCCTAGACAATATAAAATACTTGGGAATCTATCTACCAAAACAAACACAGTAATTATATGAAAACAACTACAAAACACTTTCCAAACAAATAAAACTGGAGCTCAACAATTAGAAAGCCATTAACTGTTCATGGGTAGGACGAGCTAACATAATAAAAATGACCATTCTACCCCAATTAATTTACCTATTTAATGCCATACCTATCAAACTACCAAAACACTTCTTTACTGAATTAGAAAAAACTATAACAAATTTGATTTGGAATAACAAAAGATCAAGAATATCAAGGGAAATAATGAAAAAAATGTGAAGGAAGGGGGCCTAGCAGTACCAGATATTAAACTATACTATAAAGTAGCAGTCATCAAAACAGTATGGTACTGGCTAAGAGACAGAGAGGAGGATCAGTGGAATAGACTTGGGGTAAATGATGTCAGCAAGACAGTGTATGATAAACCCAAAGAGCCCAACTTTTGGGACATGAATCCACTATTTGACAAAAACTGCTGGGAAATTTGGAAAACAATATAGGAGAGATTAGGTTTAGATCAACATCTCACACCCTACACCAAGATAAATTCAGAATGGGTGAATGACTTGAATATAAAGAGGGAAACTATAAATAAGTTAAGTGAACACAGAATAGTATACTTGTCAGATCTCTGGGAAAGGAAAGACTTTAAAACCAAGCAAGAGTTAGAGAAAATTACAAAATGTAAATTAAATGGTTTTGATTATGTTAAACTAAAAAGCTTTTGTACAAACATAAACAATGTAGTCAAAATCTGAAGGGAAACAACAAATTGGGAAAAAATCTTTATAACAAAAAACTCTGACAGGGGTCTAATTACTCAAATATACAAGGAGTTAAAGCAATTGTATAAAAAATCAAGCCATTCCCCAATTCATAAATGGGCAATAGACATGAATAGGCAATTTTCAGGTAAAGAAATCAAAAGTATCAATAAGTACATGAGAAAGTGTTCTAAATCTCTAATAATTAGAGAAATGCAAATCAAAACCACTCTGAGGTATCACTTCACACCTAGCAGATTGGCTAAAATGAAAGAAGGGGAGAGTAATGAATGCTGGAGGGGATGTGGCAAAATTGGGACATTAATGCATTGCTGGTGGAGTTGTGAACTGATCCAACTTTCTTGCTGGCAATTTGGAATCATGCTCAAAGGGCTATAAAAGAATGCCTGCCCTTTGGTCCAGCTATACCATTGCTGTGTTTGTACCCCAAAGAGATCATAGATAAACAGACTTGTACGAAAATATTTATAGCGGTGCTTTTTCTGGTGGCAACAAATTGGAAAAGGAGGGTATGTCCTTCAATTGGGGAATGGCTGAACAAACTGTGGTATATGCGGGTGATGGAATACTATTGTGCTAAAAGGAATAATAAACTGGAGGAATTCCATGCAAATTGGAGAGACCTCCAGGAACTGATGCAGAGTGAAAGGAGCAGAGCCAGAAGAACATTGTGCACAGAGACTGATATACTATGGTAAAATTGAATGTAATGGATCTCTGTACCAGCAGCAATGCAGTGACCCAAGACAATTCTGAGGGATTTATGCTAAAGAACTCTACTCACATTCAGGGGAAGGACTGCAGGAGAGGAAACATATAGGAAAAACAAGTGCTTGAACGCATGGGTCGGGGTGGACATGATTGGGGATGTAGACTCGAAACTACCACACCAATGCAACTATGAACAATTTGGCAATAGGTCTTGATCAAGGACACATGACAAAACTAGTGGAAATGTGCGTTGGCCATGGGTCGAGGGAGTGCGGGGGGGTGAAGGGGAAAGTAGAAGCATGAATCATGTAACCATGTTAAAAATGAATATTAATAAATGTTTAAATTAAAAAAAACAAAAAGTAAGCTAAAAGGTTGCTGCATATGGTGGAATTTCAGGAATATAGAATGGGGAAAATTGTAGGAGGGGAGAAGGAAACATTTTAGTAATAAGCATATATTAGCTTTCTTGGATAATTTCCTATAGTATGATGTCCAGACTTTTTCTTTTGTCATGATCTTCTGGTAGTCCAATAATTCTTAAATTGTCTCTCCTGGATCTATTTTACAATCTGTAGTTTTATCAGTGAGGTGTTTCATATTTTCCTCAATTTTTTCACTTTTGATTTTGTTTTATACTCTTACTCTTTTATAATCTTGTGAAGTCATTTGCTTCTTGTGGTTGGATTCTAATTTTTAAAGACTGAATTTCATCCCTGGTCATCCTTCTCCTTCTGGTCTGATTTTCTTTGTAGGTCGTCTTTTACCTTCTTTGCCTTGTTTTCAAGCTGGTCAATTCTGGCTTTCAAGACACTGTTTTCTTGTATTAGTTCATGTGCCTCTGTTTTCAGATGACTTAATTTGCTTTTTAAGTTCTTTTCCCCAATTGTCTTCAGCCTCTCTTAATTGTTTTTTGAATTGTGTTTTGAGTTCTTCCAAAGCCTGTGTCCAATTCGCTGGAATTTCTGTGTTTTTGCTTGGTTCTCCTCTGTCCATTTGCTCTTTGTTCATTACCTGGATGAAAGCTGTTGAGTGTAATTTATTTTTTCTTTTTTTGTTGTTTACTCATATTTTTTCCTTCTTTCCCCCCATCATTGGCTGTAATCTTGCTCCTCTGTTTATTTGCTGGATCTGTGGATTTGGGCTATTCTGTCCTGAAGGGGCTTCTTTTCTGCAATGAGCATATATTAGCTAAGATAATGGTGTTTGAAAGTTATTGATCAGACATCTGTTGGGAGATTGTTAAATAAATTGTGGAATGGGAATGTGAAGGATTATTATTGTGTTTTGTAAAAATAGACAGAAAACAGTAAAAGTAATGGGCAATGAATTGATTATTGATTATAAACTGAGTTAGATACTCTGCTCTCTGTGCTTGCAAAGTATCTTCAGTTTATATCAGTGAAGTGAATCTCATAAATGAACTTCTCTTTAGGTTCAGGTGCAAGGACACTAAAGAGGCTCTTGTTATAAAAAATAAAATATTTATTGAAAATATAATATATAAGGATAAAAGGATTATTAACTCTAAGGGATTCTAACTCCACCAAATAATACTCCCTGGTTCTGCAAGGAACCTCTTCTTCTATTTCCACAGGTTACACTGATCCTTCCTGATCTGACTAACCTCAATTTTTACTATTCAAAATTAACTAACATTATTACCCTTATAATTCTTAACTTCACCTCCAAGTTATAAAATAAAAAATGCTAGCTGGTTGAGTCTCAACAAGAATCAAGTTAGGACTCTGAGCCTTAGCAGACTCAGAGTCCAAACCAAGGACCAGGTCTTTCTTTGGTCTTCTCCGAGTTAAAGCAATCTATAAACACAGAACTAGATAGTCAAAAATGTTTCCCCAAGTTGGGGAAAGGAAAACACTTAACTCCTTCAGGTCTTTATCTCAGACAGTGAGAGAGAGAAAGAGAGAAGCAAAATGTTACCTCCTTCAAGCCTTCAAAGAGAGAGATATTGTCTCTGTGTGACTGCCAATTGCCAAAGACCAACTGCCATACCCAGAGTGAGTAACTGTCACAGAAAAATCCGTTAAATTGAAAACATTTGAAATTAACACTGTCTCATCTCTGTTTGAAACTCCAATTCTTTCTCAAGCCAGCTTCTCTACTTCTTATCTCTAAACTAATATAACAAGACATTTTCTAATATTATCCTTATAGTTGTAAGAAACAATGAATGTGAAGAATACAAAGAAACATGGGAATTTATATGAATTGATGCAAGGTGAAGTAAGTGGAACCAGGAAAACAACATATCAATCAATCAATTGATAAACATTTATTAAGTTCCTACTATGTACCAATTAATTTGCTAATCATTGGGCATATATACAGCACAAATAACAATCTTTGCCTTCAAGGAGTTCATAGGCTAGTTTTTTCAACATGAAAACAAATATGCACAGACTAGCTAAATAAAGGATAAATAAATAATTAATAGAGGGAAAGCACTGGAATTAAGAGGAATTGGGGAAAGATTTTAGTAAGAGATAGGATTTTAGCTGGGACTTACAGGAAGCCAGTGAAATCAATGACTATAACTATGTAAATGAAAGCAACAAAAATGAAACTGGACACTGTGTAGTTATAATGCTAAAACTTGCTTTTGGAGAAAAGAGAAGAAAATACTTCCCTCTCTTCTTTGCCAAGATTGGAAATTAGAGAATGTGACAGCCTATGCTGCCAGATTCAGTTGTCTAGGCTCTCTAGGTTTATCCCTTTCAGTTAGCTTTTAATTCTTATTTCTTAACACAAACATGTATTAGGCATGGCATTGGGAATACTAAAATAAAATAAAAATGAAACGTAAGTCCTCATTCACAGGTAGCTAACATACTGTAGAGTTTCTACTTAAATTAAACCCTAACCTTCAAAGGAGGCTTCAAATCAATTTCTAGCTCCCTGAAATTATACCACAGAGAAGCTACTTAACCCTCTTATAATTAAGTCTTGACTCCAATGTGAGTTAGAGGCAACTAGATGGCACAGTGGCTTCCCCAGCCTGGGGTCAGGAAGATCTGAGTTAAAATCCAGCCTCATATATTTCCTAACCATGTGACCTTGGGCAAGTCACTTAATCTGTCTCAGTTTCTTCAATTATAAAATGAGGATAATAATAACCTCTCCCTTGAAGTGTTGTGAGAATCAAATCAGTTGAGACTTGTAAAATGCTAACTGAGCACAGTGCCTGGCACATAGAACGCCATGAATGAAAGATGATTTGTGTTCCTGGAGCCAGGAGAATATGTTGCAGGAAGTAGGTTAAGTAAAAAGATTTGTGAAAGGAGAAATGGAAAAAGGCAAAATTCTTTGTTTTATTGGGAGAGGGGAAAGGAACAAGCATTTATTATGTGCCATATTATTTATTATTATATGTCATTATGTTATTCATATTTATCATTTATAATACATATTATTATATGCCATTATATATTATTATTTGTCATAATATTAAATAAACTTATTATTTATATGTGCCAGCTGGGGCAGCTAGGTGGCCCAATGAATAGAGTGCTAGGACTGGAGTTAAGAAGATTCATCTTTCTGAGTTCAAATCTGACCTCAGATACTTACTAGCCATGTAACCCTGGGCAAGTCCCTTAATTTTGTTAATCTCAATTTCCTCATCTCTAAAATAAGCTGAAGAGGAAAATGATGAATTACTACAGTACCTTTACCAAGAAGACCCCAAATTGGGGAGGGAGTCATGAAAAGTCAGGCACAACTGAACAGGTACTGAGCTAAGCACATTGCAATGTTATCTCATTTGATAACTTAAAGGAGCATATTAATATAGACCAGTGATGGTGAACCTATGGCACAGGTGCCAAAGATGACATGCAGAGTGCTCTCTGTGGGCACATCACTGCCTTCACCCTTTCCCCCCAGAGTTCATAGATTACTAGTTCTAGTTTACTAGAAAGGTAGCAGGACTTGGGTGGAGCTGCTCCCCTCCCCGCTCTACTACACCTGACATTTTCCCCATCCCCCACACCTCTGCCCAGCAGCCAGTGGAAGCACACAGAGGATAATATGGGCAGCTCACAGGCAGCAGAGCTGGAGGGGAGCAGAGCTCTCGGGTCACTCCACTCCCTCTCTCTACATTCACTGAGGACATTCTTCACTTCACTGACCCCTCCACCAAGTGGAGGGTTTTCTCTATCCCCTGTGTGTGGTAAGGGGTGGGGGGAGTGCAGGGGAACACCCAGCACTCAGTCTTGGGGGGCTGACACTCCATCTCTAATAGTTCACCATCATTATGTTGACTGTTATGATAGTATATATTTAGAATTGGAAGGGACCTTCAAAATCATCCAATTCAACTCATTCACTTTACGAATGAGATTTGGGAGAATCTAATGGGAGAAACAACTTGGTCAAACTAGTAGTAAGTGAGGGTCAAGATTTGAACCATGGATCTCTCTAATTCCTTGGCCAACATTCTTTCCAAGGCCATCATGCTTGTCTTTGAGGAAGTAGAGGGTTGAAGAGTGGAAATTTGAAGTTCTGGTGAGTGTTTTTTTTCAGGAGATTTACCAAAGTATATGGGAAGGAGTCAAAAGAAAACAAAGTATCTTAATACCATTACCACCACCAAACATTCATTAACACCTACTATATGCTAGGCACTGTTTTAAACACTGGGAATTCAAATAAAAGTAAAAACAGTTCTTGCACTCAAAGTACTCACAAGCTAAGGATGGTGGTGAGGAGACAAGTAAACAATTAAGCATAGGAAGACTGCGAGAATTCTCTTGTAAAAGTTGAGATTTTAGCAGAGATTTGAAGGTAGCTAGAAGGCAGAGACTCAAGGTAGAAAATTACAAGCTAGTGAAGATGCCCAATCCTTTTGGAGTATCTTGTTTGAGGAAAAGCAAAGAGGCCAAATTCACTGAACCAGAGTCTGAGGAAGGGAATAAGATATGAGAAGATCATAAAGGTAAGAAAGGGCCAGTTCATGAAGGATTTTAAAAGCCCAAAAGACTAATCTTATAAAGCCAAAACTCCAAAATATATACCCACATAAACAAGTGGGGAAATGTGTACTTTCTCAGATTGAATTGCTTGCCAGCTCCAGAAGCAGGAATGAAAGAGGAAAGGAGACAATTTAGATCATGTAACTTCAGAAAACTTATGTGGAAATTTGTTATTACATGTAATTGGTAAATAATAATAATAATAATAAATATATAGAAAAAAGTAAAAAATAAGTTTTATATTTGATCTTAGAGATAACAGGGACTCACTGGAGTTTTTTTAATAAAAGACGTGGTTAGGACCTGAGCATTAGACAGATCCTTTGGACAGCTAAGTAAGGAACTGTTTGGAATGGGGAGAGACTTGAGTAAGGGAGACCACCTTTAGGATTTTGCAGTATTCTAGGAATGAGGAGATAAGGGCCTGCACCAAGCGCAGTAGCAATGGCAGAGAAAAGAAAGGAGTACATAGGAGAAATGTTAAGCAGCTAGAATCAATAGGATTGGTTATGGAGGTAAGAATCAGCCATTAGACAACTTATTAAGTGCCTTCTATGTGCCAAACACTACACTAAGTACTGAGGATATGAAAAAAGACAATCCCCTGCTCTCAAAGAATTCACAGTCTAATGGGAGAAACAACATACGAATAAGCTACATACAAAATAAATTAGAAATCTTCAGGAGAGGGAAATCATTAGAGCCAGGAGTCAAAGGTAACACCTAGAATGTGAGCAGGGTGTGTGTGTGGGACAGTTATGTTTTCAACAGTAACAGAGAAGTACATAAGAGTGAAGAGTTTGGGAATAAAGATAATGAATATCATTTTGGATAAGTTGATTTTAAAATATCTACAGAACATCCAGTTCAAGATATCTAATAGTTAAAAATACGAGACTGGAAGTCAGCAGAGAGGTTAGGGCTAAAGAAATAGATTTGAAAATTATCTGAATAGAGATGAAAATGGAATCTGTGGGAAGTGGTGAGATCACTGAATGAGATAGTATGGAAAGAGAAGAGAAGAAAGTCTAGAACAATCTAGTTCCTATTAATAGATGTGATCCGGATTAAGAATCAGCAAAAGAGACCAGGAAAGAGTGGTCAAAGAAGTAGAAAGGGAAACAGGAGAGAGAAGACAGAATTCAGAAAAGGGCAATCAATAGTGTCAAAGGCTGCAGAAAAGTAAAAGATGAGGATTGAGAAAATCATTTGATGGGATGGGAAAGGTTGAGGGAAAATAATGAGATATTTTTGGAGATAGCTAATGTGATCATTTGTTTATCTTAGATAAGCATATTTATTATACTTTATTACATATTTATAACAAATCACATATCGTTACATATTATGTTATATAAAATTAAAATTAATGGTAACAAAAAAGAATATATAATAATTTTAACAACAGACACATCTTAAATATGCAATGTTTAATTAATTAATTAATAAGATGTATACATATGTTGATTAATTTTAAATCTTATTTTATACTCATAATGATGATAATAAAAATAAATGCATTGTCAGGGCTTATTTTCATCACAAATTTTCTCAAAATGTGGTGTCATGGATTATATTGCTATTCACAAGTCGTTTTCAACCACTAATTATGATTCATACTTTGTCTTTATAACAGCAATAGCAGAAAACCTCATTTCATGCAAATAAGATGTTGTAAATAGTAGTAAATTTTGTATTACTTTGTTTAATAAGCCAGAGCACTCTTTGTTCAGCCATTGCCAAAACATAATAAGATTTTCAGATTCAAAAAATATTTCAACCTTTTATGACGAGACAAGTCTATTAACTTTTTTTTTCAGGTGGATTAAGTCCAAATGTGTCATGTTTGTCCATGACAACTGGGTTCCCTATATATTTGTATTCAGAAATGTTTTAGTCTTTGGAATAAAATGAGAATTACTTCTGTAGACTAGTCAAGTGATTAATAAGATTGACTTTGTCTTTGATTTATTTGCAAGGAAGGAGGGTCTTAAATTGGGAAACATCAAAAATAATAGTTTTTAAATTTCTTATCTGGACCACTAACTTTTTTGCGCATACAGAAAAAGTTATTCTGTCTTTCTAGATCCAAATATAAATTAAAAGATTTTGTACTGATTCATTTAAAGCATGTGGTTTTTCAAAAATATTCAGTACTTCTACTTTAAACCTAAAGATGGAGGATGAAGGAGTTAAAATGAAGGCAAATTGCTCTTATCTGCTGCAACTTAGGTCCCCATGCTACAATCGTGGCAGATTTCCACAAGGCCAAGATTACAGTGTCTTTGTTGCTAGTTGAGGGATGGGGAGGGAATGAGAATTACATATTTTTTCCTCAAAAGAACGAGAAAGGGAGGCATTAGGTAATATTACTTGAGTAAATATGGTTGTTGAAGAGTATTTGTATGTCAGGAAGGTACACATAGTTAGAAAGCTAAAAAGGATCTCTCACATCACATATTCAAACTCCTCATTTTAAAGAAATGAAACCAGTGGGTCACAGCTAACTAGTGACAGAGTTAGACTAGAAGTCAGGTCTTCCAACTCCCAGACTAGTATTATTCTCACTGTATTTTACTATCTCCAATAATAATACTTTTAACCTGCTTAAGATCAAATTAAAGCAAGATGGATTCATGTAAGATGTCAGAGATTTGTACAGTTGAAAAAGAACTAAAAGGGAAAAGTTCCACAAATACTTTCCCTCTGTTGATTATCTCCAATTGATCCATATGTAGTCTGCTTTATACATAACTCTTTACATGCTGTCTCCCCCATTTATTTATTATATTGTGAGTTTCTTGAGAAAGAGGCTGTATTTCACCTTTCTCTATATTCCCAGTGCTTAGCACAGTGTCTGGCACTTAATAAATTCTTGTCCACTGACTAAATGGCTTAGATATTTTAATGCAAAAGTTGTGTTATGATGAAATTGCATAGCTCCATAGTGTTCTATGTTATGGATGAAAAATATGTCCTTTGGATCATGACTAAAAGGTAAGAGTATCAGGCAGAAAACTTCCCTTAAGGAATCTGAAGTTACGTCTTCTTGCAAGCAAGAGAAGATGGTGGAGGCCCTGCTGGCATTCATTCATCTGCCTTTTCCATCAGCACCTTTGTAACATCAGAAGCTATAATGTATTAAGACTTAAAGCTCTTCAGGGAAATTTATTTGTTTCACTGCACACAATCTGGTTCTGAGATTTTGTGTTAGTTATCTGGGAAACAGTTAGACAGATGATGCATGTGTTACTCTGGCTGCTAGAGTCTCCTTCACAATACATAAGAATACCATAAATTTTTGACAAATAAAAGCCAGATTCACTCAAAGAATTACAATGGGTAATCTTTTTTTTGTTGTTCAGTCATTTCAGTCATGCCTGACTCTTCATGACCCCACTTGGAGTTTTCTTGGCAAAGGTACTTGAGTGGGTTGCCATTTCCTTCTCCAAGAAGCTGTTTAGCTATTCACAATAACATGTCTTTATCGTGTGTCAATTCATTTTCATTTTAATGTGCCTCTAATTATTTTTAGATATTTTATAATTTTAAAAAATTAGCATTTTTTCTCCATCTTACTCCACCCAAATGGGGAAAAAAGAAATATAAAACCCCCTTATAATAGTTGAGCGAAATAAATTCCCACTTTGATCATGTTAAAAAAATACATGAATTATTTTTCATAATAGTTCATCACCTCTTTGTTGGGAAATGAGTAGCATTCTTCATCATCAATCCTCTGGCATCATGAAATGTTAAACCTTTAAGACTTGAACAAGTTTTACTATATTGACTTTGTAGTATAATTTTTTTTCTCCTGGTTCTTATCATTGTATTCTTGTCATTATTATTCACTCCAAATCAGTTCAGACAATTCATCTTGGGTTTCTGTGAACAACCTCTTTATTCAGTTCTTACAGAAAAATAGTACTCCAATATAGTCATACATTAGAATTCATTCTGCCATTATCCAATGAATAGGAACCTCCTTATTTTTTGGTTCTTTGCCACCACAAAAAAAAGTGACCATATTAAGTCATCTCTAAAGAGCAATCATTTTGTTTCTTCTTTACCTCAGCTTATTCCCTCAATATTTTTCTTGTCTTATTGTTGAAGCTAGCACTTTTACTGCTACATCAAATAGAAGCAGTGACAATGGACATCCTTGCTTCATCTCTGATATTATGAAAAAAGAACTTTAGCTTTTCCACATTACATGCAATGTTGGCTCTTGGTTTTAGAAATAGACTATTTACCATGTTAAGGAAAGGTCCATTTATTCCTGTTTTCTAGTATTTAACAAAAACAGATAGTGTATTTTGCCATAATTTTTTTCTGTTCATTGATATAATCATATGATTTTTGTTGTTCTCATTATTAATGTGGTAAATAATATTTATTATTTTCTTGATAGTAAACCAACTTCATAATCCTGACATAAATCCAATATGGTCATGCTGTATAAATATGTGATTTTTTTACTGTAACCACTATGATAATATTTTACATAAATTTCGCATCAATGTTTATTTATGGCTATGAGCCTATAGTCTTCTTTATCTGTTTCAACTCTGCTTGGTTTAGATATCAAGATCATATTTGTGTCAAAATAGTAATTTAGTAGAATATTTCCTTATGTTATTTTTGCCAACAGTTTGTGTAATATTGGAATTCATTTATTTTTGAATGTCTGATAGAATTTGTTTGTGAATCCATCTGATCATGGAGGAATTTTTCCCTTTGAAAATTCATTGATGATTTATTTAATTTCTTTTTCTGAGGTTAGATTATTTAAATTATCTATATGTTATTCTGTTAATTTAGGCACTTTATGTTTTTGTAAATATTCTTCCGTCTCTCTTATTGTCATTTTTATTTGCCATATAGTTGGGCAAAATAGTTTATAAAAATATTCTTTATTTCTTCTGAATTAATTGTGGGTTCACTTTTTCCTTTTTCACACTGGTAATTTGGTTTTCTTCCTCTTTTAACCAAATTACTAATGGTGTAGCTACTTAAAAATAGTTCCTACTTTAATTTTTAAAATTGTTTTTGCTTTCCATTTTATAAATACTTGATTTTCAGAGTGTCTATTTTGATAGCTAATGTGGTTTTTTTAATCTGTTGAGGTTTTTTTTTAGAGATTTTTTCCATTGTACTTTCTCTTTTTTTTTTGATGAATGTACTTAGAGATGTAAATTTCCCCCTAAAGATTGTTTTGACTGATTCCCCTCAAATTTTGATATATTGACTCATTTTGTCATTGTTTTTAATGAAATTGACTATATTTGGTATGATTTTTTTACTCTTTTGCTCATAAATTCTTTAGATTTAATTTATTCTTTAATTGATGAGATTAAATCCTTTAATGAATGGTAATTTTATTTAATATGATTTATTGCACTGAAGCTAGGAATAACTGTATTGAATATTACTGCATTTTTTGCATTTTTTATGAGGTTTATATGCCCTGACATATGTTCAACTTTTTTGAAAGTTCCATTTATATCCGAAGTATATGGAGACTCCTTTTTATTACCATTCAATAATAACCAAATGTCTATTATAGATAACTTTTGTAAAATTACATTCTTGTCCTTTACTTCTTTCTTTAACTTTTATTATATTTGTCCATCTGAAAGGGATGTATTAATGTTCCCCATTATTAGAGCTTTACTGCTTTCTCCCCTCTCTGTAGCTCATTTCACTTTTCCTATTATTATTTAGATCCTAGGCATACATGTTGAACATTTAAATTAATTTATTGGATTTTTTTTATTTTTCACAAATTTTCATTTCTCTGCTTACCTTTTTTTCAAGCTGTCTATTTTATTGTAGCCTTATTTGAAAATGTGGTTACTTGGGGGACAGCTAGGTGGCTCAGTGGATTGAGACCCGGGCCCAGAGATGGGAGATCCTAGGTTCAATTCTGGCCTCAGACACTTACTAGCTGTGTGACCCTGGGCAAGTCACTTAACCCCCATTGCCTAACCCTTATCACTCTTCTGCCTTAAAATTAATACATAGTATTGATTCTAAGATGGAAGGTAAGTGTTTAAAAAAAATGTGATTGCTACTCCTACTTTGTTGAGTTCATATGAGGTATAATAGATCTTTTATTCCAACCTCTATTTTAACTCTGTGTGAATTTTTATGTTCCAAATGTATTTATTTTAAGCAACATATTATTGTATTCTGCTTTCTAATCTATTCTGCTATTCTCTCTATTTTCTGAGTGAGTTCATCCCATGCATGTATTTATGATCATTGTATGTTTCCTCCATCTTATTCTCTTTATTTTTTCTCTCTTCTCCTTCTTTATTAAGGTTCTCATCCTTTTTTCACAATTCTCCCATCCCTAACTTAAAGTTTGTTTTGTTTATAACTAATCCCACAGGGGATCTACTCTCTTTCTTATCATCCCCTTCCCTTCTTATTATCTTCCATTATTTGTGAGTGATATATTAAGTTATTGTTTTGTATTTGGGGACAAATTAATTCTTTCTTTTTGTTGACTAATTTGAATTCTACTGGAGGAAAGGAGCATTAATGTTTATGCTTCTGCTCAATTAAAAATATCCAATAATTTTTAACCTTGCTTTGAACCTCCCTGTTCTCTTCTATCTTGCCATTGCTCCAATAGTTTCACGTCAATAAATTAGCCACCCAAAATGCATTTATTTATCTCCTATTGTCCAGGAATTATACTAAATGCTTAAGATACAAATAAAGGCAAAAACCAATCCCTGTTGTTAAGGAGCTTCCCACAAACTCTGCCTTAATACAAAGGCTTCTAATGGGTTGGAGGAGGGATGGAAACAAGGTAAGTGGAGGAGGAGATTTCAAAGAGAGCAATCTTATAGCAGCCTTCATGTGGAAGAACCCTGAAGTTAAGACCTAGGATCAAGTACAGGTTCTGCTAACTGTGTAACCAAGTCATTTGACACAAGTCTGTACTTCATCTGTAAAATAAGGATAAAAATATTTCCATTTCATCTTATGGGATCATTATAAGGTTCAAATGAGGGAATGCACATAGAGCACTAGGTAGCTTTTCTTTGCTATGTAAATAAATATATAAAGGGTATTATTTTTTTTTTTGCCATCTCAGTGGGGGAGAAGGTAGAGGGAGGGAAAGAATTTGGAACTGAAAACAAAAATAAGAGGCAGCTGTGTAGCACACTAGATAGAGCACCAAGCCTGGATTTGAGACCATCTAGGTTCAAATCTGGCCTCAGACACTTCCTACCTGTGTGACCCTGGGCAAGTCACTTAATCCCAATTTCTTTCTCCTTCTCATTCTTTTATCTTAGAATTAAGACTAAGACAGAAGGTAAGTAATTTTTCAATTTATTGTTATGTAACAAAGCTTGCCTTTGGATCACTTCCACATTGGGTAATCTAAGTATACTTCAAAGGCAACCCCCAATGCAGCTATATAAATGTATTTCAACATAATTTCTTATTCTTGTTAATGTAGTTTATTACATGGCAATTTGTATTCTTGTAATGGAAGTGGGATGTTATCACCCCCTTTCCAGGTGTAAGAGGGAGATTTTTGATATTATATAGATATATATATTTAAAGTGTGGCTGCCAAGAATCAATAATTCAGATTGATTCCATAATTAAAATAGACTCAAGTCAGGATCAGGTTTAAGGTAGTTTATTTACAATTAGGAAGGTAAAAGGTAGGGAAATAAAGAGAGGGAGAGGCTAGTCCAGGCCTGCAGAGGCCTGGACGGAGAGAGAGAGGGTTAAAAGCCTAATAAAACTAAATTACACACCACAAGGCCTTAGCAATCAGAGAGGTTAGAAGCCTACTTAAGGTAGAGTCTGGAAAAATGCCAAGGTAGGCCAAGGAAGTCAGCCTAACTTACACACGTGACAATTCAGAGTGGAAGCAGCCTGAGGTCTCAGCCAAGAACCTTCAGCACCAAGTTCAAAGAGGGAATTGCCCCAACAGGAAGTAACCAACATACTTGAAGAGATAGTGTCTCTCGTCACTTCCTGTGGGTCCACCTCTAATTCAAGTGGACAAATGGCAGCCTCTACACTGATTTGGACTGCCCAAAGGGAAGTCCCTTGTTCTTGATTTGTTACTTATTGTCACATGTGGGTAACTCATCTCCCCTCCCCACTAAGGGAGGTGGGGATGACATCATCTCTGGTAGTAGAGTTTTGACTATGAATGGACTAGAGCTAATTCCATTTACACACTGGTCCTACTTTGTGCATTTGGCACCCCTTCAATCCCACTCTGCTCATCATTAGCAGCTAGAATTTGTGTACCTTTGTACATTTTTAAAGCATTTTGCCTGTATCATCTCATTTGATCTTCATAGCAACTCTAGGAGGCAGTTGTCCATTTTACAGATGAATAAATGGAGGCTGAGAAAATTAAATGACTTGCCCAGGGTCATAATCTAAGCAGGATTTGAACTCATATCTTTCTGACTCTAAGGCCAGTACTCTATCCACTACACTACCTAGTTGCTTCCCACAGGCTTAAGGTGCTGTTCTTTGTGCTCACACTTGACTCAAAAGATACAATTAGTTGCCCCCTAGGTCACTCCTGCCCTGTAGCTATTTTGATCAACAGGCATTTTAGTTGCCCCCCAAAACACTCTTATTGTGGATAAAATTCTCTACTCTAGAAATTGGTCTTCTTGGCCTCCCTGATGATCATATTGGGTGCCTAGTCACCCCAAGTGATCATTATACATAATCATCTTACACCCACAAAGGTCTTTAACTACAATAGTTAGAGATAAGAGGGGAAATGGAAAAGAGAGAAAGCAAAACCAATGTTTGCTAAGCACATTGACAAGAAACCAATTGGGGGCAGTCTCCTATTGGTATAACATTGGTATAACAATCAAAGTAGCTGTTCAAACCCCATCAGTCCAATCAGTTGTACCCAAAAGTTCATTCTGGATCACTCGATGCAATAAACACGTCAGTTCAATCAATTGCAACACAAAGTTCATTCTGGATCTCTTGATTAAACGTAGATTCTTCAGGCATCTCTCTGCAAACAGTTCATTCTCTGGATTAAGGAATCAGCAAGTTTCTTTCCCTGAGAATTTTCTCGAACAAAATCAAAAATTAAATCTTGGATATAATAAAAATACAATTAAATCTTGGATTTCATAAAAATGCAATCCCCCCTGATGTGGGTATTTAGAAAGAAATACCCAGATCAGCTCAAGATATATAGTTGAGTCATGGGATTGTATGAGTAAATTCAAAAGAAAAAAACAAAAGTGTATAAAAAAATCAAATAGAAGAAAATTGAAACTTTGGAAAAAGAAAACATTAAAATCAAAATCAAGGCTTCCGGTTAAGATGGCGGCAGTGTAAGGAGCAGCTGCTCGATCTCTCCTGACTGAAGCATACAGGACTCCTCAAGGGGAAAATAAAAACGAGTCCAGAGGAACGAAGGAACCCCACAACAGGGCGCAGCATTGAAGGTACGCAGAATCGGGGCATTTCCACGCTATAAAAGGGTGAAACAGCTCTCACTAAAACATGAGAGGAAGAAGCCCCCTCCCCCACCCCCCACACCACACACCTCGCACAACACCAACAACTCACAAGTGTGAAAACAGGACTGGGGCAACCAGATAATCACTGGCAGCCCCAGGGCTTGTGCCTGTGTGCTGCAAGACGAGGGACCCCAGGTGGCTGGGGGTGCACACGGACTTTCCCCAAGTGTCCAAGTGGGTGAAGGCACCGACTGGGGCCGGGACAAAGGCCTCTAAAACACGGCCTTTCCCAAGCGCTGAAGGCATCGCCTCAGGTGCGAATAAAGATCTCCAGCCCACGGACTTCCACTACCTTCTTCGGGGGTGAAGGCAGTGCCCTAAGAGCATCTGCGCAGGCAAAGGCAGTGCCCTAGGCTTGAATAACTATCTCCAACCCAGGTTTGGACCTCCAGTGAGGACCCTGTGCAGACCCAGCCCGGCAGTGGAAGCAGCCCCAAAGACTGCTGAAGGAACCTCAGGCAGAGGGGCAGACCGGGAACTACCAGGAGGCCTGACCCCGAGGACAAGGAGACCAGAGCCCCCCGGAGCTTGCAAGGCGCAGGCAGACCCTGAGTGCAAAGACAAAGCTGAAAAGGGGCGGGGCCAACAATGGCCAGCAATAAGGAAGTCCAGAAGAAAAAGACTATCAAGAGAAACTCTGGAACACTCGACAACTTCTACACAGAGAAAATCCAGACAACAGAGAAGGGAAAACAAAAATCCAAACCTCCCCCAAAAAATGAAAGCTGGTCACAAGCTATGGAAGAGTTTAAAAATGAAATGCTGAGGAAGATGGAAGAAATCTGGCAAGAAAATAACAGTTTAAAAGGCAGAATTTCGCAATTGGAAAGTGAGACAAGACAACTGAAGACCAAAAATGACCAGATTGAAAAGGAAAACCAAAAAATTATAGCCGAAAACCAAAACATTAAAGCCGAAAACCAAAACATTAAAGCCGAAAACTAGTCCTTAAAGGCTAGAATTGAACATTTAGAAACCAATGATCTCTCAAGACAACAAGAACAAATAAAACAAAGTCAAAAGACTGATAAAATAGAAGGAAACATGAAATATCTCAATGAGAGAGTGACAGACCAAGAAAACCGGTCTAGAAGAGACAACATGAGAATCATTGGTATTCCAGAAAAGGCAGAAATTAATAGAAACTTGGACTCCATACTTGAAATTATTCAGCAAAATTGCCCTGAAGTTCTACAACAAGAGGGCAATATAGACATTGAAAGGATCCATAGAACACCCTCTACACTGGACCCAGAAAAGTCAACACCCAGAAATATAATAGCGAAATTGAAGAGCTTTCAAGTTAAAGAAAAAATCTTACAAGAAGCCAGAAAGAGACAATTCAAATATCAAGGAGCACCAATAAGGATCACACAGGATCTGGCAGCCTCAATGCTAAAAGACTGCAAGGCTTGGAATACAATATTCAGAAAGGCAAGAGAGCTGGGCCTTCAGCCACAAATCAACTACCCAGCGAAACTAACCATATACTTTCAAGGGAAAGTATGGGCATTCAACAAAATTGAAGAATTCCAAGTTTTTGCACAAAAGAGACCGGGACTAAATGGAAAGTTTGACACTCAACCACAAATATCAAGAGAAAGATGAAAAGGTAAATAAGAAACAGAGGGAAAAGAAAGAAAACTCATAGTCTTTTAAGCTTGACTCTTTAAGGGCATAAATAAGATCTAATTATCTGTATTACTAGGTGGAGAAATGCTATGTATAATTCTCTGTAGTGAACTCTATACACTATTATAATATTCACTATTATAGCAACCAGAAGAATAATTCATAGGGAGAGGACAGGATACTAAATGGTCTAAGAAGACATGGGGGTGAGAAAGAGGGGGGGAATAGTAGGGGACACCAAGAAAAATCCGAGTAAATAAGAAAAATAAGATATTCTATTACACACAAAGATGGCATGGGAAGGGGAGGGGATGAATAATATCATAAGAAGGAGAGGAAGAGAGCATAATCAAACCTTACTCTCAGTGTAATCAACCCAGAGAAGGAAGAGTAGCTTTATTATCTATAGGACACAATGCAGTAATGCTGCACTTACCCATTTGCAGCTAAGACTACAGGAATTTGCCATTCTATAAGAGAGAAAAAAGGATCAGATTTATATGCAAGGGAAGTGTCTGTCATTCCCTTCATTCTCAGGAATATATGGGTGTGCCAGATGATAGCCAACCTGTGGTACCTGACTGGCAGTGTAGTTCAAAGAGTCCTACATCTTAACATATGTTAAACGCCGCATCTTCAATTCTTACACTGAGTTCAAGTCCTTAGTGTTGGCATGGGAGTACCTCAATTCCACCTATATTTGTATGATCTCTTTGACCTAGTGCTCTTTGGCACTGTGCAGATGTTCTCATCAATCCCATTGGATTGGTTGGTTGGTCTCCATGACCTTGTGCTTTCTTAGCACTATTAACGGCTCTTGTGTTCCCTTCTCCTGGAATCAAACAGAAGCATTAATCACAGTCCCATAACATTTAACAATATATGGCAGTTTCCCAAAGTCTAAACCTTGTGAGTAAGCAGTAATATTACAGCATATATAT
>NC_058133.1:222668336-222703310 GCF_016433145.1 Gracilinanus agilis
ATAATAAATGTAACCTTCTCAGATCATAGTGCAATAAAAATAATAATTAGTAAGGGCACCTGGACAGGCAAATCAAAAACCAATTGGAAATTAAACAATATGATTCTCCAAAACCTATTTGTCAAAGAAGAAATCATAGAAACAATCAACAATTTCATTGAAGAGAATGACAATGATGAGACATCCTACCAAACTCTGTGGGATACAGCCAAGGCAGTTCTCAGGGGGAAATTTATATACTTGAGCACATATATTAACAAATTAGGGAGGGCAGAGATTAATGAATTGGGTATGCAACTCAAAAAATTAGAAAGCGAGCAAATTAAAAACCCTCAGATGAAAACTAAATTAGAAATACTAAAAATTAAGGGAGAAATTAATAAAATCAAAAGTAAAAGAACTATTGAATTAATAAATAAGAGTAGAAGCTGGTATTTTGAAAAAACAGAAAAAATTGAAAAAGTACTGGTCAATCTTATAAGAAAAAGGAAAGAAGAAAACCAAATTGACAGTATTAAAGATGAAAAGGGAGACCTTACCTCTAATGAAGGGGTAATCAAGGCAATCATTAAGAACTATTTTGCCCAATTATACGGCAACAAATATAACAATTTAGGAGATACGGATGAACATTTACAAAAATATAAACTGCCTAGATTAACAGCAGAAGAAATAGAATACCTAAATAATCCCATATCAGAAAATGAAATTGAACAAGCCATTAAAGAACTCCCTAAGAAAAAATCGCCAGGGCCTGATGGATTCACAAGTGAATTCTATCAGACATTCAAAGAGCAACTGATCCCAATACTATACAAATTATTTGATATGATGAGCAAAGAAGGAGTCCTACCAAATTCCTTTTATGACACAAATATGGTACTGATCCCAAAGCCAGGTAGACCAAAAACAGAGAAAGAAAACTATAGACCAATCTCCCTAATGAACATAGATGCAAAAATCTTAAATAGAATATTAGCAAAGAGACTACAGCAAGTAATTAAGAAGATCATCCACCATGATCAGGTGGGATTTATACCAGGAATACAAGGATGGTTCAACATTAGGAAAACCATCCACATAATTGACCATATCAACAGTCTAACCAACAGAAATCACATGATTATCTCAATAGATGCTGAAAAAGCCTTTGACAAAATACAGCATCCATTCGTATTGAAAACACTGAAAAGTATAGGAATAGAAGGACCCTTCCTAAAAATAATAAACAATATATACCTAAAACCATCAACAAGCATTATATGCAATGGGGATAAATTAGAAGCCTTCCCAATAAGATCAGGAGTGAAACAAGGATGCCCATTATCACCTCTATTATTCAACATAGTACTAGAAACACTAGCGATTGCAATTAGAGAAGAAAAAGAAATTGAGGGTATCAAAATAGGCAAGGAGGAGACTAAGCTATCACTCTTTGCTGATGATATGATGGTCTACTTAAAAAATCCTAGAGAATCAACTAAGAAGCTTGTAGAAATAATCAACAACTTTAGCAAAGTTGCAGGATACAAAATAAATGCACATAAATCATCAGCATTTCTATATATTTTCAACACATTAGAGCAGCAAGAGGTAGAAAGAGAAACACCATTTAAAATCACCCTAGACAATATAAAATACTTGGGAATCTATATATCAAAACAAACACAGCAATTATATGAAAACAACTACAAAACACTTTCCAAACAAATAAAACTGGAGTTCAACAATTGGAAAGCCATTAACTGTTCATGGGTAGGATGAGCTAACATAATAAAAATGAGCATTCTACCCAAATTAATTTACCTATTTAGAGCCATACCTATCAAACTACCAAAAAACGTCTTTACTGAATTAGAAAAAACTATAACAAATTTGATTTGCAATAACAAAAGATTAAGAATATCAAGGGAAATAATGAAAAAAAAATGTGAAGGAAGGGGGCCTAGCAGTACCAGATATTAAACTATACTATAAAGCAGCAGTAATCAAGACAATATGGTACTGGCTAAGAGATAGAAGGGAGGATCAGTGGAATAGACTTGGGGTAAATGATGTCAGCAAGACAGTGTATGATAAACCCAAAGAGCCCAACTTTTGGGACATGAATCCACTATTTGACAAAAACTGCTGGGAAATTTGGAAAACAATATGGGAGAGATTAGGTTTAGATCAACATCTCACACTCTACACCAAGGTAAATTCAGAATGGGTGAATGACTTTAATAAAAAGAGAGAAACTATAAATAAGTTAAGTGAACACAAAATAGTATACCTGTCAGATCTCTGGGAAAGGAAAGACTTTAAAACCAAGCAAGAGCTAGAGAAAATTACAAAATGTAAATTAAATGCTTTCGATTATATTAAGCTAACAAGCTTTTGTACAAACAAAAACAATGTAGTCAAAATCAGAAGGGAAACAACAAATTGGGAAAAAATCTTTATAACAAAAAACTCTGACAGGGGTCCAATTACTCAAATATACAAGGAGTTAAATCAATTATATAAAAAATCAAGCCATTCCCCAATTGAAAAATGGGCAAGAGACATGAATAGGCAATTTTCAGGTAAAGAAATCAAAAGTATCCATAAGCACATGAGAAAATGTTCTAAATCTCTAATAATTAGAGAAATGCAAATCAAAACAACTCTGAGGTATCACCTCACACCTAGCAGATTGGCTAAAATGAAAGAAGGGGAGAGTGATGAATGCTGGAGGGGATGTGGCAAAATTGGGACATTAATGCATTGGTGGTGCAGTTGTGAACTGATACAACCATTCTGACTGGCAATTTGGAACTATGCTCAAAGGGCTATAAAAGATTGCCTACCCTTTGATCCAGCCATGCCATTGTTGGGTTTGTACCCCAAAGAGATCATAGATAAACAGACTTGTACAAAAATATTTATAGCTGCGCTTTTTGTGGTGGCAAAAAACTGGAAAAGGAGGGTATGTCCTTCAATTGAGGAATGGCTGAACAAATTGTGGTATATGGGGGTAATGGAATACTATTGTGCTAAAAGGAATAATAAACTGGAGGAGTCCCAGGTGAACTGGAGAGACCTCCAGGAACTGATGCAGAGTGAGAGGAGCAGAACCAGGAGAACACTGTACACAGAGACTGATATACTATGGTAAAATCGAATGTAATGGACTTCTGTACCAGCACCAATGCAATGACACAGGACAGCTCTGAGGGACTTATGGAAAAGAACACTACCCACATCCAGAGGAAGGACTGCAGGAGAGGAAACATAAGAAAAACAATTGCTTGAACACATGGGCTGAGGTGGACATGATTGGGGATTGTTATGATGTTATGATATAATAACAGATAATTTGGAGAAGCAGATAAAATGTGTCTGGGCCAGATAGAGCTTAAGTCAAGAGCCAGAGATTGAAGAGGCTAACAGTGAGGAAAGGAGGGGGTAAAACACTCCTGATTCTCAAACCCCTCCCCCTCTAACTGCTTCTGCTTCAGTTGGTAATGAAGACAGGAATAAGATTCTTTTGGTGAGTTTCTGTTATGGCTGAAATCCCGATAATGTTTCTTTCTTTATATTTATATTTATTTATATATTTATATTCCTCTCAGGTCAGTTAGAGGAGACATATAGAAATTATTTATCTAACTGTTGAGGACAGAGGAGATCTTAAACTGGCAGCCAACAGGATTCAATCTAGAAGTTCAGACTGAATTGTAAGTATCTTCCAAATAATTATCAGGCACAGATTTGAAGGAAAAAAGTTATATTAGGAATTAACAAGGAAAATTAGAGAGGTTAATGAAGGTATATTGAATAAAGGAAAGGTGACCCTGAACTGTTAAATTGATGCCCTTCCCCCTCCTCACTGGAGGGACGAAGCATTTAACTAAAACTGGCTCTCTTGCTATAGATAAATATCTTACTCTCTATTTACTAAGTAATTATATCCTACAATGGCCACCTCAGGAGAAACCCCAAGTCAGGAGAATCAAACAGAGTCTCTGCTCCCATCCAATCTCACAAATTAACTGTCTTCAATCCTTCTCAACTGCCCCTCACCCAAAGTTCTCCAGGGGGGTCCCCTGGAATTCTGGGTGAGGCTCTCCCTGTACCTTTGCAGGGATTCCATGCTTTGCAACTGCACACAACAGGATGTAGACTCGAAACTATCACACCAATGCAACTATTAACATTTTGGAAATAGGCCCTGAACAAGGACACATGTTACAACCAGTGCAAATGTGCGTTGGCCATGGGTGGGGAGATAGTGGGGGGCGAAGGGGAAAGTAGGGGCATGAAGCATGTAAACATGTTAAAAATGAATATTAAAAAATGTTTTAAAAAAACTATGAATGGTTCTTTCTCAAAAGTGGGCATATTTTCTTTAAATCTAGCTAAATTGTCAGGGCTGAAGGGAGTAAAGTGTCTTACAGACACCAAGTCTCCTTCAGTATTAAAAGTGGGTACTTCCTGTAAAGGAAATAGCGCTGCATTATCTTGAGTTCCTGTCTCCATCTGAGTAGCTTCAGAGAGGGTGGGGGCTGAAGCAGCAGCAGCAGCTGGGACTGTCTGTGGGAGGGGTTGAGGGGTGGGTTGGACAGGTTGCAGAGGGGGCGGGACCGGTTGGGAAGGGGGGGGCAGTATCGATATCAATGGGTTGAGTGGAGGGTGTGTCAGGAGCACTTTCAGAGGAATCCTCAAATGAGGAAGTATGGATAAATAATTCTCTCTTTTGTTGGAATTTCCTTCTCAACTGTTTCCTCTTTTTTAAATGCTTAGCACTGTTTTTTATATAAGCCATCAGTTGCTCTACATTCCTCTACAACTTGCTCACCTTCCTTATTGAGAAGTAAAGATAAATCACTCCCCCACAAGCATTGCCATCACACTTAAATACAGTGTGAGAAATATCCCTTGAATTGTATTTTGTGGGACTACTAACCTGAAAAAAAAAAGTTGCTCCTATAATGTTGATCCAGTTTTTAAAAGTCTGAATTCCGGAGTTCACTAAGTATTTAATGGGTTGAAACCACATTTTATTCCAAAAAATTGATAAATCTGCCTATAACTTTCTCTTGTCAGTAGATGTCACTAATGGGTAAGGTTTTCCTTCTAACTGGTGGGCTAAGGTTCTATTGTTTTTGGATTAAGACTTCCTTTTGTTCCTGCCTGGCAGAAGACAAAGGCTATAGCCTGAGTCTGAGTTCTAGAGATTAGGTTCTTTGAGGGTAGACAGGGCTTTTAACCTGAGGCAGTTGGGAGTGTCTTTCAAAGGCTAAGTTTGGTTCTGGGAGGCTCTTTTGAGTTGTAAAAGTCTGAAAGATTTTTTTTTAAACTACATGCCTTCTACTCTGAGGAAAAGGGTGGTTTAAATTCTTGCTGGCCCCACCAGGCTTTTGCTTTTTACCTCTAAAGATTTTAGAACTAGAAACACAGTTTTGAAATAAAATAGAGAACTGAGCTAAGGCCTAGTTGTAGCCTAAAAAATTTACTCTTCCTAAAAAAATTCTACTAATATGCTGAGTCTAGTACCTTCTGCACTAGAGGAATAGGGCTTCTTTTAAACCTTATTCAGGTGTGTCCCTGGCCTAGCAGCTTAGCTAAGAGACAGAGCAGTCTGCTAGGCCTAGTAAGGCAACTAAAAAAAATGGGATTTTTTTTTAGGTGAAACTAGAGCCAGCTAATTGGGTTATTTGTTCCCTAAGGCAAGGGAACACTCCTAGCTGAATTTTTTAGGGCCTGTTTTATCTCACCAGTCTTGTAGCTTTATATCAATCATAGTTCCAAAGTGAGCTGTGAGAAGACTGACTTAGGGGATAGTTATAAGGTAAAAGAAGAATTCAAGAAAATTTAGGAAGATTGAGGAAGTTCGAGACCAAAACGTGGTTGCCAAATGTGTAAGAGGGAGATTTTAGATATTTATAGATATATATTTAAAGTGTGGGCTCCAGGAATCAACAATTCAGATTGATTCCATAATTAAAATAGACCCAAGTCAGGATCGGGTTTAAGGTAGTTTATTTACAATTAGGAAGGTAAAAGGTAAGGAAATAAAGAGAGGGAGAGGTTAGTCTAGGCCTGCAGAAGCCTGGACGGAGAGGGAAGGTTAAAAAGCTAAATAAATTAGACTACAAGCGGGAACTCCCTTAGCAGGAAGTAACCAACATACTTGAAGAGATAGTGTCTTTCATTACTTTCCGTGGGTCCACCTCTAATTCAAGTGGACAAATGGCAGCCTCTGCACTGATTTGGACTGCCCAAAGGGCAGTCCCTTGTTCTTGATTTGTTACTTATTGTCACATGTGGGTAACTCATCCCCCTCCCTACTATGGGAGGTGGGGATGATATCATCTCTATGCCTAGGGTAAATAGAGTTTTGATTATGAATGGGCTAGAGCTGATTCTATTTACACACTCTAGAGGCCCTGACTCTCCTTCGCCCTTTTTCTGTAGTCCCCCCAGGGAAGCGTCAGAAGCCCAATTATTCTTCTCTGGGTCACACATGTATGTATCCAACCAATATCTCCAATGCTGGTCAGCTCCTCATAATCGGGTTTCCATTTTTCATATTTTTATTCTAATTCTTTTCTTATTTAGGCATCTAGATCCATGGAACCTAAGCTTCAGGTTCTAGGAAGGGGGAAACTGACCAAAAATTGAGAGAGAGAGAGGCAGAGAGAAGAGTTATGCTAAGTTAAGGAAGTATTTCTCTCTCTTTGCCTGGGATGTAGCCCTTGAACAGGAATGGCTCCAAGATTTAAAAAAAAAAGCCTGGTCTACAGTGGGACATCATCTCTTGCTATTCACAACTATTCACCAGCACCAGGACATTTTAAAGTTATGACTCTCAAGGGAAAGGTCCCTGGATTCATGGAGAAACCTAGGTTTAGACCCTGAGAATTGACTCTATACCAGAAGGTTTTTATCTTTTCTGTGCCATGGACATGTTTCCAGAAATAGAAGGATGGGGCAAGAAGTCAAACAAGCTTGAGGATGCTCAGAGTGCCTCCTGCAGCCAGCCCTGCAGATGGACCTATCTACATATGTGCTTCCTGCCATCCCTAACTTAAAGAGTGAAGGCAGGGTCTGTCATACACTCATTCATATTCCTAAGAATAGAGAATGATGAGTCTTTTGACTCTTGTCCAGTCCCCATTTTTCCAGGACCAGTAGCTCTCAACTCCAGGTATCCAGTCTCTTCTACCCAGGATTGTGAGTTGGAGTAGGGAATAGCAGTGGAGGATTTCTGAAGTTTCAGGGATCTGTGGTAATAGTACCAAGCTCCCAGCACTAGTCTGAACTGCTGAAATTGAGGAATAGTGGCAGGGTAAGATTGGGGAGGGATTCCTGATTAGAGAAATGCAAATTAAAACAATGCTGAGGAAGCTATCAGCACCTCAAAGGTCAACCAAATCAGCAGGGGGAAGGAGCTCTGAGAGCTCACCAGGCCTCAGACCATCACCTCATCCCCACAAGCCTACCTATAATTAGATAGAAAAAATGAACAAACAAGAAAAAAAGCACCCAACTCTAAAGAATTTTTATGGAGACAAATCACAGGTACAGATACAGAAGGGGACAGTGAAAGCAAAGGAAACACACCCAAAGTCCAAAATAAAAATATGGATTGGACACAGATTCTGGAAGAACTAAAAAAAAAACTTCAAAAACCAATTAAGAGAGGCAGAGGAAAAGTAGGAAAGAGGAATGAAAGTAATGCAAGGAGAAAGGAAAGTGATGCAAGAAGAAATGAAAGTAATACAAGAAGAAATGGGCCAGTTGAAAAAGGAGAATCAAAAACTGACATGGGAAAATCAGGTCTTAGAAATCAGAATTGACCACCTAGAAACTAATGATTTCATGAGAAATCAAGAAACAACAAAGCTGAATCAAAGGGGAAAACATGAAATATCTTATTGCAAAAACAAATGACCTAGAAAATAAATCTAGGAGAGACATTGAGAATTATTCGACCACCTGAAAGCCATGATCAAGAAAAAACCTTGGATATCATATTACAAGAAATTATCAAAGATAAATGCTCAGAGATCCTCAAACAAAAAAAAATTGAAATTGAAAGAATTCACAGATCACCTCCAGAAAAAAATTCTCAAATGACAACTCCCAGGAATATAATAGCTAAATTCAAGAGCCACCAAGCCAAGGGAAAATACTTCAAACAGCAAAAAGAAACCATTCAAATACCATGGAGCTTCAATTAGGATCACTACATTAAAGCATTGAAAGGTGTGGAATATAATATTCAGGAAGGCAAAAGATCTGGGTTTACAACCCAGAGTCAGTTATCCAGCAAAACTGAGTATATTTTTTCAGGGGGAAAAATGGACATTCAATAAGATAGAAGATTTCCAAGCATTCTTGAAGAATAAGCCAGACCTAAACAAAAAATTTGAAGTCCAAGCACAAGACACAAGAGAAGTCCAAAAAGGAATAATGAACTGGAGGAATTCCATATGAACTTAACCTCCAAAAATTGATGCAGAGTGAAAGGAACAAATCCAGGAGAACATTGTACACAGAGACTGATACATTATGGCACAATTGAATGTAATGGACTTCTCTACTAGCAGCAACACAATGATCCAGGACAATTCTGAGGGACTTATAAGAAAGAACATTGTCCACATCCAGAGAAAGAACTGTGGGATCACATAGTTTGATGGAGTTATGATTGGGATTTTGGTGTTAAAAGATTGCTCTACTGCAGATATGAATAACATGGAAATAGGTTTTGAACAATGATACATGTATAACCCAGTGGAATTGCTTGTTAGCTCCAAGAAGGGGTGAGGGAAGAGGAGAGGGGGAATCATGAATCACATAACTATGGAACAATATTCTAAAGAAAAAAAAAAGAAACCTCTGAGGCAACACCTCACACCAAGTCTATTGACCAATATGGTAGTAAAAGAAAGTGATAAATGTTGGAGAGGATGTCACAAAATTGGGACACTAATACACTGCTGGTGGAGTTGGAAATTGGTTCACCCATTCCAGAGGGCAATTTGGAATTATGCCCAAAGGACTTTAAAAGACTGCCTGCCCTTTCATCCAGCCAAACCATTGCTGGGCTTGTACCTCAAAGAGATAATAAGGCAAAATACTTGTACAAAAATATTTATAGTCACTTTTTGGACCTTTGTTGTGCAAAAAATTGGAAAATGATGGGGTTTCCATAGATTGGAGAATGGTTGAACAAATCATAGTAGTGATGGTGATGGAATATTATTGCGCTGAAAGGAATGATGAACTGGAGGAATTCCATGTGAACTGGAAAGACCTCCAGGAGAACCAAGGAAACACTGTACACAGAGACTGATACATTATGGCACAATCTAATGGGCTTTGTTACTAGTAACAATGAAACAAACCAGGACACTCCTGAAGGACTTATGTAAAAGAATGCTATCCACATTGGGAGAAAGAATTATCGGAGTAGAAATGCAAAAGCAAAACATTTGACTTATCACTTATCACTTATCACATGTATATATGAGTATGCGATTTTGGAGTTAGGCTTTAAAAATATCTGTTTCTCAAAAATGAATAATATGTAAATGGGTATCAAGTGATAACATTTGTACAAACCAGTGGAATTGCTTATCAGCTCTGGGAGGGGGAAGAGAAGTAGGGAGGGAAAGAAAATGAACCTTGTAAACATGGAAAAATATTTAAAAATTAAAAAAAAAAAAAGAAAACTGGGCCTAAGTCAAGAAGAATCATCTTCCTGAGTTCAAATCTGACCTTAGATGCTAACTAGGTGATCCTGGGCAAGTCACATCATCCTATTTGCCTCAGTTTCCTCATCTGTAAAACAAGTTAGAGAAGAAAATGGCAAACCACTCCAGTATCTTTACCAAGAAAACCTCAAATAGGATCACAAAGAATCTGCCAGGACTGAAAAACAACTGACTCATATTTGGTAATATGTATAAATTGCCTTGTAACCTTTAAAGTCTATATAGAATGTCCACTATTTTCATTTAAATACTTTCCACTAGCCTAGCTGCCCAGGGGGTTGTTAGCTAGTGAAGCTCCCTATAGGAACCTCACTGTTATTTCCAATAGTGTTCTTCCCTTCCTAGGTCATCTGTTATGTGTGAGAGTCCTAATGTAGAACTACTCTCCACCCTGAAGCCTTTAACTTCCACTCAGACCAGAAGCCACAGAATCCACTGTTTTGATTTCTGCTGTAAAAAATTATACACAGGCACCAATGGGAGCCTGAAAACATCTTTCATTTCTGATTTGTTCGTTTTCCCTTTTCAGGGAGGATAGTGCTCTCTCTCTGTCATGGACCACCATTGTCACTCTTAGCAGTAGACCGTGAAACAACAGCTAGGATTACTGGAGGACGGAGATAGTCCTGTTGTCCTCTATCTCTCTTTCTGGATATGTTTGAGTGTGAATAATAATTGATGCCTTATGTGTCACTAAAGGTTGGTAGTAGGTGGTTTTCTTTTTATTTGGACACTCTCCACTTTGGTTGACTTACTACTATAATCTATTCTCTGATCTGAATTGGGTCCCCCACTCACAGCCTCAGGATAAAACAGGCATCACTGTGCCAGGTTTATTTCACACTCTGCTAACACAGCAGCCTGTATGCCACTCAGGTTAGATTTTCTTGACTGAGAACCAACAATTGTAAGTAATAATCGTAGCTCACCTTTGTATTGGGCTTTACAATTGTGATGTATTTTACAGATATCATCTGGTGTGCAGAAAAAAAAGTATTGCATTTTGAGTCAAAGGACCTGTTTCAAATTGCGATTTCTTCCTCTTACTACATGTCTTATTGTTGTTATTAAGTTGTTCTAGTTGTGTCCAACTCTTCCTGGAGTCAGGAAGACCCAAGTTCAAATCTAGCCTCAGAAACTTACTAACTATGTGACCCAGGGCAGTCACTTAACCTAGATTGTTTCAATTTCCTCAAAATCTATAAAATACACTAAAGAAGGAAATGGCAAACTACTCCAGAATCTCTGCCAAGAAAACTCCAAATGAGGTCCTGAAGAGCTGGGCATGACTCTAACAAGGCAACTTCCAATGCCACCTGTATATTTTAATGTAACTTCCAGGGCCATGATGCCATGACCAGACTCTGAAAACCACAAGGAGCAATGAGTGGATAGAGATAAGTCAGACAAATGAACACCATGAAAGCACTGATTGAAAACTTGCAGTCCAATCACATGCCAAGAGGTGATCGCTGACTATTAATACTGCTTGACCGCACTTGTTGAGGCTTTCAAAATCAATTAATATTAGAATGGCTGACATGCTTTATGCTTCTTCCTGTTTCTCTGCAGGGAAAAACAGGTAAGACAGTATAAAGGCATCATTCTAGTTAACTCATTTCCTTCTTCCTTTATCTAAATGTCTTTCTCAGCTGATCTCTTGCTGTTACTAAAGAAAGTTGCATTTTGAATGGATGGGAGGGAGAGATGAGAATTGTGACCTAAATTGAGTTAGACAAGGCTAACGTTAATGACATACTAATGGACCTACAAGGGGTGGGGCACTGTGCCATACTCTTTCCATTAAAGGGTCCATGTGCTCTGCAGCTAAGCATTCAGGTTGGACCAGGTTCAGTCTTTCAGAAGCCTGGCCTCAATTGAAAAGGGTAGATTCTGGATACCAGCACATACAGGCACTCAGAATTTCCCTAATGGGCCCTAGCTAGTACATAAGGCAGTCCAAACAAAGTTCCAAGATCACCAAATGGCAAAGTCAGATGAACCCCAAACGTGTGTGGGTCTCCCCAAAGGGATTAAGCTCTCAGGGTTCTTTAGAATCAGACCTTTAAAAACCAGAGTCCCTGTGTCTAACATTAAAGAAATGCTGTTGGGCCCACTGTATCTGTTTACTCCTCCACTAAAAGTCCCCTCTGCCCTGGACCCAGGAATGCTATTTGAACTGGGTTCAACACTGGATGAGCCTAGTCTCTAATGAAAGGGTAGGCTTCCTTTTCTCACACTCTTTGGTTTATTAAATTCCTACTCTGGTTTCTCAGAAAAAAATTCATGATTTCCCCCCCAAAAGAGGAGGAGTATGGGAAATGTTTTGACCTCTACTTTATTCAAGTTGACTCTCGTCCATTCTAAATCAATTATTTTACTCCTATGCTAAACAGTATTATCCAGGCTAATGTGATTCATAGGGGAAGTGATTATTTCCTTTGTAATTAACATTTATTAATATACACCTAGTTAGTTAAGGATAATCAACCAATCTTAATACATAATATAATTAGGACAGATTAGATTAGGTTAAATAGTTGAATAGATCCTTTGAACTTGTCAGAACATGTACTTGCCTAACCACAAAAATGTCCTTTTTAAAGGACCTCCACCCATGAGACCTTGTAAATAAGTGTCAACATGGGCAAGGGGGCCTCTGGGCCTCTACCCAAGACCTAACCATTTAAGTCCTGTGTGATAGAAATCTCATGAAGCCCTTTGGAAAGACCTTTGGTTACTTTAGAAGTCCTTTTGTTATTTCCCTCCATTGCCCAGCACTGGGTGGTATCTGCCTCCTTTATGACCCAATTGGGCTAGTTGGCTTGTTGCTCTGTGACCAAGGTAGGGTGGGTAATGTGTTAGTTAAAATCACCTGGGGTTCTATTTGGAAGGCTTGAACCTCAATATAATGTTTGACAAACTTCTGTGGACCTGTGGGGGTCCTTAAAACTACATTTCCCGTGGTCCAACGGGTTTCATGGTAGCCAGTGTGTCTCTGCCGCTGATCTCTGATCTCCATTCCTATTGTGCCGCAAGCCTGCAAGCGTCCCAGACCACATCTCTGATCCTGCTGCTGGTGCTGCTAGTTCTGCTAAGTCCTAGAACCCCGAGCCCCAACATCGATGACCTCCGGCTGCTGCTTTTGCCGAGACTTTCGGAGACTTCTGCCTCTACTGCTTAGGGTTGGGTAATATATTTCCACTACCCTCCCTTGATAATGGCCTGCATTCTAGCCCTCCACGTGTTTCTCTAAAGACCTAATTTAGGCACCCCCCACAAGCTCTCCACGTGGGGATTTTCTACAAAACTGACCTAAGCTTTTTCTCAAGCCCTGAGTCCATGACCCAACACCACGTGGACCTAGCATTTACCTTTAATGGGGCCGCATGGCCTATTCAGACTTGCTTGTGATTAAAAACTGAACTCAGGGGAAGAAATATTCACCCCCATACCTGCTCAGAACTTTGAACTGAGAGCAAAGACTGATTATAAAAAAAAAAAAAAACTCCTTAAACTCAGCAGAACTCAAACTTTTAAACCTTGGAACTGAATGAGTTTTGTTTCTGTTTTAGAGAGACTGTATCTTACTGTATTTTGCTAATTAGTTTTGTAAATTAATCTTGCTTATTTCGTTGATTTTCCTGTTGCACTGAATCATTTTAAGTTAATGTAGTTTGCGGCTGCTAGATTAATTCTGTTTATGATTTTATTGTAACTCCCAAATAATGAAAAAAAAAATTAGAACTGGTAAGAGGTTTTGACCAGCTGGTTATCTGATACTCATATTATATTTCCTAATTTATTTCAGGTTTCATTTTTACTGTAATCAACAACAATGCTATGTTCTCGTACCATCTGAAAGTTACACATTTTAAAAGTTATAAATTGCCTTAATTTTGTTTGACTTTGGAGAGTTTGGTGATTGCCTTGTGATTTAAATTGTAATTTTATGAGAGGTCTTTTAAAAATTTACTTTAGATGCTTAGTACCCTTCTGTATAAATGATAAGGTTTTTATGTATTTATTTTAAAGAATTGTGGTCTTAAAGGATAAGCTTTATATATTTTATTGTGAAGAATTGTTGTCTTATAAATATACATATATTTTTTTATATTAGTCTATGTTTTAGCCTCTTTTATCAGAAGGGTCTAGAATTCTTGAGGATAATTTAGACCAGAAGGTTTTTTTTTAAATATCAGGTTTTTATATGGAAGCAGTAACAGAATTTGTTGAGAAACCCTTAGCCAAGGTTTAAAAGTTGTAACAAGTATATGATTTTTTGAACATCATTGTTTATTGTTTTAAAATGTGTTATTAGAAATATGGTACTCTATTTGAATGTGCATTGTGAATCTGCTATTTTGTAAAACCCACTTTCTCTCACAGAAAATCTCATTTTTGGGTACTTCTAGTTCTAAGCTGTGTATATATATATTTGATCTTTTAAAACATTTTTTTAATTAGAGCAATTGATTTTTCCTTTTTATCATCTTGTATTGGAAGTACATATATAATCATTATTTATCCTTTTTTTTTATTCTACAGCGAAATAAGCTCAATGCAAATACCTGAGCCTGAGCCTGAGACTATGGGATTGTGATTTAATGCCTTTCTGATTCCAGGAGAAGTGCCGAGCCACATGGTCAGAGACTTGACTAAAGAATCTGCATGAATTGCAGGAGTTCTATGCCAATACTTGAAGGGCTTGAAAATTGGGGTTTGAGTCCTGGAGTCCCAGTCTTTTCTAAAACTTTAGAGGACGTGGGTCCCCTCAACTTAAATTCCTAGTGAAGCACCTAAGATTGGCTATCATTTAATGGCTCATTCCCTGAGAAGGTGCAGGGAAAAATCGGATCAAAGAAAGGCATTTCCCTTATTCCTCTATACATATAGAGTAAATGGCAATTTTTCTGTAGTCCTGGCCCTAATTGGGTTATAGCATACTGCTTAAATCGCTTTCATTGGGCCTTGAATCAAAGGCCTGTTTATTTCCCCTACATTTTTTTGCACATTTTATATTTCATTCACAAGTTAATTTTTTCTCTTTTTTTTGAATTTTATTCTTTTTATTTTTTTTATTATTTCTTTTGCCAATTGATTTCATGCACCCCCGTGACTCACTTAGCCATGCATCCTTGGCTGACTTTTTCAGGGGATAATGTGTTAGTTAAATATTTTCCTCAGGGGTATGTGTGTTAAGTTTTTATAATCATAATGTCTGAACTATAATCTATATTGCAAGTCAATTTTTACTCCTTTAGAAGTAAACTCAGGGGGGTAATGTTAATTCTCAGAAGGAAATGTATGTTTTATAATCTATAATGTAAAGTTTAAATTCTTTGAAAGTAATTTCAGGATAAGGATTTTGCCATCTCCCCAGAATCCAGACGACGAACCTGTTTGGTGGAGGCACCAAAAGATGCCTGAAGAGCCTTCACTGGATCATGAAGATCCAATTTGAACTTTGGGGCGCAGTTGATCTGAACTATGGGGTTGGATGCATTTATTTTGAATGGACAGTTTATGCCAGAAAGGTGGACTGCCCCCTTAATGGTTTTTTTGTCAATGTACCGAACATTGGTTTTGTTCTTTCTACCTTTTATCTCTAAATTATTGTAAACTCTAATTTGATTATATTTTCCTGATCCATTGGGGAGATTTATCTCCCAAAGGATCACAGGGGGGTAACGTGTTAGTTAAAACCACCTGGGGTTCTATTTGGAAGGATTGAACCTCAATATAATGTTTGACAAACTTCTGTGGACCTGTGGGGGTCCTTAAAACTACATTTCCCATGGTCCAACGGGTTTCATGGGTTTCCGGTTTTGGATGACATATTCAAGGTGAGGGACTGTTTGAAATTAGGGGGAAGTGACTTGGAACTTCCTTTTTAGTTACCTGAGCTTGAGGAGATAGGAAGGGAAATGGCTGAGGTGAGGTTGGAATAGGTTTTTTCTTACAGGCGTGTGGTCAGTTTATCTCTATCAGCATGGCTTTTATTAAAATACTATTCTCCCTTTTGATTTCGGCCCTCATCATTTTTAATCATAACAGGAAGTAGTTTTGCCCACCTTTAACCACCAATGAGAATGTGTGTTTTGTGTTGCACCATCTGAACTGTTTGGGACTTGAGGATTATAAAACTTGTACTTTGGAGCATGGAGGGGTCTCAAATTATGAGGAAGGTCTAGGATCCTATTCATTGAAGGGTCTCTTTAATAAATAGCTGTTAACTTGGAGCTCTGCCCCAGTGGTTTTCATTGCAGATTGGATAAAATTTCTCAGGTATAGTAGGCAGATATTCAGTGTACAATATTAAGTAGGTATGGAAAAAGCATTTGTTTCCTATATACAAAAGAAGTGCTAAACATAATAGACTCTTAAAATGCTACATATCCAAGGAGACAAACTAAAGGGGCAGAGCTAATTACTATTTCATCCATCTGGGAAGTTAAATCTTCAAACCATTTAAATATAAAGCAGATTATAGGATTGCTAATTTGACATGTCACATCTCACCCTGGTTATGCACTGTCCAAATAATTCTCAAAACATGTATGTTGGTAAAACAGTTCTAGTTTGGGCCAGTCCTTTTCTTGTCCGTGGTCATTTCTCTGATGAAGAAATTTCCCTTGCTTCTAGTCAGCATTACTCATTGGACCCAGGAACTTTGGCCCTTGAGATTGATGGTCCATTTGGGAATGGAGACAGGACTGGAAGAATCTTTCCTCACTCCCAGTCCCAAATACAGTCTAGATAGAATTCATTACTCATACACAGGAGAGGGAGGGGGAGGCTCTTTTAATTGACACCCTCTCCCCTTCATTGTCATGGATCAGAGAGAACTATGGGACCACTTGAGGTCCAGCCAAACTGAATTACTAGCCATTCTCAGAACTTGTCCTGCCAATTGCTATTTCTCCACACTCATGTGGACCATCTCCCATGACCAAAAATCATGTCCTCAATGTGTAAGAGTTTTGTGATTTATTTATTTATTTAGCCTAAGATAAATTCTTAGGAATTTGCTGGAGTTGGAAGAACTTTTAGTCCTATAGAAGGAAGTTAGTTAAAAGAAAAGACTTAATTTTAGCATTAGGGGAACTCTGCTTACTTTTGTTCTATAGTCCTTTAGCTATGTTTAATAACCCATAGCCTTAGCTATAACTGAAGAGATAGATCGGCTTGCCATTATCATGGCATCCTTCTAGTCATTGCACCCTCTTAGATGAAAGCCAAGACAGCCAGAAGATGGCCCTAAAAAGATAAAACCCAGGAAATGATAGCAGAGAGCTTACCCAGTAGAGACAATGTGCCTACAGGAGAAAAGTATGACCCTGACTATAAGTGTGACCTTGCCACATGTGCAAATGCCTATATTTTATCCTTCCACACATGACTTGGTTACATGGTCTCCTAATTTTTTGCTCTTCAAGCATGTTCCTATGTCAAGTATATTTCTTATATATGTATATTCTGTGCATGTTCCCTGGTCATATTTAATGTCAGTGCGGGTACCCTTGCACATTTTCCCTGTGCTTGTCTACTCTGTTCACTGATGGTGTTTATTTATGGAAGAATGTGTCCCTGGTTTATGAGAAAAATATTTTGCTGCTACTTTTCTGACTATGAAATTTCATTTATTGCCTTTGCTTCCAAAATAATTGCATCCTCTGACTAGTTAAAATCAAGACATTAGGGGCAGCTAGGTGGCTCAGTGGATAAAGCACCAGTCCTGGAGATTGGAAGTTCTAGGTTCAAACCTGACCTCAGATGCTCCTAGCTGTGTCACCCTGGACAAGACACTTAATTCCCATTGCCTAGCTCTTACTATTCTTCTGCCTTGGAATGAATACACACTATTTTCTAAGAGAAAAGGTAAAGGTTTAAAATAAATAAACAAATAAATATATTAGAACTATACATATAAATGTAAATATATATTAACCATAAACTATGGTTTTGAAGAGAGATAGACCCAAGAAGTACCTTGAATCTGGTAGCTTTTCTGAGAGCCTGCATTTAACAGGAGTTGTGTTATTATAGATTGTAAGTTTCTTGCAGGCAGCTCTCCTGATACATCATATTTTATTAGTGAAATTCTATCACCTACCTCTTTCCTTTATCACTCACCTAGTCTAATATAATTTAGGGCATTCCCACACATAGGATATGCTTAATTTGTTGGGCTGAAATGCATTAAAATGGAGAAGGGATTGAGAGACATGGAAATTGACAAAGCTTTCTCAGAGTGTTAGGGTCTGTTTTGGGGTGAGCCCAAGGAGACAAGACAGATGATGCAAGGTGCACAGAGAGCAAAGCTTTATTAAGCTACACACATACACACGCGGGGGAAGAGACCGAAAGGAGTGGTCTCCCCCCTCCCCCCCCCCCAGTAAATTCACAGCACTCCTTATATAAGTCACAGCAAACTTAAAGCAAAGGTGGTTATCACTCTAAGGGCATGGTCTATTGGCTCGCACAGGGGCCCGTTGGGTGGGTTGTGGTCAAGGGATCTTATCTAACATACACACACACAGGCCCGTTACAAGGGGTCTTATCTAACATACACACACAGGCCTATAGGTTTGGGCAAAGGTCAATTTGGCCATCCACTACATTCCACATTTTTTTTTGTTTGTTTGTTTGTCTAGGGGTCAGGGGGAATCGCCTGGTGCTGGCGCTGAAGAACTAGTACCTGTATGGTATTTAGGCGGTTCTTCACAAACCTAACTAGAGCATTTAGGATGCAGGGTCCAAAGGTCAGAAGGAGGATTATAATAGCCAAGGGTCCTAGCAAAGACAATCAGGCTGGTTAGCCAGGGGGAGGTTGCAAACAGGTTGGCAAACCAGGGGTTATAGCTGTCATGGTCTTTCTTCCTTTGTTCGAGATCCCTTTGGAGCTGGTCAAGGGTGTCCCTAATGATACCAGAATGGTTGGCATAAAAACAACATTCTTCTCCTAGGGCTGCACAGAGTCCCCCCTCTTTAAGGAAGAGCAAGTCTAAGCCTCTTCTATTCTGCAGGACTACTTCAGCTAGGGAGTTGTGGGATTTCTCTAAGTTCCTCAGAGTGTTTTCGAGTTTCGCGAGGTCCTCGTTCATGGCTGCCTTAAGGTGTCTCAGGCCCTGCATTTGAGTGGTGAGGGCGGTTATTCCAGTCCCCACCCCTGCCGCCCCCAGAAGGGCGGCAATGGTTAATGCAATGGTTCCAGGCTCCCTCTTTTCCCTAAGGATCCGAGGTCTTTCCTACAAGGCCATGAAGGCCGGATGTGACCACACGGTAACTCGCGGGGTGACAGCTACTAAGTGGCAAATCTCCCTGGGCCCTGCTGAGGATATGCAAGGTTGCAGTCCTGTCACTGAGCACAAGAACCGGGTCCCGTTGGGAGAGGTCACATACTTAGTACCTGCAGTGCCATTGAAGGTAGTGATGCTATTGCAGTTCAGGGCTTGTTTTGCCCATGTCTCAACCTCAGTAGTCGAAATTGCAGAGGAATTCCCCAGGATGCAAGTACCCTTCCCTCCCACTAGGGGAACAGTCAGGCCTGTACCTGTCTCGGTCCAATTGCAAGGCAATTGTTGGGCGTTGTAGGTGGTAGGGAGGGTACCATTGATAGCAAAAAGCTTCAAGGTAAGGGGGCGATGCCACGAGGCACAGCCAGCAGCTGGTGGTCAGATTAGGGGCGGAGGAGTTGAGTGTTGCAAAGGCCGCCTCTAGCAGGTGTAAGTGTTCAGGTGTAGGAATGCTTGGTCTGGGGGCTGCAGGTCTGGGGGCTGCAGCTGTCATAGCTCCGGCGGTTGCAGTGGGGGTTGGGACACTAGCTGGATTGTTAACGGTCGGAGCAAGAGTTGTTGTTGGAGCAAGAGTTGTGGTGGTCTTAGGCTTGGGCGGCGGCTGGGGTTTTTGGGGCTTCAGGGCTTGGTTGGGCCCCAGGAATATTGCAGGGGAGGTCACTATAGGTAACTTCTGGATGCGAAAGAAATCTCCTTCATCCGCTCCTGACATATACTGCCTAATTCCCCAAGTCCTACCGGACAGCCATCCGACATCTTCGGGCCGTAGTACCATGAGATTGAGGTTCTGGCCATCACTATGTCTTTTCATTTGCAAATATCGATCAGGTTCTTGTGTCTGCCAGTCAGTGGCCAGGGTTTCACAACCCCAAGAGGAACAATAGTACTGGCCAGGTGAGTTACAGTATGGCTTCCCGGGGTTCGAAGCCGGGCAGGCATAGTATTGTCGGGTCCTAGGGTCATAGTCAGTCCCTGTTTGAGTATAGCAGTCTGCACTGGCGCGTTGGGCCGTGTCACAACGGCAGGGGGAGGTATCGGCCAAGTCGCAGGGATACACGATAAAGGAGGGAGACCCTGCGGTGCTTGTCTCTTTCACGGGTCATGTAGACTGTCCGCTGGTTAATATCCATTTCCATGGCTGGTGTGGGCTGCCGGCAATTGGTGTGGATAAACTTCGCGGGATTCGGGACAGTGAAGGGGCATCGGTTGGGGAAGGAACCTCAGGGGTCAAGGTGGTGTTGGCAGCAGTCGTGGTGGTTAGGATGGCGCCATCGCTGGTGCTGGTTACCGGTTCTGTGGCATGGTTGGCTGGAGTGGGCATTGTCGATGTGCTCAGGGTTGTCGTGGGTGGGGGACAAGTTGAAGAGCCACGGATGAGTACAAGAGTGTTACCTCTCTCACATCACAAAAAGGGAGTCCCAGCGCACAGACCGCTGTTCAGTATCACCATTGCCAAAAGAATGGGGGAAAGGGGCTGGGAGGGGTTAGCCATTAGGATTTGCTCAATGTCAGCTTCAAGGGGTTGTTCGGGTGGACCTTAACTTCCCACTCTGGGTTTGGAGCTGTGGCTGGCCTGACGTGAGAATGATGGATCCAGGGACCAATGCTGTCCACCTTTACCGCAGAAGGAGTGGTCAGCAGGACAACATGTGGCCCTCTCCACCTGGGTTGCAAGGTTTCCTTCCAGTGTCTCTTAGCCCAGACCCAGTCACCCGGCTTGAATTGGTGAGGCTCGTGGGGTGGTGGTTGAAACCGGGCTTGAAGACGTGGCCACAATTTGGCATGCACCTGGGAAAGAGAAAGAACAAAATTTCACAGATGGGGCGGGTGTTTTTTCAGTGGAGGGAAAAGATGATAGAATGGGGGGTACAGAACCATAAAGGATCTCATAGGGGGTAAGGGACAGCTGGCCCAGCGTATTTCGGGCTTCAAAAAGAGCGAGGGGAAGGAGGGTCACCCAGTCCTTGCCAGTCTCCAGGGTGAGTTTAGTAAGAAACTCTTTTAGGGTCCGATTCATCCTCTCCACCTGACCTGAGCTCTGGGGTCTGTATTCGCAATGGTGCTTCCAAGTTACCCCTAGGCCCTTTACCAGCAGCCGGACAGTGTGGCTAATGAAGGCTGGTCCATTATCCGACCCCAAGGAGGTGGGGAGGCCATAGCGAGGGATGATGTCTTCCAGGAGATGTTTGGCTACTTCCTATGCTGTTTCAGCCTTGGTAGGAAAGGCTTCTGGCCATCCCGTGAATGTGTCTACCATAACCAGAAGGTACCGGAACCCAAATTTACCCGGCTTTACCTCAGTGAAGTCGAGTTCCCAGTGTTCACAGGGTCTGGTTCCCTTCAACCGGGCCCCCGGAGCGGTGGTGGAGTTGGCTGGCTGCACCGCTTGGCAGGTAGTGCATTTGCGGGTGAGTTCCTCAAGAAAGGAGGTCATGCCCCGGAATCGAATCCTCCCCTTCCATAGAATCTCCCGAAGTTTATCGGCACCAAGGTGGGTAAGATGGTGGAGGTGAGTGGCCAGTAGACAGCCTGCTACATGGGGCAGGAGTATGTTGCCCCGGTGGTCTTGGAAAACCGCCTCGTAGCCGGCTAAGGGCTCGCCTTCCTGTTTGGTGACCCATACTTGGTCTTCTTCCGAGTATTGGGGTGGCTCTGATGGAGGGGCCGGGAGCAGGAGGTCTTGGGGAGGGGATGCAAGGGTAAGCACCCGTGGGCCAGGCCTGTGAGTTGCTACTTCCCGAGCCCACTTCATCCGCCCACCTATTCCCCAGTGCTGGGTGGGAATTGCCCTTCTGATGGCCTGGTGTGTGGATAACGACCACTAGGTGGGGTTCCCAGACTGCATCCAGGAGCCCCTGAATATGTTCTAGTTGGGCAATTGGCTTCCCTGTGGAGGTTATGTATCCCCGCTCACGGTAGATGGGAGCATGAACATGCAGGGAGGCAAATGCGTAGCGGCTGTCTGTGTAGATAATCACTCGCTTCCCTTTCGCCATCCTAAGGGCTGCTTCCAGAGCAATCAATTCAGCCTGCTGGGCTGAGGTTCCTTCAGGAAGTTGGGCTGCCCAAACAATGGAACCTGACTGGTCAACTACTGCTGCCCCTGCTACTCTGGCCCCCGAAGGGGTGATGAAACTGCTACCATCAGTGAAGTAAATGAGGTCCGGGTTTGGGACTGGGGTGTCCTTGAGGTCAGGCCTTGCTGAGGTAGCTTCCACTAAAATGTCCTGACAAGAGTGGGATGCTGTTGGGTCCCCTATAGGAAGCAGGGTGGTAGGATTGAGGGCTGAGACCACCTTAAAAGTGAGTCGTGGTTCATTGAGGAGCAGGGACTGATAGTGTGTCAGCCTAGAGTGTGAGAGCCATCTGACTGGTGGTTGCCAAAGGACACTCTCAATGGCGTGAGAGGTGGCAATGGTCAGTGCTTGGCCATGGGTGAGCTTGTCTGCGTCCTTGACTAAGAGAGCTACAGCGGCAATAATGCGGAGGCATGCTGGCCACCCCGCTGCCACAGGGTCCATCCTTTTGGACAAATATGCCACTGGCCTGTCCCAGGGTCCCAACTTTTGGGTGAGGACTCCCTTTGCTACTCCATGTTTTTCATCCACGAAGAGCAAAACTGCCTTTTCGGGATTGGGCAGGGCCAAGGCCGGGGCTCTCAGCAAGGAGGTGCACAGTTCCTGAAAGGCCAAGTCCATTTCCTTTGTCCATGACCAGGCTTTGGACTCCCTAGCCCCTAAATAGAGGGGCTTCGCAATTTCAGCGAAATTAGGGATCCACAACCGACAGTAACCCACTGTCCCGAGAAACTCTCGGACCTGCCTAGGTGATGATGGGGTAGGGATTGTCAAGACAGTCTGGGTCATGGCCTCAGTGAGCCATCGAAAACCCTCTTTTAAGCGATAGCCTAAAAATATTACCTCCGTGCGGGCAATGCGTGCTTTCTTCGCGCTGACGCGATACCCCGATTCCTGAAGGCAGGTCAGAAGTGCTCGAGTAGCATCTTTACAGGAATCTTCAGAGGGGGAGGCGATGAGGAGGTCGTCAACGTACTGCAGGAGGGTCACTTCAGGACGTGCAGTGCGGAACTCCTCCAGATCCCGAGCCAGAGCATCGCTAAAGAGGCTCGGGCTGAGTTTCAGTCCTTGTGGAAGTCTAGTCCAGGTTAGGGAGACAGTCGGGGACCCAGGGGTGTGCCACTCAAAGGCAAAGATGGGTTGGCTAATGGGTGCAAGCGGGAGAGTAAAGAAAGCGTCCTTCAAGTCCAAAGTGGTGTACCATATAAGGGAAGGATGGAGATTGCTAAGCAGCATGTAAGGATTGGGGACTGTGGGATGGATGTCCTTGATCCTTTTGTTCACCTCCCTTAGGTCTTGGACGGGATAGTCATTCCACCCAGGTTTCTTTACCTGTAAGAGGGGAGTGTTCCAAGGTGATTTGCATGGAACTAGGATTCCGGCCTTCAGAAGACAGTTGATATGGGGTTGGATCCCTCTCCTGGCCTCAAAGGGCATTGGGTATTGTCTAACCCGGATGGGTGTGGCCCTGGACTTGAGGGGGATCAGGACCTGGGCTTGGCGGATTGCCAAGCCAACCCCTGAAAGCTCCGCCCACACCCCCCGGGTGAGCCGCCACCCAGGGCTTAACATGGGGTGGAATGTAGGTGGGAATGGGGTCGGAGAACAATTGGTGCTCATCCTGAAGGCTCACTGTGAGCACAGTGAGAGGAATCCCTTTGGCATCAGTTACGGCCACTGAGTCTTGGTGAAACTGTATGCAAGCGCCTAATTTATGCAAAAGATCTCTACCCAGGAGAGGGGCAGGGCTATCAGGAATGACTAAGAAGGAGTGGGAGACTGCGTGGGTCCCCAGATTCACAGTTTGTTTAGTGGTCCAAGGGTATTTGTGAGAACCCACCATTCCCTAGACCACGGAAAACTTGGAGGAAGTTTCGCCCAGGGGATGTTGGAGGACTGAGTGTTCTGCCCCCGTGTCCACCAGCAGGGGAATGGGAGTCCCCTCAATGCAGGCTGTTACCCAGGCCTCAGGGAGGGGGCCTAAGACCCGTCCCCCTCAATCCCTTTTGGCAAAAGTTAGGGTCTGTCGTCCTGGGTGGCTAGCCAGTGGGGGTGGGGGAGGGAATCTCCTCCTGGGTCCTCGAGAGGGCGCCCTGTGGGGGCAATCCCTCTGCCAATGGCCCGGGCGCCCGCAGTCAAAACAAGTGCCTCTGGGTTGGGGATCTGGCCCTGATTGTCCTGGCTTCGATGCAGGGCTGCCACTAGAATACGAGTGGTCTCTTGTTGAGCTTTAAGCATCTGTCTTTGGGCCTTTTCTTCCCGAGAGCGTAGTTCTGAACGCATCCTGACATCTCGTTCCTCAGCCTCTTTCTGTCTCTGATCCTGCCTGATAAGGTCCTCCTGTCTCAAGCGTTCCGCCCTTTCCTCAGGGGTCTCCCTGGTGTTATAAACTTTCTTGGCTACTTTTAAAAGTTCCTCTAGGGACTGTGCCGTGAATGCATCCACCCTCTGCAGCTTCTTACGGATGTCTGGTGCCGCTTGATTGACAAATGCTAATAGGACTGCGGTCTGACTGGCAGGGGCTGCTGGGTCCGTGGGGGAATAAATTCGGAAGGCATTCTGTAGCCGTTCTAGAAAGGCTGCGGGAGTTTCCTCAGGGCCCTGTCTAACTGCCCCAATTTTGGTCAAATTAGTGGGCTTCCGAGCTGCTGCCCGGAGGCCTGCTAGGAGAGTCTGGCGATAGGACTGGAGACGCTCCCTACCTTGCTCTGTCGAGAAGTCCCAATCCGGGCAATTCGTGGGAAACGCAGCTTCCAAGCAAGCGGGATCAGCCGTGGGGCGGCCGTCATCACCTAAAATCATTTTCCGCCCTTCTGCAAGAACGCTGTCACGCTCTTCACTAGTGAAGAGTGTGCGGAGGAGTTGCTGACAGTCATCCCAAGTGGGAGTATGAGTGAGAAAAATGGATTCCAGAAGGTCAATGAGCTTCTGTGGTTGCTCAGAGAAAGGGGGGTTTTGGTGTTTCCAATTGTATAAATCAGAGGAGATAAACGGCCAGTATTGATGAACCATTGGCCCACTGGGAACCATGGGTCCCATGGTCCGTACAGGGAGGGCCACTGTGGAGGAAGGGAACTGGCCTACTTCAGGAGCAAGAGGGCTGCGGCCCCTTGTCTGATTGGCCAGGGGAGGTGAAGGTAAAACAGGGGGAACTGTCTGGGCAGCCGGGGGAACTGCCTGGGCAGGAAGTGCTGCCTGGGCTTCCCCCAGTAGGGGAGGGTATATGGGAGCTGGGGGGTTGAAAGGGGGAGGTAAGGGAAGGTCCAGCAGAGATTCCTCCGGGGCTGGGAGGACTGGCGGTGCTGAGTGGTTGGGCTGTCCCTTGTTCTCAGATGGGTCCCCGGCTGCTTTGTCTAGGGCAAGGGCAAGGACTTGCGCCGAGTTGGTGTATGGTTTGAGCCATGGGGGAGGGTCCTGAGCCAGGGATTGCCAGGTAAAAATGTAGGGAATCTGGTCTGGGTGCCCCTCGGTTCTAGGGGCCAAAACTGCTGTGTGGACTGCTGAGATGACCGCACGATCCCAGGTTCCCCCATAAGGCCATCCTACCCCAAAGGTGGGCCATTCTGTGTTACAAAGGGCTTGGAGTTTCCCTTTTCGGACTCCCAGCCCTAGGTCTGCTGCGCGGGACTGAAAATCACCAAAGTGTTGGAGAACCAGGTCAATAGGGTAGCTAGGAGAGTTGCCCATTTCTCTTGTGGTAGGGTGGCCAAGAAGATAGAGAGAAGAATGAGAGAGGAAAGAAGGATCAAGAAGAAGAGACTGCGTAGTGTCAAAAAAAATCTGTGGGGAGCAACCTCCGGTTGAGCCTTCTGAAGGGAACGGGGAGCCCCAAAGGGCCAGGGCCAGCCAGGCCACAGGTCCCTCATCCACCCAGGACTGAGTAAGGCGTCCCTCAGTCAGCCCTCAGTGTCTAATCTTACAAACCCACAATTTCTCCAGAGGACTCGGCGGTTTCAGCGCTTTTCCGCCCACAGGATTCGATCCTACTCACCACAGACTTGAACCTGTAGTCTCACGAGGCTTCCACCCGCAGAAAAATTCCTGCGCACTCCTGGCCGGCAGGTGGGGTAACCCTAAAGGACTCGAACCTTTTTACCCCCAAGACCCTTCGGCCAAGGAGCAAAGGAAGCAACTCGTGATTCACGGGACTTGAACCCGTGACACAGCTAAATGTGGCTGGAATCGAACCTGAGCAGAAAGGGGGGAAGGAGAGGAGGGGGGGGGGGGGTTGGGAAAAGGTATAGGCATTCTCTTCCCCGATTTCTCAACCGTTTTCCTCGCGGAGAAACGGAGACGTGATAATTTAGGGTCCGAACTCAGAAACAGGTCAAGGAAAACAGCCAGCGTCAGCCACCCCCTCTAGGGTTAGGTATTCACCTCTTGCCAGAGATGGACCACGGTGCTTGGACATAGGCGGGCCGTATAATCCCCGGCCAGGCAGACGCCCTGCTACCCTTATGCACAGCGTGGGCTGTTTTTCCTTGCCATCAAGGTACCCAGTCACTCAGCAGACACACATCCAGTCACACAGGCAATCCTCACCTCCAGATACCGGTTCCGGAATTTCAGTCAATCGAGTTCCCAGGCTCACTCAGGGTGGCTTCCACTCTCCGTCTGCTGTTCCTAGGGCGTATTCCCAAGAGGACAAACCCCCATATGTTAGGGTCCGTTTTGGGGTGAGCCCAAGGAGACAAGACAGACAATGCAAGGTGCACAGAGAGCAAAGCTTTATTAAGCTACACACATACACACGCGGGGGAAGAGACTGAAAGGAGTGGTCTTCCCCCCCTCCCCCCCCCCAGTAAATTCACAGCACTCCTTATATAATTCACAGCAAACTTAAAGCAAAGGTAGTTATCACTCTAAGGGCATGGTCTATCGGCTCCCACAGGGGCCTATTGGGTGGGTTGTGGTCAAGGGATCTTATCTAACATACACACACACAGGCCCGTTACAAGGGGTCTTATCTAACATATACACATAGGCCTGTTACAAGGGGTCTTATCTAACATACACACACAGGCCTATAGGTTTGGGCAAAGGTCAATTTGGCCATCCACTACAAGAGCTCATGCCAAAATGGGTAAATAATAAACACAATAGTGATGGCTCAGTGGAGCTGAGTCATTTGGAGGGAAGTAATTCTAGTAAAAACAGCAATTCTCTACAAAACTCTCTTTGATCTCTCTTATCTTTCCCTTGTCCATATTGGCGTATTTCATTTGAGCATTAGGGCTTCTCCAAGACTCCTCACAACTTGTGGTACAATGAAAAGAGCACCAATTTGTAGTCAAAAGATCTGGGTTCAAGTCCTGCCATATGGATACTTACTACCATGTGACCTTGCATAAATTACTGTGTCTCTTGGACTCAGTTTTCTAATCCAAAAGATAAAGGGGCTGGACTAGAGGGTCTCCAAGGTCCCTTCCAGGTCCCTTCCAGCTTATCAACTCTGGGCTTGCAAACTGGTTTTGTCCTAGTGAAGCCATCCAGCAGATTCACGAAGATTCCTAGTGGGTTGGACGCTCAGAAAGGGGAACCAAGGACTGAGTGAATATGGGTTACGGGTTAAGGATTAATGGAAAGAGAACATAAGGCGAGAATAAAGACACGCAGACACAGAAAGTTTTGGCTTAAGGTAGACAGACAGCGAGTAAGCTCTGATGGTCAAGAGCTTCATGGTTAGGAGCTCTGATGGTTAAGAGCTCTCTTGCCAACTGATGTCTTGTCACTTTTATTGGGGTTACAACAGTATGGGGGGAAGGGGAGAGGCCAGTGGCCTGATACATTAACATTATGAGGTAATCATCATAAGATGCAAACTGCCAAAACCTGAAACAATAGGTAGAGCTAAGATCAGGATCCAGGGTGGATATGGCCTAAGGCATCTACTGATGTTTGATAGCTATGTTAATTGATCATTGAAGGAAAAGTAAGGAGACTGAGATAACTGACTCTCTTCTGGGGTGTAGCCTTAGGGAAGGGCTAGGGATTTGGCATGGTCAACATTCAATTTGACTCAAGATTACAGAGATCAATCATTTGCAGTATAAGAGTTAAGTTTTGAATACTTCTTAAAATAATATCACGATTAATGTATACCTGGATTGCTACACCTAGATAAATATATTTCTAGATATACTTCTGAGATTTCATTATTGTTGTTCAATCAGTCAAGAGTTCATAACTCCTTTTTGGGGTTTTGTTGGCAAAGATACTGGAGTGGTTTGTCATTTCCTTCTCCAGCTCATTTTGCAGATGAGGAAACTGAAGCAAACAGAGTTAAGTGACTTTTCTAGGATTACACAGCTAGTAAATGTCTGGGGCCAGATTTAAACTCAGGAAGGTGTCTTCCTAACTCCAGGCTGAGATAAATTAAAGCCACTGGAAGAGAAGATTCTCTGGTTCCAACTGAACTGCCAGATCCCAATATCTTGACTGGAATTCTCTTCTACCAAACCATTGGCTCTTCAGTTCATGCAGGATATATATCTCAATCTCCTTGAAAAATGTTGTAAGTGCAGAAACTTAATCTGCCAAGTGACTTGTGACATATGCTTCAGGATATGTTCTGTGGAATTAGCAGATGTTGCTATTAAGCCTAATAGCACTCCAATGGGAGTTACCTGAGCTAACTAAGCAGAGGGAGCAGATGTCTAATTTCCTTTCTAAAGGTTTCTCAGATCTCCTGGGACTAAATTACAGTACAGTGATTTCTGGATGAGTGAGGTAGTGAATAAGGACAATTCGTGCCTTGATTTCTCTAAGCACTGTTTCCAAGGTCACCAAGTGATTCCTTCAAAGGCAGAGGGAAGAAATCAGGACAGAGAACTGAGCTGGGAATTGCCAGGCAAAATATGGTGCTACTTCAGGAATTCTAAACCAATTAACTGCTCTTTCCTCTTCCCAACAAAATGTAAGTTCTTTGAGGGAGGGACTATCCTTTGTATCCCTTACATCTGGCACATAGAATATACTTAATAAATGCTTACAGAATTTACTTAATTCCTACTTTACTTTTTTTATTGTTGTCTCAAAAGAAGCATAATAGACAGTCGAAACAGGGAAGGCCTTTAGAGAACCTCTAAACCAACCCCAACTCTCCTATTTTTATAGAAGATACTGAGGCTCAGAGAGGAGAAATTTGTTTGAAGACACACAAAAGGCAGGAGGATAGTGTCTTTTTCTTTCCACTGTTGTAGGCAGACACTCTGATCTCTGGATTTAATTCAGGAGTATCTGAATTAAGTCATGCACTATTATTCTCCTTTTGCCCTGGCTCTCTTTTTTACCTTGCTCCTGTAACAGTGACCACTTTGACTTCTATAACCTTGAAGGCCAGGTATGTAGCTTTTCACTTTTCCCCCAAGGGTTTCTGTTACCCTTAAGGAGGTTAAGAAGGGAATATCTAGTTTTTGCCATTAGTTCAAACGCCACACTGATTATGTATTCCCTCAATTTTAGGGGTCTCTAGCATCCCAGTTTCACTTAATCATTTAATATATAAATGTATGTATAATACACAAATAGTATATATTTAATATTTAATAATAAACAATATTATTTATATTTATATTAAATATATAAATTTATAAGAAATAATTGCTTCAAAAGTATAACAAGAAAAAACATGCAGACATCCTTCCAACACCTGCGAGACATAATTTCCCCCTAGCCCCACCATGGCTTCAGGAATCAATCTACTGTCTGCATCTAGAACCAAAAAGAAAAAAAATGAAACTGACCAAAACTCCAAGCTAATTCTTTGGGCCAAAGACCTAAAAGGAGAAGCTTAGTGCCTGGTGCCCATCCATGAACAAGACCTGGAAAGAGAGACAAGAGATTGTCTCAGTCTGATAGTCTTAAAGATGCAACTAGTGTTGTGTGCAGATGCAAAGCATGGAATCCCTGCAAGGGTACAGGGAGAGCCTCACCCAGAATTCCAGGGGACCCCCCTGGAGAACTTTGGGTGAGGGGCAGTTGAGAAGGGTTGAGGACAGTTAATTGGTGGGATTGGATGTGAGCAGATACTCTGCTTGTTTCTCCTGACTTGGGGTTTCTCCTGAGAAACCATTGTAGCTTAAGCCAGTAGTTTCTACTCATAGAGTTAGCCTATTTGTCATTTCTATTCTTCATTAATATAATTATATAATTATTTAGTAATTAGAGAGTAAGATATTTATCTATAGCAAGAGAACCAGTTTTAGTTAAGTGCTTCATCTTCTCCAGTGAGGAGGAGGAAGGGGGCATCAATTTAACAGTTTAGGGGCACCTTTCATATATCCTAAACCCTTCATTGATTTATATAATTTTCCTTGTTAATTCCTAATATAACTTTTGCCCTTCAAATCTGTGCCTGATAATCATTTGGAAGATACTTACAATTCAGTCTGAACTTCTTGATTGAATCCTGTTGGCTGTCAGTTTAAGATCTCTTCTGTCCTCAACAGTTAGATAAATAATTTCTATATATCTCCTCTAACTGACCTGAGAGGAATATAAATTCAAGAAAGAAACATTATTGGGGTTTCAGCCATAAGAGAAACTTACCAGAAGAATCCTATTGCTGTCTTCATTACCAACTGAAGAAGAAGCAGTTAGACGGGGAGGGGTTTGAGAACCAGGAGTGTTTTACCCCCTCCTTTCCTCACTATAGCCTGTCAATCTCTGGCTCTTAACTTAAAGCGCTATTTGGCCCTGAAACATTTATCTGCTTCTCCAAACTATCTGTTATTATAATCATAACACTAGTTACAGGGCCATTGAAAAAAACTTTCCACCCATGGGGTAGAAGAACAAAGATTACTTCTACCGAAAGCAAATTTCTAGTATCTCCTACACAGGTACTTCAATCTGGGCATGCACAAAGCCCAACCCTTTAGCTCACAGTTTATTCTGAGCCTCTCCAGGACCAGCACACTGGAAACTCATTAGGGAGAGTGCTTAAAATGGGTAAACTTCTGTTAGCAAATGTGGAGAAAGGGACAGGGCTGGGAATGGTATTAGGGAAGAGCAAATGGGATTGGATAGAAGTCAGTTTCCTCATGTGTTTTGTGAATTAGTCCTAGAAGAGCAGAACAAGCAATAGATTAAAAGCCAGATGATTTGGGATCAAAACTCAGCTTTGCAATTTACTATCTGTAGGACCTTTTCCTGTTTGATTCTCAGATTCCTTATTTGCAAAATAAGGGGTTTGGACTAGATGATATTTAAAGTCCTTTCTAACAACAAATAGGTTTCTATGAATTCCTGGGGAAAAGAATTGAAGTCACCCTCACCTGATCCTTGGAGCCTTTGTGGAAAATTTCTCCTCTATCTTTGCTTTGGTATCTGTCATTGTGGCATTTCAGAATGTAGTTAATTTTCTGGGTCATGTCTGGTATCTCTTCATTGTGGTTATTGTTGTTGTTGTTCTGATAGATATTTAGCAAAAAACTATGTTTGGATCTAGGAAAGACTTGCTGTGACTTGTGCAGACACCTGGTGCCTAGTCATCTGTAGAGATCCAGCATTGCTCTGGGCCTTGTGCTATTGCAGTGGTGAGAACTGAGCAAGATAACCCCCATATCTGTTCCCAGAAGCTTTATAACATGATAAAGAAGTCATGAATCCTCAGCATTTAATTGATGACAGACAGGTTTCCTTTCTCTGTAAAGTTGGCTCCAGGCATTTATCTTTAAGTCTTGTCATGGAGAAGGTCCAGGATTGATTTTCTGAAGTTATACCTCTAGCCTCTCAATTCTCAAGGAAAAAATTATTTTTACCTGTCATGTTAGCTGTGTAAAATTTCCAAAGGGTAGTTCAGAAGCAGAGCAGAGTGAATGAAAAATGTTAGGGGCAGGAATGAAAGAAAACTCTCAGCAGCATCAAGGAGAATGACACATGTTCTGATCACCTCTGACTATTTCATTGGAAATCATACTTTCAATTCCAGATTGAGATGCAGTTACAAACAGTGAAGAAAGTGTAAAGGGGGTGTCTCACATGCCTCATCTTAAATCAATGTAACTATCAAGGTGCTTTATGGATCCTGGTACCTTTGTAAGATGAATAAGATTCTTTGACTGAGATGCAGAATCAATCAAAAATTTTACTGACAGACCTAAATGCCTCTATTGAATCAAACAAACTAGATATGAATTTGTTTGGAAGAAGCAAAATGCTTTTCAGCCACTCAATGAAATTAGACAAAGATATACAAAGGGATTGGTTAAAAGAATTAAATATACCTCTGGGCATTTTTAAAGATACTGATGTATCTATATTGATATTATGATATTAGTATAGATTTATTTTCCAAACTAATTCATACCTAGTTTGTGCATTTAATGAATTGATTACATATGCATATATAATATTGCCATAAAGTTATGAAGATATCAGAGAGGAGATCTGAGTAAAAAAAGGCAGTCATGCTTTAGGATTCCACCTAAAAGATGAACTTCTTTTGCCTGTACCAGAGAACATCAAAGGGACAAAGGGTGAGTCCAAAGGGAGTATCCAAACAATTCTGCCCATTAACCAAATCTTCGGAGAGGCTGGGCCAGGAACAAATAAAGCAACTATCCCAGAGATGAGACAAAACAAACTAGACATACCGAGGAAAGGCAACTTCAGGGAGCACAACCCCTTTAGATAAGAGAGACATCAAAGTATGGATTTTTCAAGGATATTGACTCTCAGGCCCTCGGGGGCATCTAGATGAATTGGTTAGAGGAGAGGATATAAAGAGGAATGAGCCCCAAAGTCCAGTTTCTGGCCTCTACAAAGGAAGGCGCTGGTAGGAGTTCCATGCTCTATCCTCTAGCTCTCCAATCAGAGGGGAAAGGAGGCTGATGAAGGTGTTTGTCAGAAACTACACCTACAGTGTACTCACCAAACACTGGACTTGCTTTCAAGTTCTGATAGTTCCTCTCCCTAAAGATGCAATACAGCACCTTACTTTGAAGGTCTGATTTTAAAAAAAATTGATGGTAAAAAGTCTTTTGAAAAGCAACTGCATGAAATACCTGGGATAATTAATAGGAAATAACTACCAATGATAAATACCCATTAGTAGCTATTAAGAAGAAAATAATTTACTTAATTAAATCATTAATGACATACTTTCTAGGGTAAAACCACATCAAATACATTGTATCTAAGACAGGGTTGCATGCACTTGCCTCTGCACTCTGGTATTCAGAGATAGCTACTGGAGAAAAAGTTATTTTTTTAAACCCTTACCTTAGTGCCGATTCTAAGACAGAAGAGCCACAAGGGCTAGAAAATTGGGGTTAAGTGACTTGCCCAGGGTCACACAGCTAAGAAGTATTTAAGGTCAGATTTGAACTGAGGTCCTCCCAATTCCAGGCCTGATACTCTATCTATCCACTGAACTAACTAGCTACCCTTACAATTGATCTCTTAATTATCAAATCCAGTGACCTCTCCTCAAACCTTATTCCTCTTGATCTCCTTCCAGCCTTTGACACTCTTTTCCTTGACATTCTCTTCTTGCCAGGTTTTAAGGACACCATTCTCTTCTGGTTTTCCTCTTCCCTATCTGACCACTCCTGCTTTGCCTCCTTTTTCTGGATCTTCATTCAGAGCACACCTGCTAACCATGGATGTCACCTGTCTTGGGTCTTTTCTTTTTCCTCTATATTATTTCACTTGGTAATCAACAACCGTGGATTCAATGAGTATTTCTAAACTGATGATTCTCAAATCTACTTATTCTGCCCTAATTTAAATCTCTGCTGACCTCCAGTTTTGCATCTCCAATTACCTATTAGACATCTCAAACTGAATATTCTAAAAGCATCTTTATTCAAATGTCCAAAATTAAACTTCTTGTCTTTGTGACCCCAGTTGGAGTTCTATTGGCAAAATACTGGAGTGACTTGCCATTTCCTTCTCCAGCCCATTTTAAAGTTGTTCATCAAAAAATATTGCCACCATTGCATGTAATGTACTTCTGTGTCTTTTCACTTCACTTTGTATCAGTTCGTATAAGTTTTTCTGGATTTTTCCAAAATCATCCTGCTATTCATTTCTTGTAGCACAATAGTAATACATCACAATCATATACACAACTTGATTAGTTATTCCCAATTGATGGACAACCCCACAATTTCCAATTCTTTGCTATCACAGAAAGAGCTGCAATAAATATTTTTGTATAAATCAGTCCTTTTCCCTTAAAAAAATATCTTTGGGATAAAGGTCTGAGTGTAAATCCTACCTTAAACACTTTAGGTATGTGATACTGGGCAAATTACTTGACTTCTCAGCCTCAGTTTCCTCATCTGTAAACTGGAAATAATATTAGCTCATTTCTTACAGGATTATTATGAGGATCAAATGAAAAACTATGTGAAATACTCTGCAAACCTTAAATCATTATGTAAATACTAGTTGTTATTAATGGCTTACATATCAGATCAGTTTGGGTTGAAAAATATCAAAACTGATGGAAGTCCTAGATTGAATACCACATTGGTACATATTCTAGTAAAAGATGGGGTGGGGTGAGGGTAAATGGAAGAAGACAAGGCAGAGGATAAGCATCAGAAATTGTTTCTAGGGGGGAGAGGTGATTCGGTGGACTGAGAGCTAGGCTTAGAAATGGGAAGTCCTCAAGTGTATTTGGCCTCAGGTGCTTCCTAGCTGTGTGATCCTGAGAAAGTTCGGTAATCCCCATTACCTATCCCATTCTGCTCTTCTGCCTGAGAACCAAGACATTGTATTGATTGTAAAACAGAAGATAAGAAAGGAAGGAAGGAAGGAAGGAAGGAAGGAAGGAAGGAAGGAAGGAAGGAAGGAAGGAAGGAAGGAAGGAAGGAAGGAAGGAAGGAAGGAAGGAAG
>NC_058133.1:222703620-222773018 GCF_016433145.1 Gracilinanus agilis
GAAGAAAAAGAAAGAAAGAAAGAAAGAAAGAAAGAAAGAAAGAAAGAAAGAAAGAAAGAAAGAAAGAAAGAAAGAAAGAAAGAAAGAAAGAAAGAAAGAAAAAGAAAGAAAGAAGGAAGGAAGGAAGGAAGGAAGGAAGGAAGGAAGGAAGGAAGGAAGGAAGGAAGAAAAGGAAGGAAGAAAAGGAAGGAAGAAAAGGAAGGGAAGGAAGGAAAGATGGAAGGAAGGAAGAATTCCCCAGCTTTCCCTTTAAGTGTAGAAAAGCATTTTTCTATTTGTCAAAAGCATTGTTACAGTTCCCTGCTTTCTAAGGGTCCTAGGATAGTGATTGATGGATAAATGAAAGTATTGTCTGTTTTCCAGCTCCCAGGTTTCTACTCTGGGTTCTTTCAGCATTAGAATTCATTGAAGAGGGTGAAGGAAATAGGAGAAGAGACTTTGACTCACTCCATAGCTGATTTATTGGTTGATTTCTAAGAGGGATCAGCGCCTGCTCACTTTGCTTTGGTTGTGCTCTGAAAACATTCCTATAATCTAGAGACTCATTCCTCTGAACGGCTGATCATTAGCTCATAAGGGTCCTCAAGGCAAAACAAAGAACAAAGGTGCCATTAAGGTTGTTCATGGCATGAAGTTTCTGATTTAACTCTTAACTCTCCCAAACAAGTCTGCAGACTCTAAAGCGCGTTATATATCTCTGACCGTGTTCTCTCAGGGCCTTTTGTTCTGTACTTTATGCATTATATGACCAAGATGGGTCAGCATGCAATTACTGATGTGTAGATAGATGTGTTTTCTTGCAAACAATAGTTACTTGTTTATATTCACAAAGGAAAGACATTTGCAGTTATAAAAGGATAGCAAACATATCCTACTTTACAGAGAGTATCAGAGCAGCCACAAACTAAACATAATCATGGCATTATAGTTTATCTGCCATTGTCACAGAGCCTCAGCTTCTTCATCAGTAAATGAGATAATTCAAAGTTAGCATTTATTAAGCACCTCCTTTGTGCCAGACATTCTGCTAAGAAAACACTTGAGAACTACTTTGTAAACTTTAAAGGTATATAAATTATTTTTATTGGTTTCTAGGTGGTGTAGTAGATACAGTAACTGAATTCAGAGTCAGGAAGATCTGAGTACAAATCTGGTGTCAGACACTTAGCAGCTTCTTTATTTTGTGGAAGTTACTCAACCTCTATCTGCCTCAGTATTTTCATCTATAAATAATATTTACACCCACCTCATAGGGTTGTTGTGAGGATAAAATGTGATAAAACATGTAAAGTGCATTGCAACCCATAAAGTGCTACATAAAATACTAATTATTTATTAGCAGTATATTAATATAGTATATGATAATATATGTCATTATATGTGATATATTATAGAATAATCTATTACATGTGATTATATAATATCTATTGCTTGTGATTACATATGAACATATCATATATAACCATATATGGTATATAATAATCTGTTATATAGTATAATTATTGTGATATAATAGGTAACATATATTTTATACATACACATATCATATATTATTATATGATAATTTTATATATATATATATTTTTTTTTATTATCATCCCTCCTGGTAAACCATGTTGTCCTCAGTATAATAGCTGAAGAGCTGGACTTAGACATCAGAACACCTCTATTAAAATCATGCCTCTTTGGAGCAGCTGGGTGGCTCAATGGGTTGAGAGTCAAGCCTAGAGACAGGAGGCCCTGAGTTCAGATTTGACCTCAGAGACTTCCTAGCTGTATGACCATGGGCAAGACCTTAGCCCCCATTACCTAGATCTTAGCACTCTTCTCCTTTGGACAGAAGTTAAGGGTGTTTTTGTTGAACTAGTTAATAATACCTAAGAACCTTTCCAACTCAAAAAATTCCATAATCCTATCATCCTAAGACTTTAGAGACCAAGATGATTCTATCTATATTTTGAATGACAAACTATAGCCCCACCTCCTAATAGCAAAGAGATTGAAAGTGTAATAACATTACAAAAGTCTTAGATGGAACATCTATGAAATGGATGCATATCTTGTATTGGGTACTGTTAGGGGTTAAGAAAGACATGAAAAAAAGTGTATAAAGAATACACAATCTCTGACCCCAGGGAGTTTCCAGTGTAATGGGGGAGAAAGGACATATGCATGAAAAAACCCCACCTATAACATATTCAAATACTCAGAAGAGATGTGATTTCTTCAATGTAGAGAACTTATAAAAGCTCCCTTCCTGGACTCAAAAAGGCAAAATCTGAAATTTAGTAACTAATAGGAAGTTGTCAGAGGAGCAGAGGTTAATAGCATAACACCTTAAGGTCTCCATTTTTTTATAAATATGATCTCATTTTATCCTCACAAGAATCCTGTTATTCCTTTTTTACAAATGAGAAAACTGAAGTAGATAGGGCTTAAATAATTTATCCAGGTCATACAGCTGCTAAGTATCTGAGGTTAAACTTGAGACTCCAGGACTAGCACTCTATTCACTATGCTACCTAACAGGCTCATAATACCAACTAGCATTTATATAGTGCTCTAAGGTTTGCAAAGAGGTTTTTGTATATTAATTCATTTGAGTTGAATGACTTGCTCAAAAATTTGAACCCAAATATCTCTACTCCAAGCCCAGAAGTCTATCTATCTGCTATGACACATTGTCTCATAGAATGAAATACAATACTTAATAGATGTGATGTGATGTAATGCCATAAGTGCCTACATAAGGAGTAATCAAAAGACAGAATTTGGTCCCTCAACTATCACTGCAATGGGACCTGGTGAAGTTATCTACTCTATTTCTTCCTTTCACTCCCTGCCTCCTCACTGCCAAGTGAACTGGCAGAGCTTCCCCTCAGGGATTCCCTGCTCTCTAAAATTTTGTTAATTTGTTGTAGTGAAGGGTTTTGTTTCCTCATAAAAATAAGATGATTTTGATTTGTATTGTTTTAAAGACTTATATGAACTGATGCAAAGTGAGTGAGCAGAACCAAAAGAACAGAAGTGCACCATGACAGCAATATTCCTTGATGAACAACTGTGAATGATTTAGCAATCTAGTGATCCTAGATAATCCCAGAGACTTGTAATGAAAAATACCATCTGCCCTCTGAGGAAGAGTCTGAATGCAGTCTGAAACATTCTATATCTCATTTTCTTTCTTCTTTTTTTAAAATTTGAGATCTCTTCCACAAAATGACTAGTATGGGAAAATGTTTTGCATGATTGCATATGTAAAATCTCTATCAGATTATTTACCATCTCAGGAAGCGGGGAGAACATAGAAGGGAGGGAGTGTCAGAAGAAGGGAGAGAATTTAGAGCTTAAAAACTCTTAAAAATGAATGTTAAATTGTTTTTACATGTAACAGGGGAAATAAATTATTATCAAAATATAAAAAATTAATTAATAGAAACTCAAAGGGGAATTCTGGATGTCTTGACTTGCAATTGAAACGCATTTAAATGAAACAGACTTGCAGAGCTGTCAGTCTCACTCTTTCTTTCAAGGTCATTGAAGCCCAGTGAAGCAAAAGTGAAGACTTCTGGTGATGAAGTTTATGACCTCAGCATCTCTGATGTCTAATCAAGCTCTAAACTCTCTCCACCCAGCCTGATTCATCCTCCTTCATGATTGCTGGAACAAACTGGTCTCATCTGCCTTTGGGGGGAAGTCTTCATATATGTGGGGTAAACATATCTGAAACACCAACAGAGTTGAGGTTTGTTGGTAACCTTCAACCTGGTTTAACCTCTCTGTTTTACCAGATTGTAGCTTTTTGAAGTCATAAGTGAGAGTTGAGTGCTAGTTAGACACCAAAGGTGAATGAGCATCCCTGAAAAGGGCTCAGCAAAACCCCCATCAAAGGTACTAGTCCTCCCCTGAACACCTTATACACCTCACTGTGCTAAGTGCTTTACAATTATTATGTATTTAATCCTTATAACAACCCTGGGAAGGAGGTGCTACTATTATTCTTCTTTAATAAATGAGGAAACTGAAGCAAAAAGAAATTAATTGAATTGCTCTGGGTTACACAGTGTCTGAGGCCAAATTTGAACTCATCTTGATTCCAGGTTCTATCCATTGTGCCACAAAGCTGCTGTAGCAACCACGATATTGATATGATCCAATCTATACATAAGGAAGATTAGTCTGTTGGGTGGGATGAACTGAATGAGAAAGTGAATCAGAGTGTTAAGAGATCATTTCCATTATTTAGACAAATGGTAATAAGGGATAATTTTAGAGTAGTGGCAAGAGAAAGTGATAGATACAGAATAAGTCCATTTCATAGAAATAAAACTGATAGAATTTTGGTAACTGATATGAGAGGAGAGGAAAATGGGAAGAATCTACCATAATGTCAGGTATTTCATACCTTAGAGACTAGGTAAACAGTTGGTCAATTGGTAGATAAAGTAGAAGAAGGAATATGTTCAGAGGTAAAATAATAACTTTGGTTTTAGGACATGTTGAGTTGTTCATGGGGCATCCAGTTGAGGTGTTCATGGGGTATCTAGTGAAAATATCCAAAAGTAGTTGGAAGTGTAGGTCTGAGAAAAGTTAGTACTGAGTATATAGAGTTCTGAATCATTTTCTGGGAAGATATATTTAAAGGTGTGGATGTTAATAAGCTTTTCAAGTGAGACAGTGTATAGAGAAAAGAGAGAAGAATGTTAAGTACAGAACCATGGGTGGGTTATATGCAAGGTCAGGAAGAAGATAAGGAATCCACAAAGGAGACAGAGAAAGAACAAGTAAGAGAAAAATCTATATAATGCCATTGAAAGCAACAAAGAAAAAGAATCCAGAGAGTGACCAATCAATGGTACATTGTTTTTTTCAAAAAGAACCCCTAGATGGGGAATTAAGAAGCTATTGGGGTAACTGGTACCATCTCATTGCATATGAGAATGCAATAAAAATCATCTTCCTTATCTGGAGACAAAACACACTATAAAAGTGCACATAGCCAATAAATAAGATTTAGAGAGAATAGAATATTCCTGAAGGCAAGTGATACCAGCTCACCAAGCAGAAGTGAGGCAGCGGGGTGGAAGGAAGTGGAAAGTGGACAACATCACCAGGACCCAGAACATTAACAGTCACATAGGTAGAAAGCTTACTTTTGCAACTCTAATCCTGCTCCTACCTTCCCTGGAACACCAGGCTTCCTTTCCACAAGTTTATGTCTATTACCTCCATCAAAACTCAAGTCAAACAATTCTGAAGGACTTATCACACAGAATGCTATCTACTTTCAGAGAAAGAACTGTTGATGTTGGGTGCAGACCAAAGCATACTACTTTTCATGATAGTTTATTTATGGTTTTATTTGGGGTTTGGAATTTTATATGAGTATTTTCATACAACAATGACCAATATGGAAGTGTGCTTTGCATGTTAATACATGTGTAACCCAGATCAAATTGCTTACCATCTCCAAGAGAGGAGAGGGAAGGGAGGGAGGGAAACAATTTGGATTTTATAATTTCAGAAAACATGTTGAAAATTGTTATTACATGAAATTGGGAAAATAAAATATCTTTGAATAAAAAAAACCCTCAAGCCAAAGCCCATTTCTTCTAGGAAGCTTTCCCTCACTGATACCATTCAGGTCACTTTGATGCTCTCTCAACTCTCATGCATTAGTATACATTTAAGTGTGTCTTGAATTTGTTCTCAATTCTCATACATATCCGCCTTCCTTCTAAGCAGACAAAATCTTTGAGGATGTTACAAATAATATTGATATCGATGGATATATTCAAAAATATTAATGGTTTATTTAAAGCCATATTGGTAAGTAAGAAGAAGCATGTGACTGCTAAGATCTAATTCAAATGCCCCATCATTACCTCTGCCCACCTGGCTTGTTCAGCAGGAAAGAGCACGTCTCAGGCAAGTTCTGAGGCTTTATACCTTTGTCTCCATAATCACAATTCCTGCCCACCTGTATTACACAAGAGGAATCATGGGAAATGTAGTTTTCAAGTTCCCTAAACATCCACAGGAAGTTTATACCCGAGACCTCAATATTAAAGCTCAATGAACCCCAAATTTCCAATATCACAAGGAACAGGACTGTATCATCTATTATTTCTTTTGTATCTTCCGCATCATTTAGTTCAGGACTTTTCAGGCAACTGGCTTGTGATAAGAGCATTGGACTCAAAATCAATATATAATAATCATGATGATGATAACTATCTTTCATATAGTGTTTTAAGGTTGGCAAAGTGAGGTATAAATATTATTTCATGTTATCCTTGCATCAACCCTAGGAGTTAGTAGCTATTATTATCCCCATTTTACAAAGAATGAAATTGTGGAAGAAGTTAAGTGACTTACCCAGGGTCTAATTAACGTGCCTGAGGCTAGATTTGAATTTAGGTTATCTTAACTCCAGATCCAGTGCTCTACCTAGCTCTCTATACCTGGCATTATATAGCTGCTACCTCCATTCAGATCCTTCCTACCTGTGAGTCCCTAAGTGAGTTTCTTCCTCTATAAAATGCGGCTAATGATAGTAGCTACCTCCCAGAGTCATTGAATCAAATGAGCTAACATATCTATGCAGTGCCTTACAAACTTAATTATATATATAATATATTTTTTATAAAAAGTGTTATATAAATACTGGCTAACTATGCCTATTCAAGAAAAGCTTGTTGGGGCAGCTAGGTAGCTCAGAGGATACAGTACCAAGACCAAAGTCAAGAGGACCTGGATTCAAATCTGGCCTCAGATACTTCCTAGCTACATGACCCTGGACAAGTCACTTTACCCCAATTGCCTGGCCCTTACACTTTTCTGCCTTGGAATCAATATTTGTATCAATACTAAGAGAGAAGGTAAAGGTTTGGGGTTTTTCGTAAACTTTTTAACCCTTGAAACCCTAGGAGCTTTTTTGTTGGGTCCCATGTTCCATTCCTCTGCAAATTCAAGTAACTTAAGGAACTTGAATCAGTGGTCAGAGGCCCCCTTGCCCTGGGCTTCAATCAGAATTACTTGGCACAAAGAGTTGAAGATTATATATATACACACATATGTGTATATATAAATAAATACATTTATTATTAATATATTACACACATATGTATATATATATATATATATATATGCATACATACATTTTCCCCCCTCTCCTTTGCACTGGCTTAGTATATTTTTTTAAAAGGATTCTGTGCTCTCTGCTTGGGTAGAAAGCACCTTTCCCCTGGAGCTCTTGGAAGGCATTAATTAGGACTCCAGAACCTCAAGGAGGTTGCTGTTCTGCTCATTTTACAGATCAATAAACTTGTCCAAGGTTGGCTGGTGAGTCATGACTGGTGATTCAGAGACAGGATGAGGCTCCTCAGTCTTTCCCATGTACCATCCAGCGCTTAATCTCCCTTCCTCCCTCTCATTCAGAAACCCCAGAGGGAAACATCTGTGAACAGAACAAAATGAAAACTTTCTCATTTGCAGAAAATGTACTTTAGTTTCATTGACAATGAGTCATTCTCTCTTCAGGTTGAAGGCTCAGCTCAGCCTGGCCCTGGCTTGCTTTGAGCTGAATTGGCTGGGATCCATGCCTTGAGCTCAGGAAGGCAAAAGTCAGACTGTTTCTGGGTGACTATTTTTGGGGAAGGTCCTTCAGCTCATTCTGGGACTTCTTTGGCCAAACCAGGAACTACCAAGGTTCCTTTTGCTACTCCACCCTCCTAATTGACTGACCACTCCTGCTCCAATCTCCAAACACAATTCCTCAGTCATACATATGAAATGCATACTTTACTATTTAGTATAGGGTTGGCTTAATGCTTTTCTTTTCTTTTCTATATAAATAGGAATCCAATAGTTAGTTTATTTTGAAATAAAATCTCTCACAGGACAGGAGCTGCCTATGAAGCTCATTTTCTATAGGACCAGGTAGAGTGACATAAAAGTGATGGCAAAGATTCTCAAATAATTCATGGCACTTTTATTTGGACTTTTTCCCTCACACTTCTATTTAGCATTTAAATCTCTTCACAATCTATCCTTTCCTACATTTCTAGTCTTTTCATAGATTATCCATCCCTTCACAGCTTGTGGTATAATGATATAATCCAATTGGCCCAATTGTTGTTTAGAGCTTAGACTCTGAAAGGTGGGTTCTGGCTCTTGTTTTCATTTTTTTTGTGTGTCTTTACAACATCATCCCAAACCACAGATGAGGAAACTAAGGAAATGAGCATTAAATAACTTGTCCAGGGTCATAAAATTAGGAAGTGTCTGAACCCAGATTTGAACTCAGGAAGATAACTCTTCCGAACTCCAGGCCCAGAACTCTATCCTCTTCCATACTGAAAAAAAGACTGAATAATAATCCTTTCATTTAGCTGCCACTTCTTTCTTCTGTTGTAATGATAACATACTATAATATAGATAATTAATATATAACATAATATGATATAATATAATATAATGTTATATAATATGATATAATATAATGATAATATAACACTGTTATAGTGATAATATCAAAATCATTATTATTTAGTTTCTCTGGTAACATACAATACTTATGGAACTGAGGCAAATTTATAGTAATAAAAACCATTTCCCCAAATGAAAAATGGTCAAGGGATATGAACAAGAAATTTTCAGAAGAAAAAATTATCAGTAGTCATATAAAAATCCATAAGTCACTAATAATTAGAGAAATGCAAATTTAAACAACTCGAAGGTACTGTCTCATTCCCATCAAATTGGCTAAACTTAAGGTAAAAGAAAACGAAAATTAGAAATGCTGGAGGCAACATGGAAAAACAGGTTTGCTAAGATACTATTGATTTCAACTGTGAACTAGTCTATCCATTCTGGAAAGTAATTTAAAACTATAACCTAAAAGTTATGAAACTACAAGGAATAGTGCTCCTAGGTCTGTCTCCCAAAGAGATCAAAGAAAAGGAAAAAAGACCCAAATGTACAAAAATATGAATAGCAGCTCTTTTTGTGGTGGCAAGGAATTAGACACTGAGGGCTCTATCACTTGGGGAAAGATTGAAGAAAATATGGTATAAGGTCATAATAGAATATCATTGTACTATAAGAAATGATACAGCAGATGATTTTGAGAAAATCTTGGGACACTTATATGAATTGATGCAAAGTGAAGTGACCAGATGCAGGAGAATAATTGGTACAGTAACAATAATATTATAAGGTAAAAAATTTGGCAATTTTGATCAACACAATAACTCATCAAAATTTCAAAGGACTCCTGATCTATCCACCTCTAGATAGAGAATTGATGGACCAAGGATGCAGATTGAGGTATATGTTATTTCTTTTTCTTGTTATTTTTTACCATGACATACATATATATGTTTTGTACAATTTTATATTTGTAATGGTTTTTGTATTTTTTATCTTCATTGTGGTTGGAAGAGAGTCTCAAAATAAAATAAAACTGAATTTTTTAAAGTAACCATTAAGAACCCAGGTTCACTTCCATACCACAATGAAAAATCAGGGTAAGACTTTGTGAAAGTCCTTATGGATCTCTAATAATAATAACCATACTGACGTAGTCCTTACTATATGCCAGACACTGAGCTAAGTGCTTTACAATTTTTATCTAATTTGATCCTCATCACACCTCTGGGAGGTAGGTGCTATTATTATACCCACTTTACAGATAATAAAATTAAAGCAAACAGATTAAGTGGCTAGTGCCAAGGTCACATAGCTAGTAAGCTACTAAAGCCAAATTTGAACTTAGGTCTTCCTGACTCTAGGACCAGAGCTCTATCCACTTAACATCTAGTTGCTTCTTTCTAAATCATGAGCACTTTTTTTCAAGAAAGAAGCAGCGAAAGAAATTGATTATATTTTGACAAGAAAAGACTCAGTATTGATGTCATTGCTGCCTTATCTTTGTGACTCCACCACCACCATATTAGAGCAAAACTAGTTTAATACGAAAAGAAAAAATGATAATGAAAGAAAGATAGGACATTTGTAACTAGGACTTAAGTTGGCTGTCCTGAAGGCTGGCTAAACATATCAGAATTTACAGTCCAATACCTGGGGAATCATTGCAAACATTGAATATGAAGGTGGTTTAGTGAAGGGTTTCAAATCAGTTGGAGAGTCATGGGAGAGAAGACAGTGAGAAAAGATAGAATTGGAAACTGAAATGGTGGCAGGAGAGGGCCATTGTCAGGACTATGGAGTAAGAAAAGAGGCTAGTGGCTGCTAGCCTCACTTTCACATTTTATGACAATAAAGTCAAGGCAAATCAAAAACTAATTGGAAATTAAATAATATGATTCTCCAAAATCAGATAGTTAAAGAACAAATCATAAAGAATTAATAATTTCATCGAAGAGAATGACAATGATTTTTTAAAAATGTGTGGAAGCTCTATAAAGGTCTTTCTCTCCAACCCCTCTCTCCCTTTACATTCTTAATCTTTATAAGGTGTTGCTTGTATTATATTTCCTTGTTATGGTTTAAGTTGTTCTTTTGTAACTTTGTTCTTTTCCAATACAAAGCAATGGAATATTGTGTCTTAAAGGGATTTGGAAGAACAAAAGACCAAGAATATCAAGGGAAACAATGAAAAAATTTGAAGGAAGGTGACCTAATACTACCAGATCTTAAACTATACTATAAAGCAGTAGTCATCAAAACAATATGGTACTGGCGAAGAGAGAGAAGGGAGGATCAGTGGAAGAGACTAGAGGTAAGTGACCTCAGCAAGGCAGTCTTCAATAAACCCAAAGAACCCAGCTTTTGAGACAAAAACCTACTATTTGACAAAAACTGCTGGGGAAATTGGAAAACAATATGGGAGAGATTGGGCCTAGATCACACCCTATACTAAGATAAACTCAGCATGGGTGAATGACTTTAATATAAAGAAGGAAACTATAAGTAAATTAGGTGAGCACAGAATAGTATATTTGTCAGATCTTTGGGAAAGGGAAGATTTTTAAACCAAGCAAGAATTAGAAAAAAATTACAAAATATAAAATAAATAATTTTGACTACATTAAACTAAAAAGTTTTTGGACAGACAAAACCAATGCTTCCAAAATTAGAAGGGAAGCAACAAATTGTGAAAAAATCTTTATAGCAAAAAACTCAGACAGAGGTCTAATTACTCAAATATACAAGCTAAATCAATCGTACAAAAATTCAAGCCATCCCCCAATTGATAAAGAAATCAAGACTATCAATAAGCACATGAGAAAGTGTTCTAAATCTCTAATACTTAGAGAAATGCAAATCAAAACAACTCTGAGGTATCACCTCACACCTAGCAGATTGGCTAAAATGATAGAAGGGGAGAGTAATGAATGTTGGAGGAGATGTGGCAAAATTGGGATATTAATACATTGCTGGTGGAGTTATGAATTGATCCAACCATTCTGGATGGTAATTTGGAACTATGCCCAAAGGGCTTTAAAAGACTATTTGCCTTTTGATTCAGCCATAGCACTGTTTGGTTTATACCCCAAAGAGATCATAAGGAAAAAGACATATACAAAAATATTTATAGCCGTGCTCTTTGTGGTGGCAAAAAATTGGAAAATGAGAGAATGTCCTTCTATTGGGGAATGGCTGAACAAATTGTGGTATCTGTTGGTGATGGAATAGTATTGTGCTCAAAGGAATAAAGAACTGAAGAAATTCCATGTGAACTGGAATGACCTCCAGGAATTGATGCAGAGTGAAAGGAGCAAATCCAGGAGAACATTGTACACAGAGACTAATACACTATGGTAAAATTGAATATATTGGACTTCTCTACTAACAGCAATGCAAGGATCCAGAGCAAGGCTGAGGGATTTATGTGAAGGAAAACTATCCACATTCAGAGGAAGAACTGTGGGAGGAGAAACACAGAAGAAAAACAACTGCTTGAACACATGGGCTGTTGGGAATATTATTGGGGATGTAGACACTAAATGATAACTCTAGGCCAACTATCAATAATATGGAATTAGATCTTGATCAATGATACATGTAAAACCCAATGGAATTGTGTGTTGGCTAAGAGGGGTTGGGGGGATTGGGGGAGAGGGAAAGAACCTGAAATATGTAACTAGGAGAAAATATTCAAAAATTTAAAAAATAATAAAAATAAATAAAATGAACAAACCAATCAACCTTACCTTTCATCTCAAAATCAATACTGTGTATTAGTTCCAAGACAGTAGGCAATGGGGGTTAAGTGATTTACCTTGGTCACACACTTAGGCAGTGTCTGAGACCCAGGACCTCCTATCTCTAGGCCTGGTTCCCTACACAGACACCTAAATATTCCTGGCTATGTGTTTCTGAGTGCAGGAAGAGAGACTTAGCCTCTAGTCCAGGGATCGGCAACCTTTTTAGCCGTGAGAGCCATAAACACCACATTTTTTAAAATGTAATTTTGTGAGAGCCGTACAGTGTTCACAGAGTGCGCTCCTGTAACAGTGCCTGAAAAAAACCTGACTTTATGGCTCCTGCAGAAAGAGCCATATCTGGCCCTCAAAAGAGCCAGATATGGCTCAAGAGCCGTAAGTTGCTAAGCCCTGCTCTAGTCCATAGTAGATGCTTTTAGGGGAATAACAAGGGCGGGAGTACCAGACCAAAGAAGGAGCCAGAAATTCAATCTTCTGCAGAGTCTCTGAGTGGGATAATAGTTGCTGACAATCTACAGAAACCCCTACCTTGGGAATTGTGATATTAGAAATTTGGAAGTCCTTGAACTAATTTTGAGGTGCCTCATCTAAACTTCCTGTGGACATTTAGGGCTCTTTCAAACTACATTTCCCATGATCCAACTGGCTTCCTCTCTTGCATAATCACGTGGGCAGGAAGTGTAATTATGTAGATAGAAGGATAAATAGTGAGAAACTGGGTTGGTACTTCCTCTTTGGTGATTTGGAGCGGAGCCAGGATGGGAGGAAGAGGTAACAGGGCCTGCATTATTTTTTTTTTTTAGATTTTTTTTTTATTTTTTAAACCCTTAACTTCTGTGTATTGACTTATAGGTGGAAGAGTGGTAAGGGTGGGCAATGGGGGGTCAAGTGACTTGCCCAGGGTCACACAGCTGGGAAGTGTCTGAGGCCAGATTTGAACCTAGGACCTCCCATCTCTAGGCCTGGCTCTCAGGGCCTGCATATTTTAAACTAACTCTTAACAGGCATGTGGCTTCATTTTTCTAATGGCTATCAATAAATCCTTAAAAACTATAATATTTTTAATTTATTCTTTTATATCCATTTTTATTTCTTGCAGAATAGCCAACAGACCCAAAGAACTTGCAGAGCTCAGACCAGGAGGGAAATGAATAGCCTTTGTTCCTGATCACACCACATTTGGAGCACTAAAAGTTTGCAAGCCTCAAGTCTAAACCATGAAAGCGGAAGGACATATCAGAACAGAAGCTTAGAGCAAACTTCTCACCCACCCCACTAGAAATATACAGAGCCCATCACTAACCAAAGGGTCAATGTCATGTATTCAGTCAAAGAAAGAAAGAAGAATCCAACCATAAAGAGCTATTATGACAACAGGGAAGCTCAAAATACAAACGCAGATGAAGAGAATAACTCAAAAACATTTACAAACAAAACTGCAAAGAAAAATGCAGATTAGACAGACAATAAGAATTCTAGAGAATTAAAGTACAATTCCTAAAATAGTTAAAGTAAAGAAAATAAAGCAAAAAATGGTTTTAAAAATCAAATTACAGTTGTAGAGGGAAAAAATGGGAAAATGAATTAAAGCTAGGGGTATATAGAGTGGAGAAGACATTTAAAGAGAATTAAATACCATGCGGGGGGGTGTACTAAACCTTAATAAAAAAAAACTAATTAAAAATTAGAATTGGATAAATGTAAGCTAATGGCCATTGTATGAAATTAACACAGAAATGTAACCCCTTTCCCACACATACTCATTAAGCCAGAATGCCAAGTCATGTGATTAAAGGACCATATGGTCATCTGGAATCCTGACTTCCAGAATGAGTGTGGTGGAAGACTTTGCATGGTGGTAACATGTGGGGAGATCAGGACTTGTGACCCAGATTGTCCAATCAGAGAACTCCTGTAGGAGTGATGTCACTGGCCTAATAAGAGACTGGAAGAGCTACTATCTCACCCACTCTCTAAAGTCTTAGTGCTTTGCCTGAACTTCAACTGGGAACTGGATCTGGGGAAGTATGGAAGCAGGGTTTTTTGGTTATGACAACCTGGTGATCTCTCTCTCTCTCTCTCTCTCTCTCTCTCTCTCTCTCTCTCTCTCACACACACACACACACACACACACACACACACTCACTTTTACTAATAAATAATTTTAATTTAATATAGTCTCTAGTATTTTAATCATTTCACCTAAGACATCAAAAATAGTAAAATAAAGTCAAAAGACTAAAAAAATAGAAGAAAATATGAAATATCTAATAGAAAAAACAACTGACCCAGAAAGCTGATTTAAAAGAGTTAATTTAAGAATCAGTATATTATTGGAGGTCCTAGGTTCAAATATAGCCTCAGAAGATACTTCCTAGTTGTATGGCCCTGGGCAAGTCACTTAACCCCTATTGTCTAGCCTTTACCACTCTTCTGCCTTGGATTCAATACACTCTCTGACAAAAGGTAAGAGTTTGAAAAAAAAGAATTAATTGATTACCCAAAAGCCATGAACAAAAAATCCTAGATATCATATTTCCATAAACCATGAAAGAATGGTGCCCAGACCTCTTAGAACCAGAGGACAAAGTAGAAACTGAAAGAATCCACCTATTACCTCCAGAAAGGAATACCAAAAAGAAAACTTCCAGGAATATTAAGTCAAAATCTAGAGCTTAAGGTCAAGGAAAAAATATTATAAACCATGTAAAGAGAACTCAAAAAGGCCTCTAGAATATTGGATGACCTAGCCCGTCTGCATGGCCAAACAACTGAACAGAGTTAAGAGAGCTGTAACCTGCACTGTTTGGAGGGAATATCCACATTGATGAGATACTAGAACCAGTGTTTCAAGTATTCTTTGTCCTTACGACACAGTAGATATTTAATACATTTTTGTTAACATAACATTAATAAATGTTTATTAAATTAAGTTGAAACTCAAAGAAAGGCATTGAACTCTGTCAAGTCCACAGACGGGATGCATTCTTTTTGCCAGTCCTGTGCCTGGCATTATCTAGAGCAAAGACATTGTCACAGGAGAACAGGGATTTTGTGAAATGCCTATGAAATAAGTGACTTCTGAGGTCTTTCTAGGCCTTTAAAATGCTGTAAGTGTTATGCCTGGAGAAGTATCCCAATAAATGAGTCTTGAACCAACAATGCAATATGCAAAGGGACTTTATTGTCTAGCTCGAGCTAGGGTCTCCCACCTAAAGTTGGTGAGTGACCCCGAGCTGGAGCTGCGCCTGGGCTAGAGTTTTTATGGAGTAGTAGTCAGAATGGAACAGGGTAGAGGAATGTCCTTAGGTTAGGAAATCTTGTAGATAAGGGGGATGTCCTAAGGTAGATAAGGTGATTTCCTGAGGGGGAGAGATCAAAGGGAGAAGGGGAAGGTCTTCAGGGTAGATAAGGTCAGTCCCTGGAGACTGGAGGTCTGCAAGGTTGGGATTCCAGTGGATAATTCTATTTCACCATAATGTCACATAAGGGTCGGGCCCATAATGTCAGGTCAGGATTTTTAATTCTGACTCTTTCTAGATTCCACATAAGTAATCTTTACTTTTCAAGAAAAGGAGAGAGTAGATGGGATCTGATTCACTGAAAACTGGGGGAAGTATCTTTCTCCACTTAGCACTGGCCCTCCACAGTCAAAATCTGGTATGGGGTGGTAGGAGTCCTTGGCTATTTGTCATCCTTCTCCAAATATTGCACAATACCAGGGGTGTTCCCTGGTCTGGCTTGTGGAATTTGGGACTCAGTGTTTTTTCCTATTTATATAGCACCCTTCCCAGATGGTCAGTGTTACTCTCCTCACTCTCCTTTCCAGGATGGTAGCCCACCAAACACACCCTGGCTTCTCTGCCCCTGGGGTCATGTTGGGGATGGAGGCTCCCCCTGATGTCCTGAGGCTGTTGAAGAGTGTCAAAAATTATGGAAATCCCAATTTTATCTCTCCCTCTCTCCCCCACTCCCCTTAACCTCTCATTTATAGTAAAAGCTCCTTATTTTTACAGTCAAATAAATAAATAAAGTCATTGAATTCTGCTTCACAAGGACAGGGCCAAGGAATAGAGGTTTGAGAGAGACACATTTTATTATGCTCAATTTAAAGAAAACTTTAATAATTAGAGGAGAATGAGCTACTTCTAAGGGTAGTAAATTCCCCTATTCTGTGCTCCCACTCTATCTTTATTTTGGATCGAGCTAAATATCTCCCTCATTAGTATATAAATTCTCTGAGGGCAGGGATTGTTTTTTTGCATTTCTTGGCTTGGCACAGTGCCTGGCACATAGTAAATACTTTAATAAACATTTTCTGCTCCCCATTCTCACCCCAAATTGCATAAAAACTAGAGGATCCATTACCACCAGAATTATTGAAGCGGAGGTTGGACAACTGTTTGGATGTACATGGTGGGGAGAGTGCTGATTTCAGCTCAGGTTGGAATGGGATTTGATGACCTATGAGATCTTTCAACTCTGAGATTCTATAATAATAATATGAACTTCCCAGCAGCCATTGCTAATTCTAATCAGCCTTATCACATCTTCTTTCTTGATGTTGGGAATAAGCCAAACCCTAGGGAATGAGTGCCAGTAGACACTGCCTGTTTGATAAGGTGTTTGATGTCTGTGGCCCAGGACTCCTGGGCATTGCGGTGAATTACTGGTTCTACCAGGAAACAGGCATCAGCCTGACTCAGAACAAGATATCTAAGCTCAAGATTTCCCTGCCCAGTGGCCCTTGGAAAGCCTGATTACTTGCAGGTTAGATGATCGTGGCTTTGCCAATCAGTGCAGGGAAAGCTAACATTGGGCTTCTAAAGAATTGCCACCTTGAAGTATATAGAAAGATATGTCTACTAGAGGGTTGTCTTAAGCAGAAAAGATTTCTTTCTAGATGGAGAGCATCAGATCTCTCCTAGAATGAGAGTTGGGGATCCTAGAGAAATTCTTTTCCAAATCTTAAAATTATGGTTAAGGGAATATATTTATAAATATGAAGTGACTTACCCAAAACCACACAGCTAATTTTTTTTTTTAGAAAAATTTCACACAGTTAATTAGTAGCATAACTAGAACCCAGGTGTCCTGATTACCAGGCTAGGGCTCTTTCTATTTTTGCATCATGTAGTTGTTGTTCAGTCATTTTTTTCAGTCATATTTGATTCTTTGTGACTCCATTTAAAGTTTTCTTGGCAAAAATACTGGAGCAGTTTACCAATTTCTTCTGCAGTTCATTTTATAGGTAAGGAAACTGAGGCAAAGAGGGTTGAATAATTTTCTCAGGGTTACACAGTTATAATTGTTTAAAGCCAGATTTTAACTCAGGGAAGATGAATCTTTCTGGCTCCATGTCTGGCACTCTATCTAAAAATTGCCCTTATGTATCATGACCAACACTAAATTAAAAAGAAAACCCCAGCTTGGAAACTAAGAGATTAGACCCTAATCCCAAATTTGTTTTCTACTATACTGTATGATTTGGGGTTAGTTATTTAACCTTTCTTGGTCTCAGTTTCCCAGTCTGTTAGATAGGTGTGTTCTAGAATCAAGTAAGAGCTGATTATTAAAATTTCAGTATGAGCAGTTACACCTGGGAAATCTGCAAATAGTAATTTTTGGTTGATTATCTAGACAAGAAAATAATGAAGAAAATATTAACAATTTAGATTAAGCTAAAAAGTGTTTGTATTTTTAGGGGGTGAAGAGAACCGGTTGTTAAAACATTTACCATCACACCACTGATGTTACCTTCCATATTTTCCAAGGATGTAATTAGGATACATGGATTAATCTACAATGACTGTACAATACATACTACAAAACTGTACAATAACAATGTATGCATTTAAGTTTGCAAGGTATTTTATGCATGTTAGGAATATTTAGATTTAAGACCTAAGAAGAATATAACATTCTCCCACACAGTTCTCTAGAGCTCCTCTGACTGCAATAGAGCCTCTTCCCATTCTTTTGCTTTTTCAAGAACTCTATTTGTTGTTTAATCCCCTGAGACTTCCCAGACCCAACCTACCCAGTGAATAGTCTATTGATTTAATGAACAAGTTTCTTTCTGAATAATACACAAGATAAGCAAACAGACCTGAACTGGCTCTTATTATTAAAAAGTGACATATTAAAAGCTAAGTGGCTGAGCCCCATTAGTGGCAGTCATCAAGTATTTCTTGGCCAGAATTTATCACTTATGTATTCCAAGGTCACTGGCAAAATAACTTTCTTCAGATCAGGGGAAAGAGGAATACTTTTTCTACCTTCCTTGGGATAGGTTTCTCCCAGAGGGCCTTTCTCTGCTAGTCTTCGGAGTAGTTTGCACTTTGCTCCAGGAGTAGAGGGGAAGGAAGGAAGGAAGGAAGGAAGGAAGAAGGGGCTGAGGGAGGGAAAATTTTTAAAAGAAAAGTCAACACAGATCAGTATTAATACATGGCTTTTTCTTTATTTCTGGGTAATTCAGCAACAACAACAACAAAAACTAGGGGTCATTTGCTATGTAATTGCTAGTGTTTGCAGTTTTAAGAGAAAAATAGATAATATCCCACTGTATTATTTTCCAAAATTTTTCTCAACCAGATTCTGGGAGTGCTGCAAGCCACTCATAAAAATGTTCTATGATTTAGGTAAAGTATTATACAAATAAAAACAAAAGTAGCTCATGGCTCCTCCTAATCCAAAACTTCTTATAAAATTTTCTAACAATTCATTTGGCCTTTTGGAGATAAAAATCAATAATTAAATGCCCTTTTCTTTCATCTAAGCAAATAGAGACTTCTCTCTTTCAAATAAAAAAGAAAATTATTCCATTCAATCAAAAGTAATGATGGGTGATATTTGAAATGAAAAAACAAATACTTAAGTCAGGAAGCAAAATATATGAAACAGTCTTAGTTGCAAGCTTAAATTTATAGTTGTTAATAAAATTTATAAGGAAAAGTGAATAAAAGGCTTAACCAAAAAATTGGAACTAAAGTCATAAAATCATTTATTTAAAGCTGGAAGGAAATGTAGAGATCATTTAGTCCGACATTAAGCTACTTTTAACAGATTGGGAAACTGAGACCCGGAGAAAGATTAAGTGACTTGCGCAAGGTTTCACAGGGAGTATATGCCAGAGCCAAGATTCAAACCTAGGGTCTTTAACTTTAAAAACACCATTCTTTCCCAAATTCTGGTTACTGGTGTTAAAAATATCATCTCCTATTCCTTTTTAACACTGGTTAAAGTAAATGTTTTACTCCTTTTGTAAATTTCTCATAAAATTTCCCTTAGGCATTGCTTAAAGTATCTAGGTTAAAAGACAAGGACTTTCATGAAGTTCAGAAACAACACTTCTCTTTGCCATGAAAATTCTCACTCCCTGAAGATATCATCTTCAAGTGACTATGTTTCCATATCTGTCTACAGGTTCTTTATTGTCAGTCACTATAATTCTGGTGATCACTGTTACTATCTCCAGTCACTGGTGATACCTCTGGTGGATCTTCCAAATTCACTATCTTTATAGTCCAAGTAATTCCTTTTCAGGGTTTTGGCTAGAGCTCTTGGGCTCTAGTATTGACCTATTGCTGGAATTCTGTGATTAAAACTATTATTATTATTACTGTTCATCCTTCATTTCAAAGAGGATTAGTGACATCACAGGGTGATGTGTTGACTTTTGCTTGAGTTGGATTTAAATGAGGTTGAGTTGCACACTCACAAACCTCACTCACTCTTCCAGAAGCATCTGGAAAGTCCAGTGGAGGACAAACTTCGGGATGACTGGCAATGTCCCAGGATGCAATAGGTGATCTTGGCATCTTCAGTGTCTGACCAAGTTCTAAATACTCAGCCTCCTTAATAGCTACTGGAACAAATTGTTCTCATTTGTACAGATTTCTACCCATTCTGCCAGAGGAAGTCTTTACCTGTTGAACTACATTACTCTTGTATCCAGAGGCCCAGAGGTCTGATGTTTTCAATCAAACACAAAACAATTTCTATGTACTAACATCTTCCTTTTCCCAAAGATTAAAGCATTTTATTTCTCTCCTATTGATTAAAATCTAGTTCATACCTAGTTTATTAATAACAATAGCTAGAATTTATATAATGCTTTGAAGGTTGCAAAATACTTTACATATATTATCTGATCACAACAACCATATGAGGTAAACGCTACATTTTATAGTTGAGGAAACTGAGGTTAAGAGGGGTTAAGTCACTTGCTCAGGATTATCCAGTTAGTGTCTGAAGCAAAATTTCAACTCAGAACTTTCTGATTTTAAGCCCAGATTCAACTCTATCAACTATGCCAACCTTGTTTGATTCAATAAATCTGCTTGGGTCTTTGGTGATAAAAATTAATTGGAATTATACTTGGAATGAGGATCTCATTAAGATTACTAAAAGCATTAATTATAAATTTTGGTAATTATCTATTGGTAATTAATAAGGAATCTGCATTAAGAAAGCCACAGCATCCCTCTTGTTATTTATTCTCTGATCACCATGATTCAAAGAGGACTAAGACAAAGAGGTGACCTGGCAAAGAAAAAACATTCTTGAGCTAGGGAGAGGTATTTGAGTCTCTGAAAAGCATTTGAAAATGCCCCTTAACACCCCTTTCTCCCACCATGCGTTATGGCTTTTTTAGAGGCATTGAGCCTTTATTCTAACACATGTCCTTGAATTTTCACAAAATGCCCACATCCTACAATAATTTTTTTGACATTGAAAATATATATTTAAAGGAAACATTCAGAAATGACCCTCATGGTCTGTCCCCCTCTGCCTCCTCTCTCTCTCTCTCTCTCTCTCTCTCTCTCTCTCTCTCACACACACACACACACACACACACACACACACACACACACACACACTCTGTATCTATTAGTGACATCACATTCCATTATCCCATTCCCCTGGTATCTTGGCATCATAAGTCATCAGGCCTGTCCCCATGTTCTAGTTCCAGCTTTGCCACTAACTAACCATATGACCTTGGGCAAGTCACTAAATTTCTCCAACCTAATTTCATCATATATATATATATATATATATATATATATATATATATATATATATATAGTCCCTTCCAACTCAACACTTCCTTCATCCTAGAGTCACCTTTAAAGGGCCATTTTGCTTAGGAAAGAAGCACAGTCACCATCTAGTGGCCAAATTGAATACCTACTCTGATGTTGAAGCTGGAGAATAAAAGCTTAATTCCTGTGCTCATAAAATATCTTTAAATTCTGGGCTCCAATAAAAAAAAAAATCAGAAATTACCTTCTCCACTTTGGTGAATTGTATGACACAGATATATGTAATGGGAACAGGCCCCTCCTTTCCTGGGCCTCCCTAAAGGAGAAGTGTTTCTAAGGGAACCTGGTTTAATTCTTCTGTTGGGTAGGAGAGTGGAATAATAGACTCTTAAGACATAAAAAAATCACTCACTAACTTTGGTGAAATTCTCAATGGGCACAGAAAGGGTAGGAGGGAGGGGATTTGGAACTGAAAATAATTTTTAAAAATAATAGCGAAACCTTTATTTTATATCTGACCAATGTTTAACAAAAACCTCAGTTTAAATGAAAATGACTGATTTCATTCTTTTAGGTAGAATCACAGACTATGAAAATTGGAAGGGACCTTAAAAGTCAAGTCAAACTCATACTGAGCATTGACTTCATAATCTTCCAACCAGTGGTCATCCCAACCAGCCTAATCTCCCAACCAGCCTAAACTATTCCAGTTCTAATTGATATCAGTTTTTGTTGTTGTTGTTGTTCTTTTACTTTATGTGAAGTTAAGTCACTTTAATCCATTCAATACTCCTAGTTTTACTTACTAAGACCAAGTAGAACCACTCTAATCCTTCTTCTCTATGATGGCTCTTCAATACTTAGAGACTGATAATTTAAGGGAAGTGATAGTCCCACTGTTCTCTGCCTTAGACGGGCTACATATAAAATAATGTGCTCACCTCACACCTACCATTCACTAATGTGACAGAAAATGAAAATGACAAATGTTGTAGGGGATGTGGAAAAATAGGTATACAAATGAACCATTGGGGGAGTTATAACCTGGTCTAACCATTCTGGAGAACAATTTGGAACTATACCTGAAGGGCTATAAAACTGTGCATACTCTTTGACCTAGGAATAGCACTATGAGCTCTGAATCCCAAATAGATCAAAGTTTTGTACAAACAGAAAAGGATCTGTTTGTACAAAAATATTTAGAGCAGTTTTTTTTCTTTTTTGTGGTGGCAAAGAATTGGAAATTGTGGGGATACCCATCTATAGAGGAATGCCTAAACAAGTGGTGGCATATGATTATGATGGGGCACTATAAGAATCTATAATCAGGATGGTTTCAGAAAAACCTTTTTTTCTTTTAAAAGACTAAAAAGTCTTTTATGAATGGGGGGAAAATGAAATGAGCAGATCCAGGAAAACATTATATCTAGTAATAGCGATATTGTAAGGATGACCAACTATGAAAGACTTAGCTACTCTGATAAAGAAAGTCCTACGAGATACAGGATGAAAAATACTATTCACCTCCAGAGAAAGAACTAGTGAACTTGGAATGCAGATTGAAGCATATTTTTTCACTTTCTTTATTTTTCTTGTTTTTGTGTGTATGCTTTCCTTTGCAACCTGGCTAATATGAAAATATATTTTGCGTGACTTCCCTTATATAATTGATATCATATTGTTTGTTTTCTCAAGGGGCAAGGGAGGGGCCAAAAAGATATTTAATAAAATAAAATAATGTGATCAGTTCTAGGTCCCAAACTTAAGGGACCCTTCATAACCTGGATAGTAGTCAGGTGAAAGAGACCAGGGTGGTGAGGGAAGTATATAAGTTGAAGGAAAAAAGGATTGGTTAGTCTCAAGAATATTTAGGGAAGATATGATCACTGTTTTAATCTGAAAGAAAAGATAGATTTATTCTTTGTGGTTTTCGAGGATAGAAAGAAGGCCAATATATAGAAGCTAGAGAAAAGCAGATTTCAGTCTTACAGCCATTGTTATGCTTTCATTCATGTACTCTCTGAGGGACAGTTTGTCTATATGGACTTCCTAAAAGTCTGGTTCTGACCTCAACATTTTATCTGAGAGATGATATTTCTTACCAAATTGATTTTTAAAAAAGATATTTTCCCTGCCCCTTTCAGCAGCCAGGCTATTCACAGAATAAAGCTATAGTTCCCTGCGTTAAAGAACTTTTTGACAATTAAAGATGTGTTGAATGAAATAAAGCTGCTTTATTCAGATAGTGAGCTCCCTGCTATGAGATATTCAAGCAGAGAAAGAAAAGTCCTCTGGTAGTGATGGTTTGAAAGAGAGTCTCACTTAGGGTGATGAATTGGACTAGATAATTTAGGATTAGAAGAAGCATTAAAAGTCATGTAGGGGTTAGCTGGGTAGCTCAGTAGATTGAGAACCAGGCCTAGAGACGAGAGGTCCTAGGTTCGAATCTGGCCTCAGACACTTCCCAGCTGTGTGACCCTGGGCAAGTCACTTGACACCCATTGCCTACCCTTACCACTCTTCTGCCTTGGAGCCAATACACAGTATTGACTCCAAGATGGAAGGTAAGGGTTTAAAAAAAAAAAAGTCATATAGCTCAACCCTCTCATTTTAAGGTTGAGGAAATTGAGACCCAAAGAGGTTAAGAGCTTTGCCAAGGTTGCTGACCTATGTATTAAATAGGACCCAGTACTTTCACTTCAAATTCAAGATTTTTTTTATTTTACCAATTTTAGGTGAATTCAGTAAATGATTATTAAGCGTCTGTTATACACACACATACACACACATATACACACACCACTGTACTAAGCTCTGAGAAGAGTGTAAAGTTCCTATAGGTCATGATCCTTATCCACACAAAGCTTACATGAGGGATGTAACACACAAAGCAAAAACTCTAAGTTCTCACATGAATAGCTAGGTGTGAAACAGTCATAGGTGATGTCATAGGATGATAGGTTTAGATCTGGAAGGGATCTTTGGGGTTCATCTAGTCCAGTGATGGGCAATCTTTTGAGCTTGGTGTGTCAAAATTTGCCAAATTTTGTAATGTGTCACTTTGAGAAAAAAAAACCATAATTTTGCAATATTTATAGTTTAAATAACAAAAAATGTATAATTTTAATATATAACTGTATTTAATAAACTGAAAATTAATTATTTAACTTACCTGCTTAGTGACTTCTTTATTCATCTGTCAGTCAGTTTCTTTTGTTGGTCTTGATATTATTTAACTTGTGTGGGGTGCTGTGAACTAAGATAAGTGAGGGAAAGGAGGAATTTTTTAACTAACCTGCCTATTAGTGACTTTTTTTGTTGCTGAATTTCATTGGCTAATGAAATCATTTAGTCACTAAATCTTTAATTGAAGTTTAGTATTTTGTACACTTCAAGCCCAAGCAAGCTCTACTAACTTCATCTGTCAATATGTTTCTTTTGTTGGTTTTGATATTATTTAATGCTAAGAATAAGGTCTCACAAAAGTATGTAGAGGGAAAAATTGTGAATAAAGCCATTACTATATTTTTCAGGGTAGTAAAAGTGTCTGGTAATAGGTTCCAGGCACTCCAAATTTCCTGTCATAGTGGCACTCCTCGATTCTCCAAGTGGCACCTTTCCAGATTCTCAAGCTTTAATCTTAAGTTGACAAACATCTGAGCCCAGATGCTGTCTTGAAATTCTGCCAGTTGCATCTCCAAATCATCAATTTGTATCTATTGGAAACCATTTAATTCCAAACTACTGTAGTAGTCTATATCAGGATACTTAATTATTTTCATGGTCTAGGCTTCTAAATTGATTAAATCTATCACTGAACTGGTCAAATAATGAGTCTAAAACATGCTGACACTTTATATGCAAGGGTTCCATTTCATTTTGTACAGCTGCACTGGTCTTCTAAAAATACTTTGTTACTTGAGGAAAATACTTATAAGTTTTATATCTGGCTTGAAAATTTTAAGTTAACTTTCAAAAACTTTTATGTATCCAAACATAATGTCAATACTTTTGCCAAAACCTTGTAACTTTAAATTTAGTTCATTAACATGAACTGATATATATATATATATATGTAATGTAATATAAAATTCATTTTATAGAGAGATCTGTAAAAAACATCAGTGTGTTGACCCACTTATCATCATTGAACTGAGGAAAGTTTCCCAGATCCTTATTCTCAAGAAATACTTTAATTTCTTCAAAGCACTCCACAAAGCACTCAAGAATTTTGCATCAGCTCAGCCATCTTACATTATTGTACATCAGCAGCCCACTGTAGGTGGAATCAACCTCCAGTAAAAGTGCAGAAAATTTTTACTTGTGAAGGGGGGCGAGTGGCTATTAAATTAACTATTTTTGTAACAACTGACATTAAGTCATTTAAGTCTGTGAATCCTGCCTTGGCACATAAAGCCTCCTGATGGATAATACAATCAAAAGGCACAATTGGATGTTTAATAGCTTCTGTAAACAATTTGACAAATCTGACTTTTTTCTCCACCATGTTTGGGGTGCCCCATCTGTCGTCACTGACACAACTTTAGAGATATCAGTGCTTAAGTCATGGAATGTTTGTATAACAACCTTACATATTTCACTTCCTGATGTACTTGTTAGCACTGATACTAACTTTATCAACTCTTCTTTCATTGTGAGACCATCAGAATATCAAGTAATAATGGCCAACTGAGCATGTGGTATGACAACAGTAGTTTCAAGAGAGATAGAAAAATATATGCAATTACTTATGTCTTTATGTTTGTGTTCAGGCTCATTATTCAGTCTTTTATAATATTTCTCTTAATAATTGCATCTTTATCTGCATATTGTGAAATAGAACTGGTACACATCTTTGGAGAGTTTCTTTATTAATTTCTCCCTCACTGAGTGCTTTTCCATGCTGAGCTATGTAGTAAGCAATGCCCAAACTTGCAGATGTTAAATTTATGGAGCCTTTTACAAATTTAAGGATGGAATTAGATTGGCTCTTATAAAGGTGTAGCTGCCTGGAAATGTATTCCTTCCTTTCATCCTCACTTTTTTTTCAAGAGCTGGGAATGATTAGTTTCAAAATGTCTGTTTATATTCCACATTCTGCTTACTACCGTTTCAGCACATAGAATGCAAAATGATCTGCAATTTTTTTCTATAATACATCTTGGTCCACATCTCTTAAAAGGGTCAACTACTGCTACTACCACTTCCTTTATTTAACTTTGGTTTTTTATTTTTTGGGTTCTCCATCAGGGAGGCAGTGACAGAAAATAGAATTATAGATAGCCTGTTAGCCCTACAGGCAATTAGGGGTTAACTAGCCTAACTGACCACAAGATGGTACATGTACTATTTTTTAGGAAAGGGCAGGGTTAATAAGCAGAAATAGGGGTTGATAAGGATGCACAACAGTAATAGTGGTGAAATGGAGTCTGCACTATGCTGAAAGATGGCATTCCTTATGTAAATTAAGATGTCAAGCCTCTCCCAGCCTCTCCCTCACTTATCTCAGTAATGATGGTCAATTAGAAATCCACAACACCCCAGCACAGTAGATTGGATGATGGTTGCTATAGTTATGTGGTTATGTGGTTGCTGGCAATGGCAATCACAGGGCCCCCAGAGATGCATCCCCTGCAGCATTCTGCTGCTCCCTGCTACGCTGGCCAGAAGTGAGGTCATCCCCTAATGGCCAGAAGACCCAGAACTAGACGTTCTGTGCCAGAGTTCTGTTGTTTTGGCCTACAGATCTCCGACAGAGTGTCTACACTACATTACAGCAAATGTTTCATCTTTGGCGTGAGGCCCCATACTTCTCTGTATGCAGCCACACGTGACCACATGTCATCAAAAATAGCTACGCATATGCGTGTCATAGGTTTGCCATCAGGGATCTAGTCCAATCCCCTTATTTCTGTGAAGGTAACATCACAATCACAAAAGGACTAGGGAATTATTTATGGAAGAGGTGGGTTTTTAGCTGAATTTAAAAATAATAAGAATAATGATGCTGATAATAAATAATGATATTTATATAATTCTTTAAGGTTTGTAAAATGCTTTATAAATATGATATCATCTTTTCGTCACAAAATCTATAGGAGGTAGAACATATCTCTGATTTTGCAGATGAAGAAACTGATTTGGACAAAATGGCTTGCCCAGTGTCACAGAGCTGGCAAGAATTTGAAGTAGTATTTGAACTCATCTTCCTGACTCCACATTCAGCACTCTATCCAATTTGTCACCTATCTACTGTATTTGTAGGCATTTTGGAGGTAAGGAGGGAGTGGCATGATATTACAGGCAAAATAGTATAAACAAAAACACAGAAGCAATAAAGGACAAAGTACGTTCTGGGGACAGAGAGAGTATACAAGGTAAATGAATGTTATTTTGAATGATCCTGAATTATCTTTTAAAGGGTTAAGGGGAGAAAAAAGCATTTGCATGTAACCTCTTCAGTTATTGTCCAAAATGAATATGAGTGTGTGTGTGTGTGTTCGTTTAGAGGAAGTTCATTTTTTCCCAGTATTATCCTGACTCTACAGATTCAGAATTTCAAAACTGGAAGGGATCTTGGGGATTTTCTATTGTGAACCATACCTAGGTAATTGTATGAAAATTTTTTATTTGATTTATTAGGGAATGAAATTTAAGGCTTTTCTGGCCTACAGCCCAATAGATGTTCTTCAGAGTAAAACATCCTTTCCAGAAAGGATATGAAGATATAAACTAATGAAGTCTAATTGCTTACTCTTGGACTAGTGAAGTTGAATATGGAAAAGATGGCTATTACACTAAGTGAATAAATGATTTTAATGCAGTACTTATTAAAATCCTCATCAGGTATTTTATTGAGCTTAATAAATTAATAATGAGAAAAAAATTCCCAAGAATAATCAGATAAGAATACTAAATAATTTTAAGATAAGTTAGTAGACCCTGATTTAAACATATTTTAAAGTGATAATATCATTTTTATGATAGTAGAAAGAATACTGATATCATAGAAAGAAAGAAAGATGATATCATATTTATAAAGCATTTTGCAAACCTTAAAGAATTATATAAAGAATTTGAAAGTCAGATTTTAGGTAAGTTACTTTGGTTTTCTTAACCACAGTTTCTTACCTGTAAAATGAAAATAATAATAGCATTACTGTTTTAATAATAGCTCACATTTATGTAGCACTTGAAGGTCTTAATATAATAAGCAAAAGGCAGCTGTGACAATAGCCTTTGGTTTACTTCATTTGAAAACTATTTCCAACCACAAGAAAAGATTTATTTAAAAATAAGCACATTTTAACCTCTGGATGCTTTTAACTTTATCATCCCCAGTATGACCCCAAATCTGTATTGGCGTCAAAAAGGACAAACCGATATGCCAGCAGATTTTTCTACTAATTTTTTTAACCTTTATTTTCTGTCTTAGAGCCAATACTGTGTATTGGTTCTAAGGCAGAAGAGCAGTAAGAGCGAGGCAGTAGGGGTTAAGTGACTTGCCCAGGGTCACACAGCTAAGGCCAAAATTGTACCCAGGACCTCCCATTTCTAAACCTGATTCTCAATCCATTGAGTCACCTAGTTGTCCCTACTATTATTTTTGAAGCATTATTTTCCCAAGTTACAAAAGAGACTTTTTTCTCAACATAATAGAAAAAATGAAATCCTGAGCACTAAACTAACAAGTAAACATTTTTTTAAATTTCTACTTGAAGCTATATTTCATATAAAGGTTTATAAATAATTGTTTGCATTTTGACTTTTTTTGGCACAAAAATTACTTTGATGGCCTATTATAATGTAAAGCATAGCATAAATGCTAATTGCTTATAGGATAGTTAAATATCAATATTGAAACCTAATCTTTAGCCTCCATCTGGTAGATATGAATAAATGTTTACCAAGCATGTGTTTTATATTTTATTGCATCATACACTACAAAAAATAAGCCAAGAATCAACATGTAGTAGGTAGGCATCCCATTTCTGTAAACTAAGACTGATAAAATATTAATATGTTTTTAATATTTCCTCATTTTACTACACCTTTTGTTGGATATATGTAAAGAGGGCTTAAGGATTATAAATTCATTTTGGGTAAAGTTTAAAAACTATATATTTAATTATAAAGTCGGCCAAAGTACTAATATTATGCATTTACTATAAAGAGAATTAGAAGTTTTATTATTCTAATAATTCTAATAATAATTAAAAGTTACTTAATAAACATTTGCTTCCATTTTTAGGGGGAAAATAGGTCTAGAGAGGAGGCAGAGCCAAGATGGCAGAGGAGATGTAGGAAAAGCCCAAAACCATTGTGAGAATCCTCTCCAACCAATCTTAAAATAATGCCACAAAAAAAAATACTTGGGTGAAGAATCAACAAGGAGACAAAGTGAAACTACTTTCATGCAAAGAAAAACCTGAAAGGCAGTCAGAAAGGTAGGCATCTGGTTCACCAGGTTGAGAATGAAGCAGCAAAAGGCTACAACAAGAAGTAAGGAGCAAGCTGACAGCAAGCCCCGCCAAGCCTGAGGCTAGACTTTGAGTCATCAGCAGCCTCAGGAGGTGATTGAATCACAGTGTGAGGTGGCTTTCAGAGCTTCCAGCCCATAGACCATCACACCACCTTGAAAGAATTGAAACTTGCAGAAGCCCAAAAATAAGGAGAATAGCATCCAAGAAGAGCCACAATTTAAGAGAGTGCCTTATCTGGGAACAAAACCTACTTTTAAATTAAAAGTGAAAGGCAAGAAAAAGGCTGGGAAAATGAGCAAACAACAACAACTAACCCAACAACCTAACCATAGAAACATTTTATGGTGACAAAGAACAAGGCACAGAAACAGAAGGAGAGAGTGAAAATAAAGCAAACACACAAAGCTTCAAAGAAAAATATGAATTGGTCTCAGATTCTGGAAGGGCTCAAAAAAATTTCAGAAATCAATTAAGAGAGGAAGAGGAAAATGCTGAGAGAAATGAAAGTAATGCAAGAAGAAATAGGCCAAATGAAAAAAGGTGGCTCAAAAACTCACAGAAGAAAATTACTTCTAAAAATTGGAGACATCAATAAACAATGAAACAAAATCAAAAAGAAAGAAAAAAAGCAGAAGAAAATGTGAAATCTTTCATTGAAAAAAGAGCCCACCTGGAAAATAAATCCAGGAGAATCAATTGAAGCATTGTTGTACTACCTGAAAGCCATGATTAAAAGTAAAAAAATATTGGACATCATAATACAAGAAATTATCAAAGAAAACTGCCCTGATATTCTTGAACAAGAAAGTAAAATAGAAATTGAAAGAATCCACAGGCCACCTCCTGAAAGGAATCTCCAAATGACAACTCCCAGGAATATTGTATTTAAATTCAAAAGCTCCCAAACCAAGAAGAAAATACTGCAAACAGTCAGAAGGAAATAATTCAAAGACTATGGAGTACAGTCAGGATTATAGCAGCCTCCACATTAAAGGATTAGAAGGCGTGGTTATGATATTCCAGAAGGCAAAAGATCTATGTTTACAACCCAGAATCACCTAGCCAGCAAAACTGAGTATATTCTTTCAGGGGGAGAAATGGCCATTCAATAAAATAGAAGATTTCCAAGCATTCTTGATGAAAAGACTAGACTAAACAGAAAATTTGAAGTCCAAACTTAAAACCCAAGAGAAGCCTAAAAAGGTAAATAAGAAAGAGAAAATTTAAGAAACTCAATAACATCAAACTGTATGTATTCCTAATGGAAAGAGGATATTTATAATTTCTAAAAATTCTTATTAGTAGTAGAGCAGTTTTAGAAGAAGTATACTTAAAGAAAGGTTGTGGAAGTAAGTTGACTACGGTGATATATGTAAAAAAAAATCAAGAGATGAAAAAGAGGATTGCACTGAGAGAAAAAGGAAGGAAGGGAGAGATGAAATAGGAGTAAATTATCTCACCTAAAGAAACATGAAACTATTTCAATGGAGCAGAAGATGAGGGGCGTGATGGGCAATGCATAAACCTTATTCTCATCATAATTGGCTGAAAGAGGGAATAACAATCTTACTCAATGGGGTATGAAATCCTATCTTACCCTCCAGAGAAGGAAAGGAATAAGATATGGGTAGGGGGAGTAATAGGAGGGAGAAGTACTGGGGTGATAAAAAGCAAAACATTGGTGAGGAGGAACAGAGTAAAAGGGAAAAGAGCAAAATCAAAAGGGGAAAATAAGATGGAGAGGAGTACACAGTTGTTAATCATAATTGAATATGAATGGTGTAAGGATGGGATTTGTGTAAGGGGGAAGGGACAAAAGAAGCCAGAGAAGTAGTAGCTGACAGTTGGTGACAGTTCCTGGCAGTTAAGACCAGACAGAATTCTGGGAGTTTCTCAGAGGAAGAAGGAGAGAAGAGGTCTTTGGGCTGAGGTCTGTGAGGAGATAGGAAGAGGACATCTCAGCTCGAATCCAGTCCTGAGGGCTTCCTGAGGATCTTTCTTTGGACATTGAAACCCTGTTTCCCTGGTCAAAGATTCCATCACATCTCACCCAGCAAGACTTCAATCATAGAGTAAGCTAAGTTTTTGGATTCCATTTTGGGAGTGATATCTTAGTCTCCTTCTCCCATTACCCAACCTTGCTGAGAGACCGCCTTTCAGTCAAAACTTAAAATTATAGGAAAGGATAGAAACAGAAAACTAGAAATAAAAACAGAAGGATAAGGGGCAGGGGAAGAAGCTTAGGAGTGGGAGTCATTAAGGTTCACATCTAAGCAATGGACTCCATAGAAATAGAGAAGAGGACACCCCAAATCCCTCTGCCCTTCACCCCTTTCCTCAATCCCTGAATTGTGATTAATAAAAGTCATTCATTAGTCAGATAGCATTCCAGACTGCCTGAGAGACAATGAGGGAGAGGGGAACCACAGCTTGGTCTAGCTGCCTCCATCTTGGAGCCAGACCACCCACTGTGAAGTTGACTGACCTCGGGGGAGGCTTGTGTGAATCCCGCCCTCATTCAGAAGCCTTGCCCCCAACTCCTGTGGGGAGGCACGACCATCCAGGTCACCCAGTTTCAGAGTGACACCCCCTTAAAGTCTCCCAGTGCATATTCAGTGGGAGGGGAGAACTAGAAGAGAGTCTCACCGCATAGACTCTATCTCCCTTCTATCATAATATTGGTTACTGGCTCTCTTCATTATTACAATGGGATAAATTCACCCATAAAACAGAAGCAGAGAGCAAAGTGGATTAAAAAATAGAATCATACAATATGTTGTTTACAAGAAACACATCTGAGGTAGGGTGACACATACAGAGTAAAGATAAGGGACTAAAGCAGAATTTATTGTACATCATCTGAAGTAAAAAAAAAAAGTAGGAGTAGCAATCATGATCTCACACAAAGTTAAAGCAAAAATAGGATATAAGGAAGGAAAATACATCTTACTAAAAGATAATAACAATGAAGTCATATCAGTACTATATATATGTGCCCCAAATAGTATAGATTCTAGATTTTTAAAGGAGAAATTAAATAAACTTTGAGAAGAAATAGAGTAAGACTATACTAGTGGGGGATCTCAATTTCTCCCTTTTAGATCTAAATAAATCAAACCAAAATATAAACAATAAAGAAGTAAAGGGAGTAAATGAAATCTTGGAAAAGTTAAACTAATAGATTTCTGGAGAGAATTAAATTGGAATAAAAAGGAATATGCCTTCTTTTTAGCCAAACATGGTTCCTACACAAAAATTGACCATGTATTAGGGCATAATAACTTCACAACCAAATGCAGAAAATAAGAAATAATTAATTCATCATTTTCAGATCCTAATACAATAAAAATTATAATCAATAGAGCTCTATGGAAAAAAACCAAAAAAATTAATTGGAAACTAAATAATCTAATGCTAAAATAAGGGATGGGTCATAGACCAGATTATAGAAACAATAATTTTATTAATGACAATGACATGACAATATAAAAATTTATGGGATAGAGCCAAAGCAGTATGTAGGGAAAAATTTATATCTCTAAACACATACATCAATAAAATAGAGAAAATACAGATCAATGAATTGGGTATGCAACTAAAAGAAAAACTAGAAAAAGAACAAATTAAGAATCCTCATTTAAAGACTAAATTAGAAATCCTAAGAATTAAAGGATAAAATAGTAAAATTGAGAATAAGAGAATCATTGAACTAATAAATAAGACTAGGAGTTGGTTTATGGAAAAACAAATAAAATAGTGTTGGTTAATTGATTTAAAAAAGGAAAGAAGAAAATCAAATAATCAATATCAAAAATGAAAAGGGTCAACTCACCACCAATGAAGAGGAAATTAAAATGATCATTAGGAACTATTTTACCCAATTATTTGCCAATAAATCTGACAATCTAAGTGAAACAGATGAATATTTGCAAAAATACAAATTGCTCAGATTAACAAAAGAGGAAATTGAACAAGCCACTAGTGAACTCCCTATAAAAAATCCCCTGGGCCAGATGGATTCACAAGTGAATTCTATTAAACATTTAAAATAACAATTAATCCCAATACTACACAAACTATTTGGGAAAATAGACAGAGAAGGGATCCTACCGAATTCTTTTTATGAAACAAATATAGTTCTGTTACTTAAGCCAAGAAGAGCAAAAACAGAGAAAGAAAAGTATAGGCTAATTTTTTTAATGAATATAGATGCAAAAATTTTAAATTAGATATTAACAGGAGAATATAGCAGTATGTCACAAAGATCGTTCATTATGAGCAGGTGGAATTTACACCAGGAATGCAGAACTGGTTTAGCATTAGGAAAACTATCAGCATAATTGACCATATCAATAACCAAACTAATAAAAATTGCATAATTATCTCAATAGATGCAGGAAAAGCCTTTAACAAAATACAATACCCATTCCTGTGGGAGGCCAATAAGAGAAACAGAATCTTAAATAGATGAAAATCTGAGACTCCTCTTTGAACCCCTTTTATGATCCATACCTTGTCTTATTGAAAAACATTATAGCCTCTAGGAAAACGTTAAGTTCTTAGTAAATCAGCACTTAATGAGTTAACAGCCTTTTTTCACTCAGCAGAGTAAAGCTGCAGCTGTGGGTATATCTCTCTAACTGCTCCAGGCATCCTAACATCACGGAGTGGCAAGCTCAGGCAAAATAGCTTTTAGATAAAGTGAGGTTCGTTTTTAACCTTCAGACTTTTTCTCATCCAGCATTATCTTCATAAGAAAATTCTTTGTAAAACTATAACTTTATTGTGCTTTGATATGACATAATTTGTGTTTCTATGCAAATGCAAAGTTTTGGGGAGTGGGGTTCTTTTTGTGTGAAATGAGTCTTTAAATATATATAATAAACTCCATGCTCCTAGAGACAGAGCAGCAGCATGAGCTGACAAAAAGATCTTCCATATCCTTTACTTCCTTACCAACTAAACTGTCTTTATCAGATTATCTGGAGATGATAGATAGATCTCAAGATATTGGCACCAGAACAGGGACATTGGAACTGGGACCTCGGATGGCTGGATTCAGGTAAAGATTTGCCCTCCCCCTCAAACAACTCCCAAATTACGACAGTTTAGTTTCTTCCCAAAGAAGGGCAAGAAATCCAGAGTTTTCAGAACTCTCCCCTTAAGGGAAGACACTAGAAGTAAAAGAATAGATTAACAGGATGGGACACAGTGAATCAAAGGAAAGAAATCTTTTTATTGATATAACTAAGCACATTCTCAGAAAATGGGGAGTAAAAATTAGTAAAGAACAGCTCACTAAATTTCTTGATCTTATTCAAAATTGTAGCCCATGGGTTCCCTTAGAATTCTGGCAAAAAGTTGGCAATGATTTGAAAAATTATTATATTGAGCATGGACTAGAATAAGTGCCAGAAAAAATTTTATTGGCTGCTGAAAAAAACAACTTTGTTATTTGGTCAGAATTCAGAGAATGAAATATTTAAGGTTTATTGAAACCTTAGGATCTAAGGCGGAGGAAAAGGCTCATTATAAATAAAACCAGAGCTTTAAAATCCAAATGAAAAAGCCACTAACAGTGGACCCTCCTCCACCTAAAAACCTCTCTTCAACAGAGGAAAGAGAGATAAAAGCAGAGTAGCCTCTGCTGCTTGGAGCTCTAGCTCCGTGGCCAAAGCCCCAGAATATAGGGTTTAAAGGAGCAGTACAAAATGCTCAGAAGGAAGGAGATATGTCATTCTGTTTCCCAGTTATTTCTAGAGCAGATGAATTGGATGATTATGAAGAAGTAGCTCCCACATGGGAGCCTCTTCCCTACAAAGTGTTAAAAGAAATTAAGACAGCTTGTGTTTTATATGGTCCTGCTTCTCCATACACTTTAATTTTGATGGAAACTTTAGGGGCTATTTGGATGACCCCCTTTGATTGGATTCAGACCTTGAGATACTTCCTTTCTGGAGGTTTCTACCTTTTTTGGAAATCAGAATTTGAGTAATTGGCAAAACAGAAGGCAGCCATTAATAAAAAACAGGGCATCAGAGTTACCAAAGAAATGTTACTTGGAATAAATGAATAGGAATTACATGTTGATCAGATTAATTTACCTAGAGAAGCTCTAATTCAATGTACAAAGTGTGCCTTAGAGGCATGGAAAAGAATCCCATTAACTAAGAAACTGTCCATAGGTTTGGCAGAGATTAGACAAGGCCAGAGGAAATATATACAGATTTTATAGAAAGGTTAAATCAGGAGGTAAAAAAAATATACTATTGATGAATATGAAATCCAGATAATAGTCAAAAAGTTTGCCTATGACGATGCCAATAATGTGTGTCAGACTGACACACATTATTGGCGTCGTCATAGGCAAACTTTTTGAATCTGAGACTATTAATGACTATGTGAAAGCTTGTGAGAACTTTACTCCAGCCTACATGCAGGGTATAGCCATTGCGGCATCCCTGAAAGGAAAAACATATTCTGAAATAATTAAGGGCTCAAAAGCTGTATGAACCTCTTGTTCCAATGCCCCTAACTCTTTGTGTCCTAGATGTGAGAAAGGTTACCACTGGAAGAAAAATTGTAATTCCAAATTCCATCGAAATGGTCATAGATTACATGATAAGAGATTTCAGGGAAGGTGGAAAGGACACCAACCACCAGCCCCAGCAATGACTAAATTTAATCCAAGAATTCATCCTAGCTTAGTCAGTTCCTTGCTAGAGTTTTCTGAACAATAAACTTTCTTTTTACTCCAGATTTCTTTAGCAATGAAAAATGTGATTTACTGATCTTTTGATAGGATGTCTTGTATTTGTTAGAATATGTGTGACATGCCCGGGGAATATGTCTTTGATCAGTCCATGTATCTTTGTTTTGTTTATGTGTCTCTGATCAGTTTGAATCTTAAGTTTTATTGTTGTGTTTGTCTGTGATCACAATGGAATTTTGGAGAAAATAAATCTCTCTCTTTCTCATTCATTCTGGAGGAATGGGAAAGACAGACAGAGAAGTTTGAGAAATTCAGAAAAATAACATCTCTAAAGGAATTCTGAGTGTTTTAAACTCTAAGCGAATTTAATTGATTAAAAGAAATCATATTCTCTGCTCTCATTAAGGCGAGAATCAGTAAGATAATTTGTCTACATTTCTTCTTCCATTTCTTATTGGCAATAAGAAAGGAAACAAAGAAATTATAAGACAATAAAAGGGGACAGATTTGATCCCACCACCAAATTATATCAACAGGTTAAATACTGAGGTATATATTTAATCAAAATTACCAAGAATTCTAAATGCAATCTAAGAAAAATTTTATTAAGGCAAAATAGCAATGATTCTGAATTATGTACTGAAATACAGAAGCGCAATTTAAAACTTTCTTAGCTAATCAGAAACATCAGTTCACCTAAATGCTTAACTGAGAGTGGTAAAAACTTTTTAGACTGCTACAAGTTTAATCTACCATTAATCACACTGCTGTTAGTGAAAATCTTAACTTATAAATTATTAGAACAATGCCATTGGCTTATATTTCATAATTAGACCCATTTAAACAGAGAATGGTTCATGATAAAATTTTAAGCCAAAATTGAATCATCCATTCTGCCTCAGTTCAGCAAGAAATAATTTTGGAAAGTCAAAAAACATAGCTTCTTTTTCTCAAAACTCACAACACTTTCTCTACATGTTTGCTAAGAATTTGAATAGATACTGATGGTATAGTATACATTGAATAGATACTGATGGTATAGTATACATTTATTGACTAACAGTTAGAAAATGGAATTTCAGTTAATTTTAAATGTGCACAAAATTTATATTGGAAAAGTTATCTATTAAGATTTGCAGTGTGGCGTTCCAGGTTAAGATGGCGGCAAAGTAAAAAGCAGCTGCTTAATCTCTCCTAACCAAAGCATATAAGACTCCTCAAGGGGACATAAAAACAAATTGAGACGAATGAAGGGACCCCGCAACAGAGTGCAGCATTGAAGATAAGTGGAATCGGGGCATTTCCACACTATAAAGGGATGAAACAGCTCTCACTAAAACTCGAGTTGAGGAAGCCCCTCCCACACCCCCCACACCACCTACAGTTCCAAGGCGAGAGCACAAGAGTTAAGGCAGGTTTGGGGCACCCATTAAGTCATGGGCAGCTCCAGGGCCTGTTCCTGAGAGCAGCAAGACTTAGGACCCCAAGAGGCCAAAGAACTCACGTGGACTTTGAACCCAGGCGCAGGTAAAGGCATTGCCTTAGGCAGGGAAAAGGATCTTGAGCACAGGCTTAGACCTCTAGTGGGGACCCTGTGCAGAAGGGAATACGGTTGTAGAAGCAGCGCCCTGAGACTGTTGAAGAAGCCTCGGGCAGAGGGGCAGACCAGGGATGACCAGGAGGCTCAACCTCGAGAACAACGAGACCTGAGACCTCAGGAGGCTAGAGAGCAAAGTTGAAGGGTACAAAATAAATGCATATAAATCATCGGCATTTCTATATATTTCCAACACATCACAGCAGCAAGAGGTAGAAAGAGAAACACCATCTAAAATCACCCTAGACAATATAAAATACTTGGGAATCTATCTACTAAAACAAACACAGCAATTATACGAAAACAACTACAAAACACTTTCCAAAAAAATAAAACTGGATCTCAACAATTGGAAAACCATTAATTGTTCATGGGTAGGACGAGCTAACATAATAAAAATGAACATTCTACCCATATTAATTTACCTATTTAGCGCCATACCTATCAAATTACCAAAAAACTTCTTTACTGAATTGGGAAATACTATAACAAATTTCAGGAAGGTACGTGGCTGACTATTCAGAAAGACAGGAGAACAAAAAGTCATAATGGAAATAGCCATAATGGAAATAGCCACTTGTTTTTATGGCAACTCTACATTCTCCTGTTCCTGATATTATACCAGGATACATAGGTCTCCAAGTCCGACACTTATCCAGAGATATAAAGATTAAAGACTACCTACTGCTTTCTAATATTTTTTTTATTTTGATTCTTCTGTACACCAATGTCACTCATTCTCTGCCCATGGATAAATCTTCCATGAATTAAAAAGAATCTTCTCTTATGTCAACTGACAATATCAACAAGAAAAACAAAATTATGTGTTAAAAAAAACTTGCAGTGTGTAAAGTATGGATTTAAATAATCAAATTTGCCAAAAAATGCTTATCAAATTAAATTTGAGGATTGCAAATTATGTAAGGATACTAGTTCATAATTTAAAATTAAATATTTAATCAGATATGTAGATTTGTCCTAAGGTATAGAGAGTCCAGACTACAGGTTTTATTCTTCTTTAAGCAGGGGTCTGAAAGAATAACTAGTATATGTAGAAAACATTGTTAAGAAGTTTTACTCAGGGACAATTTGGATGTAGTGTAGTTTAAATTAATATTTATTTGGAAGTGATAAATAATCAAGGTTTTAAAATAATCATGCAAATTTTATAAATGCAGTAACTAAAGAGTTAAAGAGTACAACCGCTTGAGAAGTGGCTACAGCCTTGGACGTGTTTCAAAAATAATTTAACCCCTTCTACACATAGGAGGGAGAGTCTCTGACAATAATTATTTTCAGAAACAGGGAAGAAAAATAATTATTGAAGAGTGACAGTTATATCAACTCAAACTCAGTAAAGTGAAACAATTAATAAGAAGCTAATATTAATTTTGTAACTTTCAGAAATCTGGTTCAATTTAATTAGTTATCTCTATTTCAAATAATATTAGAAAATGCAAAAATATTTATTGTGAAAACTTAAATCTATGCTTTAAGGTACTAGATCCTAGTCAGATTATGTCTCCTATGTTCACTATTTCGCTAGTCTTTAAAGGTTAATTGAATAGATTGTATTCTCATAATATTTGTGATTTGTAGTAATGCATTCAAATCCGGAATATAAAATTATAATAAAATGCGTATCTCATAATAATTTGATAACATTGTTAATATGTACTTGATTGTGATGGCTTTCATATTATTATAATGTCTTTCCTGAAATAAGACTATTATTTGCAAAAGTAGGAATATTTCAAGGTACCTGGTTGAAAATTTTGAAGTTTTAAATCAATATACTTTGAAGTGTAATTTTATATCAAGATCAAAGCATTGAAAACAATAATTTGAATAGTCATAGAGGATTGGAAAAACAAACTGCTACTGAGAAAAAAAAATTTTCTTATTTCTAAAAACTTAGAACCTCTAACAAACTTATTAACCCCTTCTTTACATTAAATTTAGAACACAAAGGGGGTAATTAGCAGTCTCATTGAATTTTGATGTGATGTGGACAATAATGTTGCAAGCAAAGCTGATACAAATATTTGGTTTTAATAAAATTGTTATTGAATGTTATCAAAACATGTACCTTACTTTGTTAAAACTGAAAACATATTTTTAATGTAAACTATGTGTATAAACTATTTGTTAAAAATTGATCATGCCTATTTGCGATAATATATGATTTGTATTGTGAACCAAGTTTGAAGAATATTGACTATGACAATAAGTTAAGTGAATAACCAGCCCTTGCCTTAACCCTCTCTAATCAAGATAACGGTAATGAAACTTAATTCCACGCAAAATTGTTAACTCTTTTTCTATATTATTGGAAAGAATTACCAGATAATTTTTACATTGAGAAATTGTTAAAAGAAAATTTGTCTATCATATTTTGTAACATTACAATTTTTCATTGTGTATGTAAATCTTAATTCTATTGGTAATAATTACTGTTTAAGGTAAAAGTCATTGGATTTGCAATTGATATTACTCATTTGTGGATTATTGATTTGGATTCACCATTTAAAAGAAAGTTATCATTGATGAATAATCCCTGACTCTTACCTGAAGTCAAATAATGTTATACTCCCTTCCCTACTTTTGCTATAATCAAAGTCAAGTGACATAATAATTGAAGCCCCGGAAATTTGAATGTATATAGCAAGCAAATATGTTCCAATGTTTACTAAAGAAACTGTACATACCCCAAGTGATGTTTCAATGAAAGTTAGTTTGAATCTCTTGTACATTAATTTATTTGTATAATTTCTAAATATTAATTGGAATAACTAATTACAGATACAAAGAAACAAACAATACCCCAGATTTATAATATGGGGATCAAGGTTTTGTTTTATTCATACAGGAAATGGATCTGATTTTTGGGTAAAAGACTTTTCACTAAATCTAAACTATATATATAATTTTGATTTTTAAAACATTTTTTACTTAAAAAACATTGTATTTTTTCCTGAATTTTTTGTTGTCTTATTGCTTTTCCTTTTAAAATTTTTTTATATATAGAATAATTGACTTTTTTCATTTTTCTCATTTCTTGTACCTAAAGTACAAATAATCAATGTTAATCCTTTTTGATTTTACAGTAACATAATAATATTAATGCACACCCGCAAAGCCTTAGTCTATGGAAACCTGCCATGAATTGGTAAATATTATGGGACTATAATGAATGATTCTGTCTGATTCTAGGAGAAGGGAACAAAAGAGCCACAAGATTAAGGAGACCACCAAGTCCAATGGGATTGGTGAGAAACTACACAATAGCTAACACTACAGGGTCAAAAAAGACCATACCAATCCAGGAAGGATTGACAGAACTTTCTCATGCCAATACTGAAGGACTTGAATTTAGCGATTGGGGTTTGGGGTTGCAGCTTTTCTGACATATATTAGAGGCTGGACTTCCTTGAGCCTCATCCTAGTTAAGTACCAAACGTTGGCCATTATCCTGGCTCAAGTGCAGGCAAATCAGACCATGGAAAGACACTTTCCTTTCTCACAAAAAATTTGGTCCTTTTCTTTCTCTTATAAGTGTGGTAACTTTCTATAGTCATGGCTTCTGAATAGGTAATTGTACCATTGCTTAAATCGCTTTACTTGGGCTTTGATTCAAGGATCTGCTATAATTTTATTTTTCCCTACATTTTTGCACATAAGACTTTGATATTTTGCATTTCATTCACAAGGTTATTTTTTCTCTTTTATTTGAATTTTTTAATTTTTTAAATTTCTTTTGACAATTGATTCACACAACCCAAAAACTCAGCCATGTATTTTTAGCTGATCTGGATGTTAGTCTTAACCCTCTTCAGGGGAGAATGTATGTTTTATAATCTATAATGTAAAGTTTAAATTCTTTTGAGAGTAATTTCAGGATAAAGAAATTTGCCACCTCCCCAGATTCCAGACAACAAACCTGTTTGGAGAAGACACCAGGAAGATGCCTGCAGAGACCTACACTGCATCAAAAAGATCCAAAAATGAACTTTGGGATGCAGTTGCTTGAACTATGGGGAGTTGAATGCATTTTTTTAAATGTATACTCTTACGCCCAAGGGGACTGCCCCCTCATTGGCTTTTTTGTCAATGCGACTAGCAATCATTGAATCATTGCTTTTGTCCTCTTTTCTTTTCATCCCCAAATTTGTGTAACTTGAAAGTTTCCCTTGGCCCTCATAAGAGAAATTCACACAGCCCAACAGGTGGATGCTCTTTTCAATTTAAAAGAAAAGGGAGAATATGTGGGAGGCCAACAAGAGAAACAGAGTCTTAAATAGATGAAAATCTGAGACTCCTCTTTTGACCCCTTTTATGATCCATACCTTGTCTTATTGAAAAACATTATAGCCTCTAGGAAAACCTTAAGTTCTTAGTAAACCAGCATAAATAATAAAGGTGAATAAAGGTGGCCTAGCAGTACCAGACCTCAAACTGTACTTTAAAGCAGCAATCATCAAAACAATCTGTTACTGGTTAAGAAACAGAATGGTAGTGTTGTGTGCAGATGCAAAGCATGGAATCCCTGCAAAGATGATGATAATAACAGATAGTTTGGAGAAGCAGATAAATGTCTCAAGGTCAAATAGATCTTTAAGTCAAGAGCCCTAGATTGACAGGTTACAGTGAGGAAAGGAGGGGGTATAACACTCCTCATTCTCAAACTCCTCCCCCTCTAACTGCTTCTGCTTCAGTTGGTAATGAAGACAGGAATAAGATTCTTCTGGTAAGTTTTTCTTATAGCTGAAATCCCAATAATGTTTCTTTCTTAAATTTGTATTCCTCTCAGGTCAGTTAGAGGAGATATAACAGCTAATCAATGGATTAGATTAGAAAGATAATATACAGGGTGTAAATGGCTTTAGCAACTTGCTTGATAAACCCAAAGATTCCAGCTTTTGGAATAAGAATTCACTATTTCACAAAAACTGCTGAAAAAATAGGAAAACAGTATGGCAGGAACTAGATATAGACCAATATCTCATACCCTAAGATAAGGCCAAATTGATATATGATTTAGTCATAAAGGGTAATACATAACTAAATTAGGGGAGCACAGAATAGTATACCTAGCAGGTCTTTGGAGAAGGGAAGAATTTATGACCATGAAGAGAGAGTTTTATAAGATATAAAATGAATATTTTTGATTGTATTAAATTTAAAAGCCCAAAAGCTTTAAAAACAAAATTAATTTAATAAAGATTAGAAGGGAAACAACAAACTGGGAAAAATGTTTATAACAAATTTCACTCATAAAGGTATACTTTCTCAAATATATAGAGAACTAAGTCAAATTTATATGAAAACAAGCCATTCCCCAGTTGACAAATGGTCAAAGGAAATGAGCAAGCAGATGAAACTGAAACCATCAATAGTCATATGAAAAAATGTTTTAAATCCCTCTTGATTAGAAAATGCAAATTAAAACAATACCAAGGGACTACCTCATACCTATAAAATTGGCCAACATGGCAGAAAAGGAAAGTGATAAATGTTGGAGGGAATGTGGCAAAATTGAGGACACCAATGAATTATGGGTGGAGACGTGAACTGATCCAACCATTTTGGAGGGCAATTTGGAACTATGCCCAAAGGGCTATAAAACTGTGCATACCCTTTGATCTGATAATACTGCTACTTGGTCTGTAACCCAAAGAGATAATTAAAAAAAATAGAAAAGACCTACTTGTTAAAAAATATATTTATAGTGAAAGGAACAGAACCAGGAGAACCTTATACACAGAGATGAATACACTGTGGCACAATTGAATGTAATGGATTTCTCTACTAGCAGAAATGCAATGATCCAAGACATTTCTGAGGGTCCTATGAGAAAGAATGTTATCCACATCCAGAGGAAGAACTATGGGAGCAAAAACACAGAAGAAAAACAATTGCTTGATCACATGGGACAATGAGGATATGATTGGGGGTGTAGACTCTAAACAATCACCCTAGTGCAAATATCAATAATATGAAATAGGTCTTGATCAATGACACATGTAAAATCCAGTGGAATTGCATGCTGGCTATAGGAGGGGGCGGGAGGGAAAGAACATGAATCATGTTACCATGGAAAAATTTTCTTAATTAATCAACAACAACAAAAAATGAAACATACTATTTGGATCAGACTCAGGACAGAAGTTAAAGATCTTATTTTAAATGGTGAGATTTTTAAGGAGAATTTAAAAAAAAGCAAAGCACACACACATACACACAAATTAATTAATTAATTAATTGAAATATTCCTAGCAGCTTTTTTTGTAATGGGAAAGAATTGGAAACTGAGGGATATAACAATTAAAAGGTGTTCTGGAGCCTTGGAGCCAGATTTATAAGAATTTATTAATAAAAAGAGAGAGAGAGAGAGAGAGAGAGAGAGAGAGAGAGAGAGAGAGAGAGACAAATAGTGAGAGTTTTGAGAGGTATCAGCCTAACTAGAACTGATTCTTCATTTGGTGGCTGAGGGTCAGAACCTACCACAGTGTTGGCTTGCCATAAATCTAGAGTCAAAATAAGCTGCTGCCTGGACAGCTTTGAGAACCAGTTAGTCCAGGTCTGGAAGGAAAAAAAAGAGATGCATGTGCTTCCTACCTGGGTTTAAGAATCATCCTTGCCCACTGGCTTTTAAATGTCATGCCATAGGGACATTTTGCTGGCACTTTCCCATTTGTTAGGGATGCCCATGGTCATGCTGGCTCTGCCACATTGTCATTCATGCTGATGACATGCTGGGGTCAGCCCCAGAGGACACCAACTCATGACATGTTACTCTGTGATGAGTAACACTCACTGTTCCTTGGGATGGAGGTATTTTCCTTCACACAGATGATGTCCATCAATAGGGGAATGGCTAAACAAATTGTGGTACATATTGGTGAAGGAATAGTACTGTGCTATAAAAAATGATAAGATGGTTTCAGAAAAACTTGGAAAGATCTATAGGAATTTATGCAGAGTGAAATAAGCAGAAGTGGGAGAACATTGTACATAGTAACAGCAATATTGTATGATGATCAACTGTGAAAATTTGGCTACTCTAGGAAGATCTGGGACAATCCTGAAAGACTTAAGATGGGGAATGCTATCCACCTCCAGAGAAAGAACTATTGGAGTTGTCTTTCACAACAATGAATTTATAGTTTTATTTTGGGGTTTTGGTTATATCTGAGTGGGCTTTTACAACAATGACGAACAAGGAAGAATCTTTTACATGACAATAAAAATTTTAAAAATTTTTAAACAGCTAAATTCTAGCTCTTCTGTTTACTACCTGAATGGCTTTGGGCAAGTCTCTTAATCTTTTGGGGTCACCTCTAAAAAATAAGAGATTTATGCTAGATGAACCCTAAGGTTCGCTTTCCATTTCTAAATCCTATGAGTTCCTGACATCCAGTCAGCTACTAAATCTAGTCAATTTTACTTCTACAATTTTCCTTCTAGCCACTTTTCTTTCTGTTGTGCCTACCCTAGTTTAGTTCTTTCTCAGTTTAATTAGACTAGTTTTAACAGCTGTCTAATATCCATCTTTCACACAAGTAAGAAAATAATCCTCCTTTTCTCATTATTTCATTCTTTTTTCAATTGTTCCTCATTGCATACTAAAGCAAATTTATCTTTGTGTATTCTGGTTCCAATATACCCTCCTATCTTAATTTCCTAGTCTATGCTACAGTCAAACTGGATTCTATCTGTCTGCCGGTGGGGGGGGGGGAGAACACTGCTATTTGGACCTGATAAATTTATTCCCTGTCCACTTCCTCTTCTTTTCCTGCCTCATAACTGCCTATCCAATTGACCTTGCTTACCCTCAAGGGTTTTTTTCTCATTTGTAAAATAGGAAAAAAATACTTACTTCTCCAGATTGTTGTGAGAATCAAATGAGATAAAAATATTTTCCAAATCTTAAAGCATGTTACAAATAAAATTGATATAGAAGGGTATATTCAAAAATATTAAGGGTAGGGGGCAGCTGAGTAGCTCAGTGGTTTGAGAGCCAGGACTAGAGATGGGAGGTCCTAGGTTCAAATCTGGCCTCAGACACTTCTCAGCTGTGTGACCCTGGGCAAGTCACTTGACCCCCATTGCCTACCCTTACCACTGTTCTGCCTTGGAGCCAATACACAGTATTGACTCCAAGACAAAAGATAAGGGTTTTAAAAAATAAATAAATAAATGAGTAAATAAATAAAAATATTAAGGGTTTATTATATCCATATTGGTAATTAAGAAAGCCACGTGCATGCTAAGATCCAATTCAAAATGCCTGCCATACCTTCACTCTTGCTGCTTCATAGGAAAGAGCCCCTCCCAATTAAGTTCTGAGACTTTATACTTCTGTCTATGTAATCACACTTCCTGCCCACCTGTATTACACAATAGGAATCATGGGAAATGTAGTTTTCAAGTACCCTGAACATCCACAGGAAGTTTGTATCATGGACCTCAATATTAAGATCAAGGACTCCAAATTTCCAATATCACATTCCCCCCTGAGAGCAAAGAGAGACTGGTCTCCTTGAATGTTCTTGTAAACATAACTTTTAAATTACAGAAATTTGTGGATAAAAGAAAAAAGGACAAAAACAATGAATAAATAGATTGCTAGCAGCATTGACAAAAAGCCAATTGGGGCAGTCCCTTTTGGCATAAGAATGTACACTTAAAATAAATGCATTCAACTCCTCATAGTTCAATCAACTGCACCCCAAAATTCATTTTGGATCTTCATGATCAAGTGAAGGCTCTTCAAGCATCTTCAGGGTGCCTTCTCCAAACAGGTTCATTGTCTGGATTTTGGGGAGATGGCAAATTTCTTATCCTGAAATTATTCTCAAAAGAATTTAAACTTTACATTATAGATTATAAAACATACATTCCCTTATGAGGAAAATTATACATTCCCCCCTGAAATTACTCTCAAAAGAGTTAAATTTTACATTAAACATTATAATACAGACATTATGATTATAAAACTTATACACACCCCTGAGGAGAATCAACAACACATTCTCCCCTGAAGAGGGTACCCCAGGTCAGCTAAGGATACATGGCTGAGTCACAGGGTTGTATGAAATCAATTGGCAAAAGAAATTTTAAAAAATAAAATAAAAGTAAAATCCAAATAAAAGAGAAAAAATTAATTTGTGAATGAAATGTAAAATGTCAAAGTCTTATGTGCAAAAAATGTAAGGAAAAATAAACTTATAATAGGTCCTTCAATCAAGACCCAATTAAAGTGATTTAAGCAGTTTGTAATTACCCGTTCAGGAGCCAGGACTACAGAAAATTGTCGTTCTATATATAAGAGAAATAACAGGAGCAAATATGTGTGCAAGGGAAATGTCTTTCCCTGGTCTGATTTGCCTGCACTTTCTCAGAGATGAGCCATAATGATAACCAATCTTAGGTGCTCAGCTAGGAATGAAGCTCAGGGGAAGTCTGACCTCTAATATATGTTAGAAAAACTGCAACCCCAAACCTCAAACACTAGTTTCAAGCCCTTCAGTATTGGCATGGAAATTCAACAATCCATGGTCTGCATGACCTTTTGCTCCTTGGCACTTTGCAGATTCTCAGTTGGTCTCCATGACCTTGTGGCTCTTTTGCTCCCTTGTCCTGGAATCAGACAGAGAAACATTAATCAGAGGCTCATAATATTTATCAATAATTGGCAGGTTACCATAGTCTAAGGCTTTTTTGGGTATTCATTAATAGTATAGCAAATATATATATATTTATATTAAAGTTATATTATTGTAAAATCAAAAAAGGATTAACATTGATTATATGTACTTTCAATACAAAAATGAGAAAAAGGGAAAAATTTTAAAAAACTCAAATATTGTATTGCACATAGAAGGGAAAAATGATAAAAGAATGTTTTAAAAATCAAAAATATATATCTTAGAATTAGTGAAAGGTTTTTCACCCAAAAATGAGATGCATTTCCTTGTAAGCTTTTCCATGAACTCTTGTGAGTGTAAATGGCTTTTATAAAATAGCAGATTAATAATGCACATTCAAATAAATGTGCCATAATTTCCAATAACACATTTAAAGACAATAGCAAACAAACCACTTTATAATTTAATTATAATTATATAATTATTATTATTACTATATTATATTATTACTAATTATAATTATAATTATAATTAAATTCTAACCACTTGCTATGATGTTTAAAAATTGTACACTTGTCACAAATTCAACAGGTATAGTAAATCATTCAACCTTGGCAATTGTGGGGCAGAGACTAAAAAAATTTGATTAAAAAAAAACCTTCTGGGTCTAAATTATCCTCCGGAATTCTAGATCCTTCAACGTCAAGTTCAAAGTGCTAACTGCCTCCACAGGAAGTTACCATCATATTTAAAAGATAGCATCTTTTATCACTNAACCATTTCCTGTTTAAGCTTTTCCATGAACTACTGTGAGTGTAAATGATTTTTATAAAATAGTAGAAATTTATAATGCAATTCAAATAAAGTACCACAATTTTATAATAATTTCTAATAACACATTTAAAGACAATAGCAAACAACCCCATTATTATAACCACTTTCTATGATGTTTAAAAATTGTACACTTGTCACAAATTCAACAGGTATAGTAAATCATTCAACCTTGGCAATTGTGGGGCAGAGACTAAAAAAATTTGATTAAAAAAAAACCTTCTGGGTCTAAATTATCCTCCGGAATTCTAGATCCTTCAACGTCAAGTTCAAAGTGCTAACTGCCTCCACAGGAAGTTACCATCATATTTAAAAGATAGCATCTTTTATCACTTCCTGCATCTACCTCCAATTTCAAGTGGACAAATGGCAGCCTCAACACTGTTTTGGACTGCCCAAAGGGCAATCTCTTGTTTTTTATTTGTTACTATCATGTGTGGGTAACAGACCTTCCCCTCCCCACTTAATTCTAAGTTGGGTGAGGTGACATTATTCCTGGTGGCTAGAGTCTAAACAAATGAATGAGGGTGAGCTAATTCCATTCACACAATCCCCCCTGATGATTCTTGGGTGCCTAGTCACCCCAAGTGATCATTTTACATAATCATCTTGTACTCACAAAGGTCTTCTAACTACAATAGTTAGAGATAAGAGGGGAATAGAAGAGAGAGAAAGCAAAGCACTTTACAAATGATAGCTACCATTATAATTTACTTGCTTCTGTATCCTTTTATACTGGTTTTTATCAAAAGATAAGGTGATATTATTTACTTCATTCTGATCGAGGGTTTCTTATAGCACCACGTAAAAGAGAAAGGAAAAGAAGAAAACTATGCACCAACCAATTTCTTGTTATTTAGTCATTTCAGTCATGTCCAACTCTTTATGACCTCATTTGGGATTTTCTTAGCAAAAATACTCCAGTCGTTTGCCATTTCATTCTCTAGCTCATTTTACAGATGAGAAACTGAGACAAAAAGGATTAAGAGACTCACCTAGGGTCATACAGCTAGTAAGCATCTGAGGCTTAATTTGAACTCAAGTCTAGCACTCTATCTAGCTGCCTATGGACTAATCAATAGATCTTGCTTTCATTGTGAAGCTCTAGATTTCTCTCTGGAGACACAGAGGGGCTAAGTACTCATTGTCGTAGCCTTTTCTTTAGCATTTGATTCTGCTGACCAGTCCTTTCTGAATATTCCTTGCTTCCTGGACAAACATACCAATCTCCTGGTTTTCCTGCCTCTTTAACTGCTCTTCTTCTCAATGATGCAAGCAAATTTGTAGACTTGTAATTCAGGATCCAGCTGTGAAAATTTCTGCCCACTTCCTCCAAGGTGATGACTCAGCCTGAGCCCCCTCCATCTCAAAGAAACAAAAAACCATTGAATCTGCCTAGGTAGGTTTAAAAATAAGTACTGAAGGATGTGGAGGAGGGAGAGAATCAGAAGGAATAATGCAGAGTACAAGGCAGAAAAAATTAGAGAGGAAGCTAGTGTTAGAATCTGAGGGAAAGGGGAATGAAAATCCTTCAGGGGTCTTTCTCCAGAGTTTACTTAGGGCAGGGACTAAGGATTGACTAGAGGAGTCCCATTAAATAGCATCCCAATAGGAGAGGAAGTAGATGACTACACAGTATGTTGTAATGGGTTTCATTTGGAAGGAATTTGGATATTAGGAGACTACCTTCTCTTAAAAAAAAAAAAAAAAAGATTTGTATCTCCCTGCACAGCATCCTATCCAGGGACAATCAGCACTTACAGTGGTAGGAAGGACACAGAGCCAGAGACAAAGTAACAGGGCTTTAGGAATGGAGTCTGATTATGATAAGAACTAGTTGGATGCTGGGACTCAAGAAATAGTTTTTAATGGTGCTATGTGAATTTGGCAGGCAGTATTCGGTGGAATCATTGCTTGATCCTGTGTTGTTTAACATTTCTGTCAATGTCTTAGACAAAAGTTTAGATGTCATGTTATTCAATTTGCAAATAACATAAAGCTAGGAATGATAATTAACACAATTTCCCACCCAGAGATACAGTAAGTCCTAGTTTTACACAAACTCAGCACATGCAAATTCAGGCAACAAACAAAAAAAGGCAGAAAAATAGGTAAAATAAGTATTTTTAATTATACACCAAATCCACACTATTTTCCCAAGCCATGTAAAGTCTCACAGCAATTCATCCAGTCACACTCATTCTGACTCTGAGAAATGTTAGTGTGAGTCAGTTACATTGTTGGTTTTTTTTTTTTGTTTTTTTTTTTTTTGTCAAACATTAGCTTCTGCATCAGTCTGTTTGGCATTCTCCTTTGTAACAAGTCTTGATCATGTCAGAGCAATGCTTCTACTTCCTTCATTAATGCTATTTAGTTACTAATAATAGCCCCAAAGTATTGATGCTGTAGCTCTGATGAGCCTAAGAAAAGTGATAAATTACCTAGATGTGTTCGGGTAAGAAATACTTATTAAAAATGGGGTTCACTATTATGTACAATTTTCAGCTTACATGAAGGGTCTTGAAACATGTACACCAAGGGTCATGCTGTAGATTTTCCAGTCTCTAAGGCTTCCTGGGATGAGGGGGTTCCACTCTCTGCTTCTAGACAGAAAGCCTAAAAGGTTACATCTGTCTCTGGCACTTTGGGGCCTGCATTAGTGGCAGCCTCCTTTCCTATTGCCTTGGGCTATTGGTTTACTTTTTGTGCAGGTCTGGAGCAGAAGAAACTATTATAATTTCTTGATCATTATTTGACCTGGTATAAATATAAAAATTTTGCTAGATTAGGTGTGGGGGACCTGGGCAGCCTACCTCTGTTCAGGTCACTTTCTTTAATAATGTGATTATAAAAAACAACAACAATAATTTTTTTAAAAAATCAAATACTAAAAAGGAATAAATACTGAAAATTAGGGGATAAATCAAGCAAAATGGGGAAAACATTATAGATATGATAGATTTATCAATGAATAAGCATTTTAAAGTACTACACCAAAGCAGACACTAGGGATAAGAAACAAAAAGCATGACCTCTTACTTTTCCAACACAGGAAAAATATACTTCATATATACAGACAAGTATATATGTAAACTACTAAATGTTAATTATGCCTGGTAAGCCAGGCAGACTGAGTTATCAGTGTACTAGGAAAGAATCCATTCTGGTGTCCCATTTTGGAGATTTTGCTTTTCTTTGATCTTACTCCTCCTTTGGTTTTATGGTGTTCCTCTTCTCCAAGACCAAACATATACATACATCTTCTGGAGAAGGATCTTATTTTCTTTTAAAATCTCTACAAGTTAAAAAAAATTACTATATCCAGGTAATTTGAAAGAGAAAGTTAAAAAGAAAGGAACCAATATGATTAATTAATATAGATGCAAGAATGGTTCAACATTGGAAATACAATTCACTGAATTAATCATATTACAAATGAGAGTTTTCTTAGAACTCAACAATAAGATGTGAAGAATTTTCTTCATCAACCTGAGGGAATTTTGCCAGGCTTTGTCCTTGCATAAAGGAGGTAAGAAGGAAGGTAAAAAGAATATTCAAGATCATGTCTCTCTTTCTTTATTCCTTTGGAAAAGGTGAAGATACTTAATCTATTAAAGATGATTATAGGGCCTTGATCAAAAGCAACTAATGTACCACAGGTAATGTCTAGTGATTGGTTCAAATTAAGCCATGTTCCTGGTAGTCTTAGAAAACACAACAGTCAGCTCTGACAGTGAGCTCTGGCAGTCAAGAAGAAAATCATTTATGGAGGAATAATTAAGCTCTTGAGTTTAATCTTCACATTTCCCTTGCAACTCACATCAAGTGTAGAAAATTAGGGAGAGGAATTTTATTTTTATCTCTCTCTTCTTATTGTTATTGTCTTATTATATAGTATTGAAAAGGAAAGTCAAGTCTATTGCTTCCTGAACGCTAACCTTCTATATAGAGGATAGTGGGTTTTGAATTCAAGAAATGTATCTTTTTGTAGAAAGTTCAATTGAAAATTCAAGCAAGTTGGCAAGAAGTCAAGAATCTAGTACCCAAAGTTGGGAGCCTTCTTGAGATATGAAAGGACTCAGAACTCATCCTAGTGAGTGATCTCTGGTTCTTTCCAAAAATATATATTTATATCAAAGGATAGGATGTCAACTGAACCCAAATAGGGGACTATAGTCAGGGGGTGAAGCAGCAACCAGTGGAGATCCAAGGTCAATGGAAGAAGTCCAAGGATATCAAGGGTTCTCCAACCTTACCACAATAATGACCTGACTTCATTAACTGCCCTTTCTCACATATACCTGTGTGTGTCCACCCTTTCCACTGATGCTATGTATATTTATGGGAGAGTAAGCTCAAAGTTTATACAGGGCATATTTAATTACTATTTTCTTACCATGCAACTTTAACAAATGTCTTTGTTTTGAGCTAATTGTGTCAAATAGTTCAATATGGAAGGGAAATCCATCAGTGAAAGGTATAATTTTAATAGTTCAGACAAGACAGTATCTTCAATTTGAGATAATCATTTCCAAATGATGCCAACAGGCAAGTGTTCTTGGAGGAAGAGGGAGTAATTCAAAAGGGGCACTACAATATTAAGAAAAAACATACCTCTGACTATATGCTTATGTTAACAGTTTCAGAAAAGATTTTTAGCAAAGTAAAATAGTCATTCATACTTAAGAAAGGAAAACCCCTACAAAGGATAGGCATAGAGCAAGTTTTTAATATAATAAAGGTAAATCATTCTATTTCTTCACTGTCATATTTCTAGAAATTCTAGAGATATCAGTAAAATAAGAGAAAACTGAAAGCATAAACCTTGGCAAAGAGGAGTCACAAGTATTCCTGTTTATTGATGTCACCTGGCTTTCTTTTTCTTTTGTCCTTTCAACCAAACATGGGGCATTTTAAGTGTTGCTACCTCTGTTGAGGGAGACTTTCAGTTGGTAGAGAAAATGTGTAAGGAGTGGAGTTGGCACTAGAATTTCTTGAGAAAGCAACAAAGGTATTTCTGGACAATTTCAGAAGAGACAGATAAAAAGATTTTGGAAAGTGCAAACATGTAAAGGAAGCTAACTCTTTAACATGTCCTTTATTTCTAGATTCTCTTCCTAGAGACTGCATGGAGTTTTCCTTTGGGTGAGATCCTCTCCCTTGATTTAAGCTGAAAATTCATCTTTCTCCCAGCAAAGAGCTCATTGACTCGTGTTTTTTCTAGCATATTCTAATATGTAGAATGTTTCTGGTTTCTATCTACTATTTTATTTGGAAAAACCTGTTTTACTCACTATTTGCTCTTTGTAATTTTATTATTATTATTTACAATACTCATACCCCCAAAATAGAAATATTTTAGGTATAGTTAGATATAATTCTAGTCCTGCACTCCTCTTATTAACTAGAGAAAAAAGAACCCAGCATTGCACTATATCTGAGTATTATCAGCCCCATTTCCTTGCCCATTAAGTAATACCCTGGCTGTGAAACAGGTAATGTCCAAAACTCCTCCTTCATTCAGAGATAATTCATATATCAGATCATATCTATTCATACTTTCTCCCATCTGCAGAAGTATATGTTTAGACATCCCATGTGGACATACATATCTAAAACGGACACATATATATTAAATGGATGACAAAATGGCTTATTTTTTAAAACCCAGAGAATCAGCAAAGGAAATAAACAAGTCAATACCTTTAGCACAATATTAACTTTAATAAAGTAGCAGAATACAAAATATGTCCATAAAATCATTCTTTTATAATAATAGCAAAATCCAGGGGGAAATCATGAGAAATAAACTATGAAATGAATAAAATACCTATGAGTTAATCTATGGGAAATATTAACTGCATATGCTTGAACTGCACCAAATTTAACAAAAACAATGATATCACATAGTAATTTACATATTTAGTGCTCTACCAATCAAACTACTAAAGTGGAACTTTATAGAGTTGAAAAAATAATCAGAATTCAGTTGAAAGGCCTACATTCTCAAGGGAAAGAATAAAAAAGGCAAGAATGAAGATAGAATAACACTTTCAGAACTCAAATTATTCTCTAAAGCAGTAATCATCAAAAACTCAAATTATTCTTTAAAGCAGTAATCATCAAAAACTATTTGAAGCTGATTTTAAAAATAGGTCAGTAGAACAGACAAGAAAGAATAAAAATAAAATTGAATAATATGGTGTTCAGTAAAGGCAAGAACACATTATTTAGGGAAGAACTCTCTATTGATAAAAGTGGCTGGAAAAACTGGAAAACAATTTGACACAAATTAGGATATGCCACAATAAGCACAAAATAGAAACATGATCTGAATCTCAAAAATCATACCACAAAAGATTTAGGAGAGAATAAGAAAATGTCCCCTTTAAATCTATGGTTAGAGCGTAAATTCAAAAGAAAACAGGTAATTTCAATTACATGAAATTCAAAAGATTTTGCACAAAGAAAACCAATGAAGTTAGGATAAGGAGGAAAACTGTCTATTGGGGGAAAAGTCTTTGCAAAAGTCTTATCTCTGATAACAATATGGTTAATTAATTGAATGAACTCTATTAGACCCAAAAGAAAGCCATTCCTCCAATGGATAAATGGAAAATCGATATAAACAAGTACTTTTCCAAAGAATTGCAGACTATTAACAACCACGTAGAAGATTCTTCAAATCAAAACAATTCTAAATTTCATTTCACAAAGAAAAGATTGGCAACATTGGCAAAAGATTAGAATAATTGATCTTGAAAGGGCTGTGCAAACAAAGGTACACTATTTCATTCTTGGTAGAGCTTTGAATTTAACCATCCTGGAAAGCAATTGAGCATGATGATAAAAAACTGATTATAATGCTCATTCCCTTTGATCCATAGTTCCTTGTTATTTGTCTTCATTTTCCAAGAGGACCAATGATATCATGAGAGTGATATCTTGACTTACATGTGAGTTGGACTTAACGTGAAAATAGTTGTGCACTTTTGGCCTTTCTCTTCCAGAGTCATTGAAGTCCAGTAGCAGGTCAAAAGTCAAGATTACTAACAATTCAGTGAATGGCATGGGCATCTCTGGTATTTGGCCAACCTTTAAGTGCTCCATGGTGCCTGCTTCAGCCATCATCATGACCATTGGAAGGATTTGTTCTCATCTGCCCTTTGTGTCTAGGGAAGTCTTCTCCTTTAATTCACCTATGGGTTTGGGACCTGCCAGTTACCCTCAAATCTAGTTTAACTGTCTGCTGAGACAGTTTTACCAGGCATGGGCACTGCGCATGCTACAGGCTCTTAAAATCACAGGTGACAGTTGGGTGAAAGGCATTCATTCCCTTTGACCCACAAATTTTTTTTTATATATTTTTAAACCCTTAACTTCTGTGTATTAGTTCCTTGGTGGAAGAGTGGTAAGGGTAGGCAATGGGGGGTCAAGTGACTTGCCCAGGGTCACACAGCTGGGAAAGTGTCTGAGGCCAGATTTGAACCCAGGACCTCCCATCTCTAGGCCTGGCTCTCAATCCACTGAGCTACCCAGCTGACCCACAAATTTTACTGATAAACATATACCCCAAGGAAGGTCAAAGACAGAAAGAAGTAAAAGTGCCATATCCAACATATTCATAACTGCTTTTTGTAGTAGCCCAAAACTAGAAATACTACCCCATCACTTGAAGAGTGGCTAAGCAAACTGTGGACATGAAGGTAATGGATTATTACTACTACAATGTAGAATTCAAAGAAGCATGGGAAAACTTATTTTAAACTGACAGAGTGAAATAAGTAGAATTTTAAAAACTACATACACACAAGTCTAAATGTAAAACAGCAAAAACAATAAGACACAATTGCAATCACTAGTCTTAGAAAAAAAGAGTTTAGAAAAAGCAAGCATTCGTTTCTTTGTAGAAATGGAAAACTATAAGTTTGGAAAATTGACTAGGTGGCCATATATTTTCTATGGCTTGAATTGCTTTGCTGACCTGTTTTTTTTCCTCTTATTTTTTAATCTTTGTAATGACTTGTTGGGTATTGGAGAGGGAGTGGAGTGATACATTTTAAAATTGTGTTGTAAAAAAAAAGTTCAGTTACATCTCCCCAAAGATCAATAAAAATCAGATTAAAATTTTTTTAATGTTTTATATGCTTATGCAGGCTTCTATACCTATAGTCCCCCCCCCAAAGAACTGTATTTTCTACATTTGTTTGTGCAAGTGTATATTCCAAAGAATGGATGTGCATTTTCCATATTTGTGTGTATGTGCTTATTTCATTTTATGTTGGTTCACCTATATACTTCCTAAATTAGGAAGAAAAACTATAAAAGTGATAAATCCCAATGTTGATGAGAAAGAATTTATCTTTCACTCTCCAGAGTGACTGAGACAATTTACAGGACAACCCACAATCTGAAAATACATTACAAGAGCAATTCCAGCCCCCCAAAATCTGTTAATGATACTCCATTTAATACATTCCATAGAAATAACTAAAAAAATGCTTGAATCACTTGTACGAAAATATTTACAGTTGTGCAGCTTATTGTAGTAGGAAATGGGAATTATGTCATGTCCCAGAATGGGAGAATAGCTGTGTAAACTATAGAACATAGGCTAAGATTCCTATGGCATCTATACAGTCTTGCAAAATGGTATTGTATGTGAACCATAGCAACATAGAGAACTGTGCTTTGAAAAGAAAACTGAGAAAATCAGGACAAGATCACCCAAGCATACTACTCCTGGTTCTATATAAAAGAGATGTATGTATGCATATTGCAGTTAAGTTGGAAAGAAATGTAAAGAAAAGGAAATAGAGCATAGAGTTCATTAGATTTTTTTTCCTATGAAGTTGCTAAAGTTCATCATTTGGAGGGAGGAAAAAGGCAGGGAGAGAGAAGCAAACACTAGAAGCAACATATGGAGAGAGGAAATTTAGCCTCCAGAGAAAAGGATAAAGGAAATGTTGTGGGAAGCCAATAAGAGAATAGATAAAAATCTGAGACTCCTCTTTTGACCCCTTTTGTGATCCTTGTGATTTCTTGTTGAAAAGTATTGTGGCCCTATTGAAAAGCTTTAAGTTCCTATCAAACCTGAATTTAAAGGGTTAACACTATTCCCCTTTGACCAGGAATGCTGCTGCCTGGTATAGCCAAGGCCAAAATCTTAGTGGGGGCAATTCAATCCTGAGAGGGATACTCTACAACTTGACTTCCTGATAAGAAGCCAGTCAAAATTCAGCCTTGGCTTTGGTCTATTCTGAAGCCAATGTTTTGTGTTTTGATGTGACATAATTTGTAACTTCTGCGCATCTGCAAAGTTTTGGGGGGTTCTTTTGTGTGAAATAAGTCTTGAAACATATATAATAAACTCCATGCTCCTGGAGTCAGAGCTGGAAGCATGAGGTAAAAGACAACTCCCTTGTCCAGTCCTTATTTCCTTATATCAACTAAACTGTCCTTATCAGATTATCAGAGATGATAAAGAGATCTAGACAAAATGTGGCTTCTTGTCCCCAGTGGTACCAAATGAAGTTCGGACTGTACTTTAATAATCCCCTATAAAAGATGATTTCCCTGGTAATGGGGACCCGAATAAAGGAAAATAATCCTACTAGTTTACTTTATACAACTCTCGCCATTTTCCCACAAGACCCCTATATGTCTTACTGTCAGTGGAACTCTACATTTTGGCAGCTTGAATAAAGAGATTCAGTCCTCTCCTGAGCTCTAGCTGCTCTCCTGTTTGTTGAAGCTTAATAATGAAGATGCACAATCTAGCCAGGCTGTCTCAGACTCCTGGGGGTGGGGACTGGGGGACTGGAGAGGAATGGAGGGATATCCTGGTCTTCATGCAGCTTTGAACCATACATGAAAATACTGACTAAACAACCCCTACATTTAAGAAGTAAAGGAATCTACTCATGAAGAGCTCTTTATTTTGTGGTTAGGAAGATCAGAAGGCCCTATTTTGAAACATTTCTGTGGGGACCAGAATTTAAGAACAGACCACTGCTTTAGACCAGATAGTGGGCACTAGAGAAACTGAGGCAAATCCCACATTTGAGGGGAGATGGGAGAATCTTTTCAATGATATGTATCCCAATAATTCCACATTCTATACCCCAATTCTATATCCCAGCAATTCTCCCTCCCACTCCCCATGAGAGGATTTGGAACCTTACATGGTACTACATAGTAGTCACTTGACAAATGTCTGATGAATTCATTGAAATGGGCACAGTTATACTACATACCTAAAATTTTTTTAATGATTTCTAGTGAAAAAAATTTGGTGTCACAAAGACCATGCATTCTATTTGCAATGTTCTCTTTCCTTTTCTAAGTTCTCAGAGAAAGGAATATGCCTGCAGAATCCCATTTTTGGCATCTCTTTCCAATATTATTATTGCCTCCTCTTTTTAAATCTCTTTTCTATCTCAGGGATAAGAAGTCCAACATATTCTTCTCCTTTTTTAAATCCCTACCTTCTGTCTTAGAATCAGTACTGTTTATTGTTCTAAGTGTAACCTAAGAATCTCAAGTGGGGTGCAAGCAACAGAACCCCAAGATGCCAAGGGCAGTTGAGAATGGTTGGAATCAGGGTATATAAGGGGAACCCCAAGCAGACTCTCACACTCTGAGTTTGGGGTGCTGGTTGGAAGGAGGGTGGTGGAAACTACTTTCTTAGGACTAGCAATCCTCAGACCAGAAGTGCTTAGTGCTGTCTAACCCTATACCCTTACATGACAATCCGTCAAGTCTGACTCTCACTGATCTTGACTAGTATTGCTACAGAAAGATCTTGTTAGTAGTTAACAGAAACAGATCTTCAGAAATAATAGACATTCAATCAACACTAACTACAATCTATCTTGAATTTATTCTTTACTTTATATACTTGAGTACAGTAGCTATAGTGAAGGAAGGGAAAGAAGATTTCTGTTGGGGCTTCTGCCCTGCTTTGGGAGAAACCATTCTTTTATCACCACAGATATTTAAAGAGAATTTCCTTATCCCTCTCACCTTTTCATATTTCCTCTTACCCTCTGTCCCTCTAGTCATTAAAGAACTTATATAACTAAATCAGTTAGTGCGGGAATCCTCAGAATTACTTACCTAGAGTCATCCTCCATTACCCTGCTTTAGTGGTAGTTGGGAATCCAAATGATCAGCTGAGAAGGCCCTTTTGAAAATATCCACCATCCTTGGCTGTGGACTACATACAATAGCTGAAAACACCAATTTCTTGTGGGAATATACTTTATGATATCTAATCCAGCTTGTGAAGGAAGTTTTAGTCAATTGACACAAGAAAGCCATTGGCCTACCTTACTTCAGTTTGATCAGTAGACAGGTTCTGTGCTCAGTAGCAGATAGTGAGCTGAGCCTCAAGTCAAAAAGATCTGGATTCAAATATGGCCTTAGAGACTTAAAAGCTGTGGGATGCTGGACAAGTCACTTTACCATTGTCTGTCTCACTTTCAACTGTAAAATGGGAGTAAAAATAGCACTTAACTCACAGGATTTTTGTGAGAATTAAACAGATAATATTTTAAGGTACTTAGCACAGTGCCTAGAACAAAGCAGGCACTTAATAGATGCTTATTATCTTCCTAATTAACTCATGCACCCTTTTCTCTCTTTCTGCTTTACTCACCCAATAATTACTGCATTCTTGTCACCAGAACACCCAGGACTTAGCCACTACATCAAACTTTGATTAACAGTATCAGGAGCATGACTGAATGTCCTTTATAGCCTGGGAGGCAATTGGCCATTTCCAGTAGCTGTACAAATGCTATATCTTCCTCTTAAAACCATCTGCCTTCTCCCAGGAGTCCAAAGTTTGGCAGGGAAGCCAGACATTTCTAGGGCTAAGTGCTTAGCAAGCAGAGAAGATAGATCCCCATTGCTCATTGTGGCCCCTCCACTGCAACTTTACAAATATGCTCCAAGTTCCCAAAATAGAACTTTCTCAATCTCAACTTATGGGCTTTGCTTATCCTGGAAGGTCATCACTCCTACATTTCTATTGCCTTTGCTTTCTTTAAGGCCCAAGTCCCAACTTCCTTCTCTAGGAAGCCTTCCCCAACTAAGAATTCTTCTATTACAGATAATCATTCTGTTTCTACAATGTCTCTTTTTCACTTATGAACTCTATACACTCTTTGTCAGGTTTCTATCATTAACCATTTAGAGCACATCCCATAGCATGATATTTCCCAACTGATTGGAAGATGGATTACCATTGGGGGAGATAAGGCAGAGAGACAAAACAGCAGGCTACCACAATAGTATAGCTGTGACGTGATGAGATCCTATACAAAGTGGTTGGTGGTGGCATCTAAGTTAAGAGGAGGGCATTAATAACAGATGTCTTGAAAATAAAAATGATAGAGATAGGCAAATGATTGGATATAGGGAATAAGAAAATGAGAAGTCAAGCATGACCCCAGGAGTATAAGCCTGGATAACTGGGAAGGTACTGTCCTTAGGGGAGTTTGGAAGAGGGAAGAGCTTGAGGGGAAAATAACGACTTCAGTTTTTGGTATTCAATATGTCTATGGGATGAAGAAATCAAAGGAAAAATTGGAATAGAGTACAATACTTCCAAAATCACATAGCTAAACAAGTTGTGGCATGTAAATATGATAGAATATGACTATACTGTAAGAAATGACAAGCAGATTAATTTTGGAAAAACATGGAAAGACCTACATGTAATTATGAAGAATGGAAAAAGCAGAACCAAGAGAATATTATTTATAGCAACAGGAATATTGTTTAAAGAATGACTTATGTATGTTTACCTCCAGAGAAAAAAACTGATCAATAGAAATAAGACACAGTTCTATATCTGCATGTATGTTTTTTATCAAATTCTTTAATAGCAGGAGCTAGGTATTTAATTAGGTATTTTAATGTAACAAATAAATAAGTAAATTTAAATTTAAAAATTACACATCTAAAAAATAAACTCAGATCTTCTTGAGTTAGGTAGCTAGGTGGTACAGTTTATAGAGCACCAGACATGAAAGGAATAACTGAGTCTGAATATGGCCTCAAACATTTACTAGCTATCTGAGCATGTTACAACCTCCATTTGCCTCAGTTTCCTCATGTAGAAAATGGATGAATTAATACATACTTCTTAGGATTGTCAGGAAGATCAAGTGAGGGAATAATTATAAAGTACTTAGTACTATGCCTGGAGCATAGTTAAGTGTAATATAAATGTTAACTATTATTATTATTATTCCTGACACCAAGGCTAGCATGCTTTGAATCATACCAATTGTTTATTTGCAGTATAATACATAATTGAAATTCACAACAAACAGCCTAATTAATCAATAAAAAGTTGTGTGTTAAAACATTTTGTTGGGGGATAACTGGATATCTCAGTGGATTGAGAGCCAGGCCTAGAAATGGGTGGTCCTAGGTTCTGAAATATTGGTGTGTTCATTGGTTTTGATGTTTAATTAGGGCCAATAACAGAAGATTAACCTGTTTTGGGAAGGCCAACCAAGCCCAGTGCAGGCAGAGCCAGATACTGTGATGACTCACACAGACCAATAAGATGTTAAATAAAAGTTGGTTTAATTAACAAGGGAAAGGTTAAAAAGGATTTGGATAAAGTTAAACTCTAATTCCAACTACCTAAGCCCCCCAGTTTTAAATATCTCTACACAGAGACTTCTGAGTGATTTTCCTACTCTACACCTCTCCTCACTATCTGAAACCAAATTCCTATACTTAGCTAAGCTAACACTAAACTCCCCTTTGATAATTTTAAGGAAAGGCTCTGAGTAAGTCTGACAGGGCCCAAAGATGGACCAAGATCCAAAAGGATCTAGGCTGGGTCTCACAATCAGCTGCCAGATGTTTCAGGATCATCAGAGGAATACAGAAGATGTCAAACAGCCACAGGAAAGCAGGATAACAGAGCCGCAGGTAGGATGGGAAGATAAGACAGGAAGAAAGCCACAGGGAAATAGCCAGTCTCCTTAGGTCAAGCCCAGAGAGAAAGACCACAGCCCCAGGCCCAACTGTCTTTTAACAACAGTTCAGCTCTCCCCTCCAGAATTCTGAAATCCTGCAGTCTGTTAGCCCATGCTTCTGCCCTTTGCATACTTAACTTTTCTTATAACAGTTCAAATCTGGCCTCAGACTCTTTCTAGCTGTGTGACCCTAGACAAGTTATTTAACCCCCATTGCCTAGCCCTTACCATTCTTCTGCCTTAGAATCAAGACAGAAGGTAGAGGGTTAAAAAATAAAATGAAACATTTTGTTTCCTTCACTAAAGTTTTACTTCAGTGGCTTATTATAGTGACTTATTATGGCATGGAGCTATCCCTAAGATCTCAAAGGTTATGTCTAATGCATGCTATGGCACATCCTGACAGGTTGGGAAAACTATGGACTCTTTGGACCAAAAAAAAAAAAAAAGAATCAGTTAGCACTCCCAAAATATCATATCCTGTAAAGCTCATTTTATGCATTGAAGCACAAAATTAGATGTTCAGAAAAAGGGAATAATTCAGATTGTTATGTTGAGTGCCAGTGAGAATGCAAGGGGAGAATAAATGAAGTGATGAATATAAGAAGAAAAAAAATAATAAGAAAAATTAGGAGGAGCAAAGGTGTTAAAAAGTAAATTATTATTTCAGGAGAGAGAAAAAATCTAGTTCCCTTATTAGCAAATCAATTTCATAGGTGGTAGCATAATACATGGATAACTTCTCTTGTGTTTGGAGGGGAAGGGACAGTAAGAGACAAAAATATTAGGTCTCAAAAGGAGAGGTGGAAGAGAGACTTTCAATTTCTTCCCTTGCCTTTGTGACAGAGAAGAATAAATACTGGTGAGAAGATCACAGAGACAAATAAGAGTTGGGTCTCACCAACAGAAATAAAATTATCTGGCAAACTGCCCAGAGGTGAGAAAAGTTAAGGCAAAGGGTCCTTCAGTGAGCTCTTTTGTGGGGAGCTGGCACTTCAGAACACTAGCTTCTGAAAGTTAGGGTTTCATGTTTTAGTATTAACTATTAACTCTCACTGTGAAGAGGAAATGCTTGGAACCCTGAAGGAGATGGAGCATTGTTCAAAGGTGACTAAACTAGGGGCTATAGATGTGAGCTGATGGGACAAGAGAAGTACAGTTGTAGACATCCCAGAGATGAATTGATCGCAAATGAAAGGTATTGCTATCATGGTCTCAATATCATGACTACTTGGAGATTTGTCTGGCTTACCTATAGATAAGATCCACTCAAGGAATGGCTTGGCTGTAAAGGAGCTGCTGCTTGCCTTCATGTAATCTACTTTCAACTCACTTCCTTTTGGAGCCTTTTAAATGTATTTACTCTCTTTTTCCTCCTTGCCCCTCTCCTTCCTCTTGGCTTTCTGATAAGCTTTACCTCTGAAATTTCTTGCTCTCCTATTTTCTGTTTCTATTTTTATAATTTGTCTCTAGATAAAGATTAGCTGGCTGTTGCTGAATTCAGAATGTTTGCTATAAGAGAATGCAGAATTCAGGGGTCAGGGAGGGGGAGGACAAAAGAGAACCTTTGAGACCAGTAAACCTAAACTTTAAAAAGGAAAAAACATGGACACCTCTCTTTCTCTCTCTCCTCCCTTCCTGCCCTCTCTCTCTTTCTCTCTCTGTCTTCGTCTTTGTCTCTCTCTCTGTCTCTGTCTATCTTTGTCTGTCTGTCTCTCCCAATCCTCTCTCTTTCTGTCTCTCCATCCTCCTTCCTTCTTTCTCTCTGCAAAGGAGAATTCAATGACATAATAACATGGAATAAATGATGAAGCAATAGTCAAAGATCAGGATCCAGCCCCCTCGACTTGGATTAGAGAAACGTTTCACTGTACCTCATGAATTTGGGGAAAAAATAACATTATGGGTCATAGAGTAGCCAAAAAGGGGAAAATAATTAAGACAGGAGATACAATGGGGTCTGGAAGTTGGGAGACTGTGATTCTACTCCTACCTCTGCTGCTAACTGGTTCTATGTGATCTTGGGCAAGCCACTGCTTCTTTGAGCCTTTGCACAATGGAGAAAATAATCATAGAATTATAGAGCGGGACCATGGAGATCATCAAATCCCCACTTAGGCCCTCAGTTTCATTTTATTCTAGCCGAGGAAGCCTAGTTCTCAAAGGGAAGAAGTGATTTGGCTAAAATCAAACAATTAATAAATCAATTGAAGAGGGATCAACTGGAATCCAAGTTTTCTAACTCTTTCCAAGATATCACAAAGAACAGCAGAGCCTCATGAATAGATTGTTGATCCCAACATCATAATGACCTTGGTTAAAATCTACCTCTGACAATTATTTTCTATGTAAATATAGCTAAGTCACTTAAACTCTTAAGATTCTCGGTTTCCTTATCTATAAAATGGAAATATATTAATGACAGGCGGATAGGTGGCATGGTAGATAGAGTGCTGAAGATCAGGAAGACCTGAGTTCAAAAAAGGCCTCAGACACTTATTAGCTGTGTAACCTGGAAGAAGTCACTTAACTTTTGTTGCCTCAACTTCCTTGACTATCAAAGGATGGTCATAATAGTACCTACCTCTCAGTATTGTTGGGAGGATCATATTTGTAAAGTGCTTAGCACAATTTTGTGCACATAATAGAAGCTTAATAAATACTTATTTCCTTCTCTTCCTCTCTTCCTTCCCTTCCTCTTTTCCTCCCATCCTTCCTTCTTTCCTTCCTTCCTCCCATCCTTCCTGCCATCCTTCCTCCTATCCTTCCTTCCTTTCTTTCTTCCTTCCTTCATTCTTTCCTTCCTTCCTCCCATCCTTCCTTCCCTCCATCTTTCCTCCCATCCTTTCTTTCTTCCTTCCTCCCATCCTTCCTTCCTTTCTTCCCTAGCAGTCTCACAGAGTTGAGAGGCCTGGAGGTATATAATAATTCCTGTCTTTTCTAGAATCCTGTAAAGTTTGCAAAGCGCTTCATAAACATTATCATATGTGATCCTTATGGCTGTATAAGATAGATACTACTACTATTGTTGCTGCTATTTCTTGCTACTGCTACCAGTATTGAGTAATTAATAATTAATAAAGTAGTATTAATTATCATTTATATAGCATTTTAAGGTTTGCAAAGAACTTTACTATATATGTTATCTCATTTGGTCCTAACAACAATCCTGAAAGATGAATGTTATTATTTTATAGTTAATATCACACTAATATCATATAGTTAGTATCAAATGAAGTAGTAGATATGAAAGGTCTTTGCAAAGCAAAAAGGTTGAATATAAAGGGGAAGTATGATTAGGAAATGAACTGTGTTTTCTTTATCATATGATATCTATACAGACAAACACTCAAGTATAGATGAAGACATGAAGGTAGAGAAAACTGGGAGAAGAGACAGAGAGGAGAGAAAAGAAGAGTGTTCAAAATCTCAGAGCAAGTTTACATTACCTTTGGAGTGATGAGTAGATCTTTTATGTTCCATACCAGAGCTCTATCACAGCTTCAATGAGTTCACTTGGCTTTTCAACTAAGAAAAAGGAGAGAAAGTCAATTTTCTAGGAGCTGTAAAACTCTATGGGAGCAGAAGATGGCAGGCAAGTTCTCTGAGCAAAGATGGAGGGATTGCTCAGATATCTGGAGTCAAAGACAAAAGACAAAAGCAAATTTAGGGAACTAACAGAAATTTCCTCCAGCATCCTTTAATTGGCAGAATTTTTGCTTTCTGGACTCACCAGTCTTAGGCCCCAGTAATTAGACATAGAAGGGAGTATTTTAGAAAAAAAAAAAAAGATCACACACATACCCATGCACACTGAAACATACATGTGTATACATACAAAGTCATACATGCAGAGCTGTAATGAATATGGGGTAAACTGGCCTTTCTTGAAATGTAGAAGACAATGACAACATTTGCTAATTAGCAAAAATAATTTGTTAAAAAGGAATGGCATACTTTCACCTAAAATAGAAGGCATATTCTTCATAGAAGCTGGATCTAATGTGGACTTGGTCCCACCCTCTTCACCTTTGAAAGTTCAAATATCCTTCTGCTTGATAGGGAGGAGAGGGAATTGAAGTGTAAATTCTTCATTTACAGATCTGCACTCACACATATGAAGAAGCTAGGTGGCACAGTGGATAGAGTACTAGACCTGGAGTGAGGAAGATTCATCTTCCTGAGTTCAAATCCAGTCTCAGATGCTTACTAGTTGGTGACCCTGGGCAAGTTACTTAACCTTGTTTGCCTCAGTTTTCTCATCTGTAAAATGAGATGGAGAAGGAAATGGCAAACTATCTGCCAAGAAAAACCCAAATGAGGTCACTAAGAGTCAGTTATGACTAAAAACAATTCAACAACAACACACAAACACACACATATGTACTACTCTATCATAGTTGCAGTTTCCAAATTTTTCTAGACATACTTTGGCTATGCTCTTCTATGCCACTGATCTTCATCTAACATCCTTGCCTATAGTAGTCTATAGGTACTCTAGCTCTCTTACTTTTTCTTTCCATCACAGTTATTATCACATTTACCCTTTAGATCCAACACTCGCCAAAGGGATTGAGGATACATAAACAGCTGTACTTTCAGTATACCAATTGTGATTCTTTTCTAGTTGGAAAATAGCTCCAAAGCAATCTAGTGAAAATGAGGTTTGTGATGCTTGAGAGTCTTCATTGTTTTCTATTGTAGCTCTCAGGAGAAAATGAGAATATTTCTTTTCCTAAATTCCCTACTGTCTCCTCAACAATAGGTAACTATAAGCCTTTGTATCCAAAGTAGTCATATGTTTCAGTAAGAACATGGTACCTCAAAGCTGGAAGGGACCTCAAAGATCAGATAACTTCCCTGAAAAATATATTTGAACTCAGGAGATTTGAGTACAAATCCTGATTCTGCCACTCACTGTCTTCTGAGATTGCTTTCAGCTCCAAACATTTCCTTCTATAATCTCATGAGGAAACTGAGAAACAGAGAAAAGATGTGACTTGCCCAAAATCACACAGCTGGCTAATAGGAGAATCAGGACAAATTCCAAGTCGGTTGACTCATGATCTAGTGCCCATCTAATTACAACATTTTCTCCTATAATCCCTAACCAAATTTCATTACGCAAAGAGAAGTGAGGCCTGGATAGATAATCCCTAGGCTCAAGGCTATTGACTAAAATATAAGTTAAACTGATTTGATACATTCAAGAAATATTTAATGGATTCTTAATATGTGAAAGGTATTATACTAGGTATTGGGGGGAATAAAAAGATGGTAAAAGATGTAAAAGACGATCTGTACTTTCAAGGATTATAGTTAGTGAGGGAATTAAGATGTATACAAATAACTGGAAACTACAGAACAAAACTAACTAATGATGATGATACCCAAGATAAGTAAGAAGCTGGTAAGAGAGCACCTTTTTGTCCCTGATGAATGCAAGTCAACTGGCTAAAAGAATCTTTGGGTTCTGAAAGGACATATAGATGCTATTGCTGAACCATTGTTGGTGATATTTGAAATATGGAAATGGGAATGATACCACAAGATTAGAGAAAGGCAAATGTTTTTACAGTTTTCAAAAAAGAGATGAGAATAGCATTGAGAACTATAAGTCAGTGAACATGACTGATTCATAGAGAAGTTCTTCAATGAATCTTAAGGAGATAGTTAGTAAACAGAAAGAGAAGTATAATTGCAAAGAATCAGCATGGCTTTTTCAATAATAAGTCATGTCAGACTAACTTCATTTCCTTTTTTGACTGGATTTAATGAGCAGAACAGAGGAATTTTGTAACTATAGTTTACTCAGATTTTAGCAAAGCTTTTGATGAACTATCTAATACTAGCTTTATAGAGAAGATGGAGAGATGTGGTTTAAATGAAAGTACATTAAATGGATTCAGAATTGGTTGGCTGTCCTGGATCAAAGACTGGTTATTTATTAATGATTCAATGTCAGTGTGGAATTTAGTCTCTAATACAATGCCTCAGGGATCTATTCTTGGCCCAGGGCTGTTTAACATTTTTTTTTAATTTAATTTAATTTTTTTAACATTTATTAATATACATTTTTAACATGGTTGCCTGATTCATACTCCTCTTATCCCCTTCACCCCTCCCGCACTCCCCCCACCCATGGCCGATGCGCATTTCCACTAGTTTTGTCATGTGTCCTTGATCAAGACCAATTTCCAAATTGTTGGTAGTTGCATTGGTGTGGTAGTTTCGAGTCAACACCCTCAATCACGTCCACCCCGACCCATGCGTTCAAGTAGTTGTTTTTCTTATATGTTTCCTCTCCTGCAGTCCTTCCTCTAAATGTGGGTAGCATCTTTACCATAAATCCCTCGGAATTGTCCTGGGTCATTGTATTGCTGCTGGTACAGAGGTCCATTACATTCAATTTTACCACAGTATATCAGTCTCTGTGTACAGTGTTCTTCTGGCTCTGCTCCTTTCGCTCTGCTTCAGTTCCCGGAGGTCTCTCCAGTTCGCCTGGAACTCCTCCAGTTTATTATTCCTTTTAGCACAATAGTATTCCATCACCCGCATATACCACAGTTTGTTCAGCCATTCCCCAATTGAAGGACATACCCTCCTTTTCCAATTTGTTGCCACCACAAAAAGCACAGCTATAAATATTTTCATACAAGTCTGTTTATCTATGATCTCTTTGGGGTACAAACCCAGCAATGGTATGGCTGGGTCAAAGGGCAGGCAGTCTTTTATACCCTTTGAGCATGGTTCCAAATTGCCAGCCAGAATGGCTGGATCAGTTCACAGCTCCATCAGCAATGCATTAATGTCCCAATTTTGCCACATCCCCTCCAGCATTCATTACTCTCCCCTTCTTTCATTTTAGCCAATCTGCTAGGTGT
>NC_058133.1:222778014-222846042 GCF_016433145.1 Gracilinanus agilis
AAAGATTTTGCTCAAACCCTGAACCTTAAACTTATGTATGTCCACCCGCCTCATATGTGTTTCTTGTAGACAACATATGGTGGGATTTTGGTTTCTAATCCACTCTGCTATTTGCTTACGTTTTATGAGAGAGTTCATCCCATTCACATTCAGAGTTATAATCATCAGTTGTGCATTTGCTGACATTTTCAAATCCTCCCCCATTCCTACCCCTTCTCCTTAAACTATTTCCTTTAAAACCAGTGGTTTGCTATTAAGACCCTATCCCTTATCCCCTCCCTTGATTAACTTCCCTTTATACCCCCTCCCTTATATTTCCCCCTCTTTTTGTTTTTAAAGGCCTTGTGAATTCCCTCCCCCTTCTCCCCTCCCTTTTTTGACCTTCCCACTCCCCTGCTCCCCTTGGTTTATCCCTTCTGACTTTCTCAGTAGGGTTAGATAGAGTTTTTTATCCCAATGGATAATAAAGCTACTCTTCCCTCTCCGGGTTGATTACACTAAGAGTAAGGTTTGATTATTACCTCTTAATGCTCTCTTCCTCTCCTTCTTATAATAGTATTTGTCCCCTCTCCCTCCCATGCCCTCTTTGTGTGTAATAGAATATTCTATTTTCTTATTCACTCAAGTTTCTCTTGGTGTTCCCTGCTATTTACTCCCTCTTTCCCATCCCCCACGCCATCTTAGATTATTTAGTGTTCCATCCTCACCCTGTGAATTATTCTTCTGATTACTATAATAGTGAATATTATAATAGTGAATAGAGTTCACTACAGAGAATTATACATAACATTTATCTACATAGGAATACAGATAGTTAGATCTCACTGAGGCCCTTAAAAAGGCAAATTTAAAAATTATAAGTTTTCTTTCTTTCCCCTCTGTATCTTATTTACCTTTTCAGGTTTCTCTCGATTTTTGTGGTTCGATATCAAACTTTCCATTTAGCCCTGGTCTTTTCTGTGCAAATACCTGGAATTCTTCAATTTTGTTGAATGCCCATACTTTCCCCTGGAAATATATAGTCAATTTTGATGGGTAGTTGATCCGTGGTTGCAGGCCCAGCTCTCTTGCCTTTCTGAATATCGTATTCCAAGCCTTACGGTCTTTTAGCGTGGAGGCTGCCAGATCCTGTGTGATCCTGATTGGTGCTCCTTGATATTTGAATTGTCTCTTTCTGGCTTCTTGTAAGATTTTTTCTTTTGCTTGAAAGCTTTTGAATTTGGCAATAATATTTCTAACCGATTTCTTCTCTGGGTCGAATGTAGTGGGTGTTCTATGAATCCTTTCGATGTCTATATTGCCCTCTTGTTGTAGTACTTCAGGGCAATTTTGCTGAATAATTTGTTTTAGTATGGAGTCCAGGTTTCTATTAATTTCTGGTTTTTCTGGAAGACCAATTATTCTCAAATTGTCTCTTCTAGACCGGTTTTCTTGGTCTGTCACTCTCTCATTGAGATATTTCATGTTTCCTTCTATTTTTTCAGTCTTTTGACTTTGTTTTATTTGTTCTTGATGTCTTGAGAGATCGTTAGCTTCCAATTGCTCGATTCTAGCCTTTAGGGATTGATTTTCGGCTATAATCTTTCAGTTTTTGGCCATAATCTTCTGGAATTCCTTTTCAATCTGGTCATTTCTGGTGTTCAATTGCAAGATTTTGCCTTTTAAACAGTTATTTTCTTGCCAGATCTCTTCCATTTTCCTCAAAATCTCAGTTTTGAACTCTTCCATAGCTTGTGAGGAGTTTTCCTTATTTGAGGAGGGTCCGGATGCTTGTTTGTTCTCCTCCTCTGTTTGCTCGGTTGTCTGGATTTTCTCTGTGTAAAAGTTGTCGAGTGTTAAGGGCTTCTTTTTCTTGTTGTTATTCTTTCTCTTCTGACTTTCCTGAGGTTGGGTAGCCATCATTAGCCCAGCAGCTTCTCAGGTTTATCCTTGCGCTCAGTGTCTGTCCGCGGTCTATTGGTACCTGAGGTCTGAGATCTGGTTTTTTCCAAGGTCAAGCCCCCTAGTGGACCCCCTTGCTTGATCCTCTGCAGGAGGTTCCTTTACAAGTCTCAGGGCGCTGCTTCCACAGTCGTATACCGGTTTGCACTGGTTCCCCACTCAGGTTTTCAGAGCTTTAGTTCCTGGCTGTGTCTGTCTCCACCCACGCCTCCGCCAGTGCCTGTGAGCTCTGCGCTGGGCGTCTACTCTCTGCCCTCGCGCTCAATAAGCTCTGGCTTATTGGGGTCCTAAATCTTGCTGCTCTCAGGAACAGGCCCCGGAGCTGCCAATGACTCGATGGTTGCCCCAAACTTGCTCTATTTCTTTTTAGCTGGCTTCAGAGCTATAGATTTTGTGTGTGGAGGGGGTGGGGGTGGGGCGGTTGCTCAGCCCGCGATTTAGTGAGAGCCCTTTATAGCCTGGAAATGTCTCAATTCCACATACCTTCCACGCTGTGCCCTGTTGTGGGGTTCCTCCGTTCGTCTGGACTTGTTTTTATGTCCCCTTGAGGAGTTTTGTGTGTTTCGGTCAGGAGAGGTTAAGAGCTGCTTCTTACTCTGCCGCCATCTTAACCCGGAAGCCCCTGTTTAACATTTTTATCAATGACTCAGATAAAGATATAGATGGGATGCTCATCAAATTTGCAGAAGACACAAGCTGGGAAGGCTAGATAGAAAATAGTATCAGGATCTAGGATCTTGATAGGCTAAGACACTGAACTCAGACTAATAAGATGAAATTCAATAGGGATAAATGTAAAGTTTTGCACTTGAATAAAAATAATGCCAACTTGACAAATATAAGAGGAGGGATATATGCTTAGACAGCACTTTCTTGAAAAGAACTAGATGTTTTAATGGGTTACAAGCTCAACAGAAGTAAACAGTGTGGCATGGAAGCCAAAAAAAAAAAAAACCTAATATGATGTTGGGCTTTATTAAAGTATTTAGCTTCCAGGAAAAGGGAACTAGATGTTCATCTTACTATTCTCTGCCATCAACAGATTGCATCTTGAGTACTGTACTCAGTTCTGGTTATCTCAATTTAAGTAGGACATTGATAAACTGGAGAGTGCCCCAAAAGGACAACCAGGTCATATGAAAACAAGCCCAAAAAACTGACACGTTTAGCCTGAAGATGTATATTGGGGGACATATAGATGGCTTAGTGTAAAGAGAACCAAATCTGGAGACAGGAGACCCTGGATTCAAATGTGGCTTCAGAAACTTCCTAGCTGTGTGACAAGTCACTTAACCCCCATTGCCTAGCCCTTACCATTCTCTGCCATAGAACCTCTAAGAAGGAAGATACGGTTTGGTTTTGTTTTTCATTTGACTTCAAATACTTCCTGGCTATGTGACCCTGGGTAAGTCACTTAACCCCAACTGCCTAGCCCTTACTGCCCTTTTCCTTTGGAACCAATAATTGGTATTAGTTCTAAGATAAAAGGTAAAGGGAGGTTTGGGGGGGCCATGGGGTGTAGAAAAGAAAAATGGATTAGACCGGTGATGGGCAAACTTTTTAAAGAGGGGGCCAAAGGAAAGGAAATGCTCATCTGCCGGTCTGTTTCAAAGGCAACTCTTTCGAAGTTTCATTGTATTGTATCCTACTCATTGTATTCATCATATTAGGAATAATGTCCCACAGCCAGATAGAACATTTCAGGGGGTCACATATGGCCCATGGGCTGTAGTTTGCCAATCACTAGATTAGACAGTTCTTACCCACAAAGCATTGTAATTTTATTGGCAATGCAACACTTGTTTGCATATAGCTAAGGATAAGAGACACCTAGGAAGTAGAGCTATGTGAGAATTTATTTTTCATATACTGTATTAATTCCTATATATTAGGGAGAATTACCATGTATTCCTGTGTCTGGGATCTGGGTCAAAGATATTATCTAATCTGCTGCCTTTTGCATTTTCTTTGTCCTTGAGATTCCAAAGGAATATCTTCCTTTTTAACAGACCTTGGTTAATAAATGAAGGAACAAAGGCTCTTTTCCTGCATACTGTGACCTGTCTACCTGTGGGGATAAGAAGTGGTAGTTTGATTGACCCCCTCTTAATTCAATTAAAGATGTCTTGGGATGATCAAGGGAGGGGCTGAATAATGAGCTCCTAAAATCTATTTATTGGGCAGCTTGATCCAGCTCATCCCTGGTCCCATCAGATCATCCTGGTCCCAAAAAAGCCACAGAGATGTATATCACTTTATCAGTTATGATGCTGGCCTATCCAATAAATATGATATAATTAATAAACTTATGTTCTTACCCAAAATCAGTCTCTGAAGATCATTTTAATTGTAATAGCTAGAAGAGATCTTTCAGATCAAAAACCTATAAGGAGTGTCAGAGATCATCAAATCTAGATCACTCTTCATAAGAAAATTAAGATCTAAAAAAGTCAAATGGTGTACAAGGTGCCCCAGGAAGTAAAAGGCAGAGCATAGGATCTGAATGCAAGGTCATTGACTCCGAATCCAGGGCCCTTTCCACAAAACAATGATTCAAATTAATTCCCCTCATTTTACAAAGGAAAAAAACTGAGGCTTAGAGATAGAAAGTGACTCACTTAAGGTCATGCAGGTAGTAAATAACAGAGTTGGGATTCATATCCAGGTACTTTGACTGCAGTAACCTGGATGGTGCACGGGATAGGCTCATCTTCCTGAATTCAAACCTGGCCTCAGCCACTTACTAGCTGTACAACCCTGAGCAAGTCACTTAACCCTTTTTGCCTTCATCTATAAAATGAGCTGGAGAAGGAAATGGCAAACCATTACATTATCTTTGTTAAGAAAACTCCAAATGGTTTCACAAAAAGTCAGACATGACTGAAAAACTACTCAACAACAAAGGACTGCAAATTGAGTGTTTATTAGATCCCACTTTGCCTTCTACAAAGACAAGGAATAATAGTCAATGAAATATGAACATGTAGGAAATTCTGTGGGGTCAACTATTGCCCTAAAGGAAAGGAAAGAGCCCCAAATGGGCTACAGCTATTAAAGGAGATTTCATGAAGAAAGGAGTTGTGTTGTTCAGATAGACTTTGAAAAACTGTGTATATAAGAGTCATTAGATTTGTGAAGTGTTGGAACTCTTATATACACAGTTTTCACAACCATGTCCAATCTAAAATGTTTTTTAAATGTTTAACAAATATAAAGTACCTAAAGCTGAATCCACAAGATAAGAAAAGAAAAAGGAAATTTATAAGTAACGCCCCACTGCAAAGAGAAGTGAAGGTCATGATGGATGGGGCATAGGCATTCCTGTCTGTAGCAGCTTCCAGCTCTCAGGGATTTGGGGGAGGGTACTAGATAATTCTAGTACCTTGTTTCTAGCTAGTATTCTGAAATATCTTTTGGACCTGTGTACCTAAGTTCACCCCACTGTGTGCCTTTGTACTCCAAACGAATCTACAGATCATAGGAAGAGGCAAAGAACCACTTATACTGCTCCAAGTGACAGCTGCCGTATCTTGTTGCAAAGAACTGGAAACAAAGATGGTGCCCATATACTGGTAAATGGCTGAAAAAAATTATGGATTAAAACTATAATGGAAGATTATGGAGCCATAAGAAATGACAAAGGGCAGCTAGGGGATTGGGATTTTACTTTGGTGAGTAAGAAGCTGCCAGAACAGGAATGTCAACTGAGAGACTTGCCACAGAGATTCTAGACAACTTAATGATTCAAGATTCAATAGAGTTTATTGCAGCAAAATAAGACTAAGGCACTAAAGCTGGATAATGCCTAGGTGGTTAAAAATTATGGTTGCCAAGGGGCAGTTAGGTAGCTCAATGGAAAGAGAACCAGGACTGGAGACAGAAGGTCCTAGATTAAAATCTGACCACAAATCCCAGCTGTGTGACCCTGGACAAGTCACTTAACCTCAATTGCCTAGCCTTTACCATTCTTCTCTCTTATAACTAATACTTAGTCTCAATTCTAAGACAGAAGGTAAGGTATTTTTTTTTAAAAAAGATGGATGCCTGTTGGTGAGGTGCTTGGTTACAGCTCATGGTGTAAAGTCTTTCCTTCTCTCCTCCATGTTTGGCTGTTCCCAGGAAGAGAAAGATTCTTGCTGTCTTTCTCTGTAGTTAAACATGGATGTTTGAAGGTTTTCTCTTACTTTCCTTGCAATTAAAATCATGGATGACTGTTAAACAATGTGTACTAGTGCCTAGATGTAAAGTTTAAAGGAAGCAAATGGGAAATTCAAAGGATTTAAATAGCTCTTTCACCAGCATTTGCTGTCCAGGAGCTTATATTCAAAGAGAAATTGAATTTATTGATTTATTTTTAATACCTTGCTAGAGCAAAGAGAATACTTCTACCCTAGGATTAAAAGGGGTAACTGACTGGGGTAGATAGTCTGCTGCCATTATCCCTTCTCTGTATGGCTGTATTTGAAAGTAAACCACTCTTCCAAAAGGAAGTGATGAGAGAATGTCATCTGCCCAAGAGGGGAGTAAGTCTGGGGGGTAGGAAGCTCTACCCACACAAACATGGGAGAGAATAAAGTGACTCATCTCTGCCTACCAGTTCACCAATGCAGCAGCCACATTATAGGTAATTGTGACAGGAAAGGCATTAATAGCTAGAGGAATAGGAAAGGACTCATGTAAGAAGGTACTGTGAAGGGAATCTTGAAGGGAGCTAGGAATCCCAAAAGATATAGATGAGAAGGAAGTACAGTCCAGGCACAGGATAAAGGCAAAAAAGTTAAGAATAAGCTGAAACTGATATGAGAAGCCATGGATGAGATAATAACAACAATAAGAATTAACATTAATGTAGTGCTTAAAACTAGGTGCCAGACACTTTATAATTATTATCCAATTTGATCCTTACAACAACCCTGAGAGTTAGGGGCTATTAATATCTATCTGCATTTTACATATGGGGAAACTGAGGCAAATAGCTTTAGAGACTTACCTGAAATCATATATCTAGTGGTTATAATAATAATGATGATAAGAGCTAACATTTACATACATACATACTGTGTGCCAGGTATTATGCTAAATGCTTTCCAGTTATTATCTTATTTGATCCTCACAACAAGGGTAGATGCTGTTGTTGTCCCCATTTCACAGATGAGGAAACTGAGGCAAACAGAGGCTAAGTGACTTACCCAAAGTCATACAACTAGTAAATGCTTGAGATCAGATTTGAACTCAAGTCTTCCTGACTCCAGGCCTGGCTCTCTATCCATCATACCACCTACCATACCAGATGGCAAAAAAGTAGTTTTAAAGTCGGGAAGAGAATGTTTGTTTTAAAGCTAAGAGGAAAAGAAGGGTCAGAAAGGATCTCTGCCTAGGGTAGATGGAGCAATGATAATTGACAACACCGAATAAATAAAGCTGCTCAATTCTCATTTTTCTTCTGTTTTCTCTGCCAGGAAGGACAACTTTTGCACTGGGAATGACAGAAGAAAACTGAGTAACAGGGAGTTGATATCCAAGAAAAGTTAGCAAGCAGAACACTTAGCTGTCTTGGATATTATTCAAGTCATTTTTTTAAAAGGAAAAATAAGGGGCAACTAGGCAACTTAGTGGATAGAAAGCCAGCCCTGGAGTTAGAAGGACCTGGGTTCAATGTGACCTCAGATATTTTCTAACTGTATGACTCTGGGCAAGTCATTTAACCTCATTTACCTAGCCCTTACCACTCTTCTACCTTAAAACTAATACTTAGTATCAATTCTAAGGCAGAAGGTAAAGATTTAAGGGGAAAAAATGCAAAGGGGGTAGCTAGGTGGCTCAGTGGATTGAGTGCCAGGACTAGGGACAGGAAGTTTGAGGTTCAAATCTGGTCTCAGATACTGCCTAGCTCTGTGACTATGGACAAGTCACTTAACCCCCGTTACTTAGCCCTTATCTTTCTTCTGCCTTGAAACCAACACCCAGTATTGATTCTAAGATGGAAGGTTTGGGGTTTTTTTAAACTGAAAAGAGAATGGAGCCTACAAACTCAAGGCCAGAGGTCTTGATTTCAGTTCCTGCGGAAATTTTAGATGGATCATTGATGATATGGTTTCCATTTTAAAAGTGATGATAAAGAATATCATCATGCACAGATCATTCCAGACTAATCTCATTTCCTTTTTTGGATTCAGAGTGCTGCACAAGATACACTCCTAGGTCCCAATTAGTGTAAATAATGAATCCCCTGAAGTGATCATATTATTTGAATCCACACTGCATATTTCCACTGGGCTGGAACCAATTACCATATTTTACATAATTATAACTTTGAATAGTGCAAAGTTGAATGTACCTAACTACTTCAGCGGATTCATTATTCACACTAATCTGGCTTTAAATATTTTTTATATAGGCATTGAGGGAATTTGTTTTGCTTGACTATGCATATTTCTTGCAAGAATTTTCTTTTCCTTTTTTTTTTTCTTACTGGAGAGGAGGTAAAAGAGAAGAAAATAGATTTTTGTGGATTTTTTTCAAAAAAAGATGGAAGATGCTATAGATGTGAAATATTGCACTTTCAGATGAAGTCATTGAGTTCTTAGTTTTATTTGACAGTCCTACTTTGTCACATAAAATTCAAGTAATCTGTAAATGTTTGTAATATAAAATAAAACATATCAGTAACTTTTTTTTAAAAAAGAGAGAATAACCCAGGTAATATGTAAAATACTTTACATGTATTATCTTATTTGTTCTTCACAACAGCCCTATGAGGCACTATTATTATCCCTATTTTACAATTGAGGAAACTGAACCTGAGAAAATTTAGGTGACATGTCCAGAGAAATATAGTCACATAGCTAGTATATGAAGCAGGAACTGAATGTAGGTTCTTCTGACTCCAAGACCAGCCATGTTTCTCACAAACTTAATATACCATTTTAAGAACAAACAATAAAAATCAGATGGCCATATTAATACTTGCAGAAAACATTGTGAAAAATTACAGTATCCATTTATATAAAAAATTTTTACAATATTGCAATAAATGGATCTGGATTATTGTCCTCAGTTCTGGGCACTTCAGTTTAAGAAAATATTGATAAACTGAAGAGTGTCTAGTGGAGGGCAACAAAGGTGGTAAAGGGCATTGAGTTCACATCGTATGAGAATAATCCTTAATATGGTAAACTGTATCTAACTAAAAGCAGGATCTTACATTATCTGTCATAGAGAAATGCTAGAAGGCTTTCCAGTAAGAACAGAGATAAAACAAGGATACATTTGCTACCATTATTCTTCTAATTCTAGAAATGCTAGCCGCAGGAAGAAAACAAGAAAAAAAATTTAAAAATATGCATAGGCAAAAAAGATACCCAATTATTCTGCCAGAGGGAGGAGAGACAGACAGGCAGACAGAGACAGAGAAAATTGAACAATTTAAGTAAATTCATAGAACTTGAAAAAGGGAAAATAATTAGGAAAGGGAACAAGAGGACATGATGCCAGTCAGTAGCTAAAAAAGAAAAGCAAAAATAATCACAGAGATATAATGCTGGATTAAATAATTAATCTAAGGGATAAAAGTCAATACAAAATAAATAGAGGAAAACCCAAGCCTAGCAATAAGTACTTTAAATGTGGTAGATTAAATAATACAATATAAGAAAAAAGGTTGGTATAATGGACAAGAAAACTAAATTTAATGATTTACTCATATAAAAATATATCGGATAAAAATACAGACAGAATGAAAATGAGAGTCTAGAACAAAATTCATTATGCATTCAATGATTTCAAAATAACAAGAATTATAGTTAGGCTATTAGAAAGATGTTCACAATATTGAGTGATAAATTAAGACATATAGCAGGCATAAAGAAGCCACAGATAATGAATTAGTATCAGTATTCAACACAGGCAACATCATCTAAACAACAGCACAGCATCTAAATTCATTAAGGAAAATTTTGTTAATTGCAAAATAACAAATATTTAAAACTCTCATTTCTAACTATATGTTATATATAACATATGTTTTAGTACTATGTATAACTATATGAAATATCTGAGAGATCTTACTGTTGCTATCTCAGATATGGATAAATTAAACAGAAGGATTTTAAAAACTGAAAATAGATCTGAATAAAGTATTGTAGAAGTTCAATCTGAAAAACTTACAGTATCTTCCAAATGGGAACATTAAACAATATACATATTATTCATGTTAAAAAACATTAGTATTTGCTAAATTCTTTACAGATCAAAACAATATAAATTATAATTAATACAGGTAACACAAGCAAAAAATACAGACATAAATGGAGGTTTAATAAATTCAGATAATGGATAAAAGAATAAACAAAAACAATAATAATTATGGGAAAAAGAATATAACAATAAACATAAATTTCTGGGATATAGTTAAAACAGACCTCAGGGGTGGGGGAGGGGAAGTATAGTCCTTAAAACATACATTAATAAAATAGAAAAAGAATTTATGAATGTAGCATTTAATTTTAAATATTAGAAAATAAACCTAAAATGCACACAAAAGAGAACATCTTAAAAGTTAGAGGGGAAAGACAATTTTTTAAAAGACTATAGAATTAACAGGGCTAACATGTAGTACTTGAAGAGACTAACAAAATTGATGTCTTTAGTTAATATGCTCAAAAGGAGGAGAAAAGGGGGCAGCTGGGTAGCGCAGTGGATTGAGAGCCAGGCCTAGAGACAGGAAGTCCTGGCTTCAAATTTGGCCTCAAACACTTCCTAGCTATGTGACCCTGGGCAAGTCACTTAACCCCCATTGCCTAGCCTATACCACTCTTCTTCCTTGGAACCAATAATACATAGTATTGATTCTAAAGTGGAAGGTAAAGGTTTTTTGTTGTTGTTTGTTTTAAAGGAGAAGAAAATAAAATTGCCAAAATAAAAATTAAAAAACAAAATCTTAACAGAGAGAAAATGGAAGACTTATCAGAACTCACTATTATATGCAAGCGAAATTGACATTTAAAAAAGAAACCATATTGACAATAAAAATATAAAATACCAAAATTAACAAATAACAATATAGAGATCTTAATCTTAGAAAATGAAAAAAATTAATTACCAAAAAAACCCTAGACCAAACAAATTTACATATAAGTCAATTCTCTCAAATATCTAAGATTAGTTTATACCTGTGCTATACAAATTATTCTTAAAAATAGAAAAGGAAAATAATAAATTCTATTATGAGACAAGCATAATCCTAATACTTAAGCCAAGGGAGGAAAAGAAAAAAACAAAGAGAGCTATACACTAATATAAATGATGAAAATTGATTCAAAAATTTTCAATAAAATTCCTGCAAAAAGATTTTCAAAATATGCCCAAAGTTATTCATTATGGACAAGCTGAATTTAGACAAAAAATAGCTTAACATTAGGAAAACAATTGAAAAAAATCATGCTTAAATATAAATACCCCAAAACAAATAATAATGTCAATAGATGTGGGGCAAAGGAGAGGAAAAAACTAGGCAAAGTGCAACCAATATTCATTTATGCAAATTTGTCTATAAATCACAGATTTAACTGGCCCATTTTAATACAATTTTAAAACCTTTCTAAAACCCAAAGTCTAGTTTTATAAAAAGAAAATATGAGATATTCTTCCACTAAACAGAGGACAAAGCCAAGGACATGCCCTTTCCCTATTGTCACTTGTTCTAAAAGTTCTAGTAATAGTAATAACAAAAGAGAAAGAAATTAAAGGCATAAAATATTAGCAAAAAAGAAGATATAATTTTCCACATTTGGTTATGAGATGATGGTTTACTTAGAAAAGCCTGGAGAATTAGCAAACAAACTGAGCAAATTAATAGCTTCAGTAAGGAACAGGACAAACATTAAGTCCATAAAAGACATGGAAATACTAAAATCAAAGAGGAAATAACAGGATAAAATCTTTCTCACTCAAGACTTATATAAATACAAATAAATCACATTCAAGATATATAAATATAGTTATAAAATATTCTAAAAATAAAGAATGAATAAAACAACTGAAGGATTATTTGTTGCTCAAGCTCTAGCCATTATAATGTGATAAAAATGACTATGCTACCTAAATTAACTACTGGATTAAGGACAATATCTGTCAAACTATTGGTGTAGGGGTCATTATAGAATTAGATGAAACTATAGCAAACATTTTGGAAGGACAAAAATTTTAAATTTTAAAGGAAATTTTAAAAAATAAGAATGAATGAGGAATATTACATCTAAACCTCTAACTATAAAGTAGTAGTCATCAAATAATAAAGCAGCAATCATTAAAACTTTTTGGTATTGGTCAAAAATACAGAGGTAAATCAATGGAACAGCAGAACTCAATAAACCAATATTCAGTAAGTGGAAGCTCATCAGTTACTTAGGGAAGAAGATTTTATTTCATCAGAACTGGAAAGTAATTTGACAGAATTTAAGTTTCGATAATGGTCTTACACCATATACACCATATATAAGTTCAAAATAGATCTGTAACCTGAAAATAAAATATCACAAGATAAAAAAATTAGAAGAGAACCAGATCATATAGCAACTATGGTATATATGTGTACATGCATGTATATGTGTTTATGTGTATATCTTCACAACTATGTCAATGGGAAAATTTTTGACCAAACAAGGGAAAGAAGCAATGCCAAAAGATGGAATAGTTCATTTTAGTTTTGATTACCTGGAATTAAAGAACTTAAACAAAATCAATGCAGTTAGGATAAGAAGGTAAATTTTACAAGGAAGAAAAGCTTTGAATCAATTATGTTTAATAAGGATCTGATATCCAATATATATGGGGAATTAATACAAATTTATAAGAACAAGAGTCATTCCCTAATGAATAAGTGGTCAAAGAATATGAAAAAGAATTCTCAAAAGAACAGCAAAATACGCTAACAATCATATAAAAGATTTTCTTCCAAATCACTAATAATGAGAAAAACACACATGATAAAATGCAAAAATATTCAATGTCGGAGGAGTTCCACAAAGAAATAACAATTCACTATTGTTTAATATGCAAATTGGTCAATCTATTCTGGAAAGCAATTTGGAATTCCACACTTTAAAAGTGGCTAAAATATACAGGCAGGTCCCATGTATACCAAAATATATATAGTAGCATTTGTGGGATAGTAAAGAGGAAAAAAATTCGATGCCAATTTTTTGATAAATGGCTAAATAAATTGAAGTATGAAATGTAATGAAATGTTGGTAACAGTGTATATGAAGAATACAAAGAAGTATGGGAAGACATACATGAATTGATGCAGAACAAAGGAAATAGAGCCAAGAAAACAACATACATGATAATTACAGCAATGCAAAAGGAAAGGGAAAAAATGAAGCCAAACGTTATGATGAACCATAGTCATAATGACCAACACTGACCCAATAGAAGATCTGAGAAAACGCATTTCTCTCTCTTAATTGAAGAGTGAGAATTAAGGCTATAGAACACTGCATACACTGTCAAATAGAGTTGATGTTTTGGTTGGTTTTGTTAGCCTGTTTTTTTTTTTCATTCTAGTATATTCTTTGCCTAAGAGAAAGAAAGATAAATTTGGAAATGAAGATTATGTAAAAACAAAAGATAAAAACTGAACTTTTTAAAAAAGCTCTCCAAAACTGAGCTCCAAGACCTTTCCAGATTTATTTCACAATACAATGCCTGGTACATAATAAAGATTTAATAAATGTGTGTTGATTAATAAACTCCACAGTTCAGCTAAATTGGATTACTAACTATTGCCCAAAATCTCCCTTCAAGTCTTTGCCTTTAATAACAGGGCATCTCTCTGATTTGGAATGTACACTATTCTTGTCACCATCTCTTAAAATCCTTATTTTACTTCAAGACTCAGTATAGCAGCTAACTCTAGTGCATCATCATCATCTGAGAAGTCTTTCCTGATCTGTTTAGTTGCTAGCATTTGTATCATTTTCAACTTACTCCCTGTATATATTTATTTGTGCATATGCCCATATGCACAAATCTGGTATATTGTGTTTTCTTCATAAAAAGTGTGCTCCTTGAAGGCAGGTATAGCACCATACATGGGATTTATTTATCTCAAGGGGTTTTGTACTTGAGAGGAGGATGAGTCCTTGGCATTCCAGAATTTGAGATTCCTTGGAGATGGATGAGAAGAGAGCCTCTTTTAGGGAGAACAGATATATGCTACAGGCATTGGCATCAGTCACTAGAGCTCAACACCCAAAAAGAATCACTAGCTAACAGAGAAACAGCAGCAAATAGCAATGTTCCCCACCCACCAATGGCAGCACAGACAAGAAGCTAAAAGCATCTTCTTTTATCCTCTCCCCATCTCTCTCTTTGCAAATGGAGATTATTTTTTCCTTTTCCTTTAGAATTTTCTACTCCTGTTATAGGGGTCATTCCTTGTGCATGAATTTTTTTTAAAAAGCCAAAATTGTTCATTCATTTACATGGAGTGTTTGTTTTACATTCTTTTGCTGAATGTGAAGGTAAATGCCACCTGAGTGTAGAGGGGCTCAGCTCTGAGGAGGATTTATATTTCACAAAATAAACCAGAACCTTGCTCTTGATTGATAATCAAGGAGATTTTGGTGGGGGTGGGAAAGGATGGTTATATTTTATGAGTAATTTTATCATATGCTTCATAGCTGAACTCCAAACAGCAGAATTGGAAAGGATTGGATCGCCCCCTGAGGCCAGAAGCCAGTCTTTTGTTTCTATTGGTTCTAGTCACCTGGTGTGCCTCCCTGCCAAGCTGCTTTGGCAAGCCCTGGATACTAGGCAGTTCTCCTCCCCGCCCCCCCGAATCTCTGGAGAGAAGAGTCTGAAAAAAGGGCTCTAGAAGAGGAAGTCCCACCTTAGTCATCCCAGGAGGTGGAAACACAGCGGTCTAGAGGTTTTCAACTTTGTCCTCTTTCTGACTGAGAGGTGCAGAACTAAGGGCAGTAAGAGCTGGCACCTAGGGGTTACACAGGGTTTGTTTGTTTTTTTGCCTTTGTATCTCCCAACCTGTAGCACAATACCTTGTACACAGTAAGTATTTTAAAAATGTTTGTTTAATAGAATTAATTAAAATTTAATCCAATTGAAGCGCCTCACACAAGCGCCAAATTAGCATCATTTGACAGTCATCATTATTCATGAACTTTCACTTTTAGTTATACCTCTGTATTTTCCTGTATGGAGGTCAGGCAAAAAAATGATGCTCTTTATATTCTTTGGGGTGGGGGGTTCTTTCTTGAATTAAAAGTTGAAATAAAAGATCTGAGAATAAAGAGTTTCAAAGATCTCTTTTTCACACATCTCCTAAACCGCTGGCTGCTTATTAAGGAAGGAATACTCAGAAAGAAGTTTCCAGTCAGCAGACCCCAACAATTATAGCCCCAAAGAGGGAGTGAGATGTGGGTTCCTGGGAATGGATATGGGGTGGAGGTGGTGCTGGTAAAAATTCAAAGTAAACCTGTATCCTTAGATGTATACCTTATTCTTTTCTTGCCAAGATTTAAAGATTTGGACTACAAAGACTCATCCCATGAAACACCTTCTTCTCTTCCTTCCCATCACTCCCCCCAGGCCTCCTTTGCTCCCAATATTGTTTGTGAAGCACAGCCTGCTAAAGTTGCCTTCCAGAGCTGTCTAGACTCAGTATCAGTGGCAACATCAAAGAAATTTATTCTTTTCATACTCTTGTCTGTTTGTGTCTAAACCCAGAATGATTACTTTTTCCTAAATGAATAGTTCTTTTTTTTTCTTATAAAGTAGAAGAATGAGCAGTTACCTGCACCTGATCAGGCTAAACCCCATGACAATTATGTGTATTATTTGCTCATTTTTTAAAGAAAAACTCCTTTTCTTCCATGAGAATTTGCTGCTGAATAATTTACTTCACCCATGTGGCCTGCAGTGCCTCAGGAATAATAACAAGACTGGTAAATGTCTCTTCCCTAGGAATTAGGGGTTAAATATATTCAAGGTAGATTAGCTGTGGGGGAAGGCCAGGAATAATAGGGCATGATCTTTTCTTTGCAAAAAAAAGGAAAAAGGAGGAGCCCCTCCTGAAACTTTAGCTTGGAAGCTTCATACTGAAACATTAATCATATAAGAAGATTCAAAAGTCACCTGCCTATGGTGAATCACAATTTTTGCCAAGTAGTCAATACTAAGGTATGATATAGTGTAGGCAGCAAAAGAGATGGAAATAGCAGGTAGAAGAGGAAGGATGTTCGAAGTAGAATTTGAATGTCTTATATGTATTCTCAAGGCTCCCAGAAATCTTTGTCCCAGGGTTACAAAATTTAAAGGGCACAGACACTTTCTGCCCTTGAGCAGCGTAAGAACAACTGAGTTTCATACTCAGTTGGCAAATATAACATTAAAATAAGAAATTACTTGCTATGTCCCTAGAAGGATCTATAACCCTCCAATTTCCTCCACTCTTTCCCCAGCTCCTCTCCAGCCAAATTGCCTCAGTACTGCATCATCTCCACTTACCATAATGTTGCAAAGAAAACGATGAGTGTTTTTCATATCCCAGGCACAAAAATTGTCTCTAGAACCAAGGCTGCCTTGGCAGTATTCAATAAAGAATATTTAACCAGCCTGTACTCTATTTTAATCATATAACCAGTTGCTTCTTCAGTTTTGATTTTGGTAATGCTTCTGGCCACTCAGAATAGAAGAGAGAAAAAAAGATTCAAAAGTGGAAGAAGAGAAAACTTTTGCCACAAATTTAGCAAAGGTAGAGCATTGAGCTATACTTAGGGGACATATAAAGGTTCTAGGGGAAGGAGAGGAGAATTTATTTCATTTTCAGCTCCTTGGTCTCTCCCTCTCCCCCCACCCCCTCCTACCATTTCTGCCCCAATTGAAAAAGCAAGAAATATAACATCCATTAAAAGCATAGTCAAACAAACCAAATTCTCTCGTTGACCATGTCAAAAAATAGTCTCGATCTGCCTTCTGAGTTTATCACTTTTCTATCTGGAGGTGGGGAGCATGCTTCATCATGAGTCCTCTGGAAGTACAATTGATCATTGTGTTGATCAGAGTTCCTAAGAAAGATAAAAAGTCTTAAGAAATAGTCAATGCTCTCATGGAACCTGAGGTCGAGTAAGAGGATAAGAATCAGAAAACTATGAAGTGTAATATTATAAGTGAGGTTCAATATTATAATTGCCACCTTTTTCTGCCCAAGGCTGGAAACAATTTTATGGAGAGGCATCCCTGAACTTCATGCTGCATATACAGAGGGAGATTAAACCCATGGTTGACTGAGAGAATGATGAGTGTAATACTGTGATTTACTCTTGTACTATGTTGTCCCTGTGTAAGGGACGTAAGCTTGTTGCAGAGACTTGGGGAAGAACTTCAGACACATGTAGAGAAGATCCAGGAAGGCAATGAGAGAGACTTTTGAATGGCTGACTGGAGACCTCAGAGCCACAGATAGGTCTAACTCCTCCAAGGCTTGCAATTCTTAAAAAGTGCTAAGAGTTGATCTTCCCTAGATGAGATCATTCACTCTCTCCTGGTTGGAGCTGAGATCTTATCCTTTCTCCTAGCTGAAAAGTACATTTATTCTTGTATATTCGATGGGATAGTCCAATCTGTACAACTCCTTTGATTTCTATTTGTTGTTTTGCTTTGGTCAATGAGTGTATTCAATATATGCTGTTTGTAAGTATTTGTAGTATTGTAGTACTTTGTGTAGCTAGCCTTGGGTAGGAAGGAGCTAAGCTGCTGAGCACAAGGGCTCACTCTTCCTTTTACCAGTACTAAGGAAAGTAGAGTTCCTTCTGAAACCTAAATATCATATTCCTAGATGAGTTATTTTAGGACTTGCAGAAAGAAATAGTAGAGATCGCCCAATGTCTCATCTAGGCTACAATACAGGGATATCTGGCAAAAGCACATCAGGCCTTAGATTATAGCTATCCGTGTCACCCATGATCCATATCTACATATATTTAGACAGTCCCCTCCCCATATCTTCTATAATGAGTTTCATAGTAGACAAAAAATCAGTCCCATGAGAAGGGAGTCAGAAACTCAAGTCATACACTGGCACATACTGGCTATGTAACCTCAGGCAAGTCACTTAATCTCTCAGTGTCCTAAACAACTCTAACACCCAAAGTTGCTAGGAAGGTAGTAATCACATGGTAATTGGTAGATGATGATCCATAATAATAAAAGCTCCCAATATCAATGAAGTTCATTTTTTTTTATGAGATGCAAAATGTTTTATGTGGTTCAAGGGAGAAAAGAGAAGAGCTGAACTGGGAACAGGGAACACTTCACAGAGATGACTTTTAAGTTTAGTCTTTAAAGAATGGGTAGGAATTCACTATGCACCAAGGGAAAGTGAAGACATTTGAAGCATGGGGCACAGTGTGAGCAAAGGCACAGAGCCGAAACAGTCCAAGAGGTTTTTCCAAGGATTAAGACTAGCCTCATTTGGTTAGATCATCAAGTATATGAAAGGAATAGCAAAGGTAATAGAGAAGTAATGAAATATGGAGTTCAAAAAGTAAGTAGTAGACGGGGGCAGCTGAGTGACTCAGTGGTTTGAGAACCAGGCCTACAGATGGGAAGTCCTAGGTTCAAATCTGGCCTCAGATGCTTCCTAGCTGTGTGATTCTGGGCAAGTCACTTAACCCGCATAATCAGCTCTTATCAATCTTCTGCCTTGTAACTCATGCACAATATTGATTCTAAGATGGAAGGTAAGATTTAAAAAAAAAAAAGTAAGGAAAGCAGAATCAGCTCATAAATGTCTTTAAATGCCAGGGAAAGGAAATGAACAATAAGAAATCACTAAAGTTTTTGAGCAGAGAAGAGATACAATCAGATTTATATTTGCAAAATATTAGCAGAGTATTTATCCTTTATATAGATAGGCAAGCTAGGTGAGAAAGTACTGGACCTGGAATCAGGAAGACTCATATTCCTCAGTTCAAATCTGGCCTCAGAAAATTCCAAGCTATGTGACCCTGAATAAGTCACTAAACCCTGTTTGCCTCAGTTTCCTCATCTGGAAATGAGTTGGAGAAGAAAATGACAAACTGCTCAAGTATCTTTGCTAAGAAAAACCCAAATGAGGTCACAAAAAGTTAAATGTGATTGAGACAAACGAACCCCCCCAAAAATGGATAAACAGGGTAAGATGAGACCTATCAAAATGTAATTTCAATAGTTCAGAAAAGACATGAATATGAGAGATGTTACAGAAATAGAAAATACAGAACTTGGTAACTAATAGTATAAGAAGTAAGAGATTGAGTACAGTCAAAGATAACAGCAGCCAGGTTTTAAAGATGAGAGATTGGATGAATTAGAGGTACCACTAACAATAAGACCAACATTAAGAAGAACCAATCAAGGCAGGGAGTTAACTTGGATTTGGACCTGGTGGGTACAAACTAGAGATGATTTCTATGCAATTGAATGTGTAGATCTAAAACCTGGAAGAGAAGTCAGTGGTCTATACAGGGATTTGTGAACCATCTGCATAAAGATGATTGTTGAAGTCATCAAAGCTAAAAATAAAAAAAACTAGGCAGACAGCCTATATCTGAAGTGGGCCTAGAATCAGTCAATCATTCAATAAACAGCTAAGCACCTACAATGTGCCAGACAATGTGCTAAGCTCTGGGAATACAAAAAGAAATAAAAGATAGTCCCTGACCTCCAGGAGCATACAATCTAACAAACATTAACAAATATGTGCAAGAAATATTTGTGGAACAGCCAGATCAGTGTCATTGAATCAAAGATTACGTGTAAAGGTGTACATATAAGATGACAGGAAAGGTAGGAGAGGACTAGTTGATGAAAGGCTTTGAATGCCAAACAGAGAATTTTGTATTGGTTCCTGGAGACAATGGGAAAACCCTGGAGTTCATTGAGTAGGGGCGTGAGTGGTCATGATTGGACCTGTGTGTCAGGAAAATCACTTTCGTGTCTGAGTGGCGGGTGGAGTGGATTGTAGAAAGATATGAAGGAAGCAGACCCATTAACAGACTATTGCAGTAACAAAGGCATGGGGTGATGAAGACATATGCTAGAGTAGTGGCGATGTCAGAGTACAGAAAGGGGTGCATTTAAGAGATACTGAAGAGCTGAGTTCAAATTTGACTTCACACATTTACTAGTTATGTAACTCTGGAGAATTCATTTCACTTGTGTCTGCCTCTGCTTCCTCATCTATAAAATGGGAATAACAACACCTACTTCCCAGAGTTATTATGATAATCAAATGACATTGCTTAGTACAGTGTCTGGTACATTTTAATTGTTCACTTGTTGCAGTCATATCCAAATCTTTATGACCCCATTTGGAGTTTTTTATGGAAACAATACTGAAGTAGTTTGCCATTTCCTTCTCTAGCTCATTTATAGATGAGGAAACAGGCAAACAGGGTTAATTGATTTACCCAGGGTCACACAGCCAGTGTTTGAGGACAGATTTGAACTGAGGAAGATGAGTTTTTGTGATTCTAAGCTCACTGCTCTATCCACTGTGCCACCTAGCTACTAATCTAGCTCTTTAAATATGGCTTGTTTCTTTTCTTTCTTCCTTCCTAAAATATACCTAGTCAAAGGGTTATCTAGCATTTGACTGAACAGTTCTAGCGCTGAAGAGCTCATTACTTCCTAGGGTCTCCCATTCTACTTTGGAATAGCTTAAATAGTTAAGAAGTCTTTCCACAATTCAAGCTTGAATCTGCTTCTTTGACACTCCTACCCATTCCTTCTAGTTCTGCCCTCTGAGGCCAATAAGAAAAAAAAGTCTCTTATTCTTCCTATTCCTTAGAAATGGGCTTTCCTGAATTTTAATTAGAGTCCTCTGCTTTCCCCTCTATACATTCTTTCCACCATCACTTACATCTATTTGCAGGACTCTAACTCTTTGGGAATACACTCAGCATCAATATCTCTAGCCATGACCTCTCTCCTGAATGCCCAGCCTACATTTCCCACTGTCTATTGGACATTTTAACTCAATAAATGTTTGTTGACTGATCAATTCCCATCCAGTCTTCCCTTAAAAGTATTTTAATCTGGGGGCAGCTGGGTAGCTAAGTGGATTGAGAGTCAGGCCTAGAGACGGGAGGTCCTAGGTTCAAATCTGGCCTCAGACATTTCCCAGCCGTGTGACCCTGGGCAAGTCACTTGACCCCCATTGCCTACCCTTACCACTCTTCTGCCTTGGAGCCAATATACAGTAGTGACTCCAAGATGGAAGGTAAGGGTTAAAAAAAAAAAAGTACTTTAATCTCCGTTGATTCTGGCTCATGTGTGAGATGATTTAAACCTTGACTGAGAGAAGCTAGAGTATGAAGCTGATTTTTCATCTCTTCCTTTTGAATATAAAAATTGTCATTCATTTCTAAGATTCTGGATTGCTTTCTAGAGAAAGCAAATAGAAAAATAAATCAATTTTCACAAAACTAATTAGCAAAGAAGATGCTAATGTGTTTTGCCAACTGTATCTATCTTCTCCCTACATTCTCCTATACAAGAAGGTAAAGATATTTGGGGTGGTTGCCCTTGTCAGTAGAAATTACTAGTGGCAAGGACCCTGTGCCATACAGGTGTTCATCCCTCTGCCACCTAGCCTCCACCTGCTGAAAAACACCTCTTTTTCCTGTAAATGTTTATAGATGCTTCAATTCAGTTGCCATGCATTTCCTGTGCAGTGAGAAGGGGCCTAGTCTCAAAAGGGAAGAGTGCTGGGTAATGAGAAGATTTCACATTCCTAACTGAAACTGAGGATGGAGCAAAAAGAAAGCAACTCTTGTTCCAGACTAGAAATTACAAGAGCCTGAAACACCCAGGCTCAGAACTATGACTTCATGACCAGAAAGAAGTCTAAACAACACCTAGAGGACACTCCTAACTTAACAGAGCACATAAAGCCTAACCCCTCACTTGACAGATGTGGAGACTGAGGTCCATGGAAGATAAGTCATTTGTCCAAGGTCAGAAAAGTGGTAAGTAGCTGAGCCAGAATTTGAACCAATCTCTTTGATTTCAGGCCTAGTTCTTTTCCCACTAAACCATGCTGCTACCTCAAGTGGTGTTTGCAAATAATCAGTCAAAGAAGTATTAGCAAAGAGCAGCAGTGGTCTTTTGACTCTTAGTCTAGCATTCTTTCCATAATGCAAAACATCCCCTAAAATTCTAAAAAATTATGGGACGGGGGGGAGGGGGGGCGGGCAGCTGGCAGGTAGGTGGCTCAGTGGTAGAGAATCAGGCTTGGAGACAGAAGGTTCTGGGTTCAAATATGAACTCAGACACTTCCTAGCTGTGTAACCCTGGACAAATCACTTAACTCTCATTCCCTATCCCTTATGGCTCTTCTGCCTTAGAACTAGCACACCATATTGGTTCTAAGGCAGAAGGTAGGGTTATTTTTTTAAATTATGAGACTGGATTAGGTGACCTCCAAAGTCTTTGACAGTTCTGTGATTCTATCCCAGGACTAAAACATAGATGTTCTGATGTGCCTCTGCACTTCGCCATACCACTTCTGGGAGAGTACCAAACCTCAGGAAGAAAATAACATTGTTTATCCTTGTTTATGAAGCCTTAGCAATACCAAGAAGACATAAGAGATTAAGGTGTTGGGATAGGCCCATGGGGAAAAAGAGATTTGAACAAGAGTCTATCAAATGAACAGATAAGTAGCTAATTGACTTAGAGTTCTAGATTTTCGGGGAAGACTGATCTCAAAGCCAGCTAAGTTATAAACAAGTTTAGATAAGCACCAACTTAGGCCAAGAGGATAAGAAGGAGGGGAAGAACAGTTCACAACTTTAGTAAGTTGGGAGGATTTAACCAAAAGTCACTAATGGACAATTGATATGTGGCATTTATATTTAGACAGGAGAAACTTATGCAGATGCTATGCCAGAGTTCAACAGCTGACAACTTTTTTAAACATTAGAGTGTCTTTTTAGAATTGGAGGATAAAGGAGCTTGAAGGGAATTAGTCCAGAATTTGAGAGTTCTGAATTTGAGAGTTTATTCTCTATCTTGGGGCCATGTTGGCAAGTCAGGGTTAAGCAACACTCTGGGTTTCTGTATGTGTGTGCCCTCTTTCTGAGACTTTGACAGGTTACCGCCCCAACATTTATTGCTGTTGCCATGCGGGTCAACCAGGAATAGCACCTGAGAGACTTCTGAGTGATGGTTGGTGAGATAAGGCAATCATCTCCATCTAGACATTTTCCTTTACCTCTTTCCTTAACAGGAAACGAAGCAACTACTATTAACTGTTGAAGTTTTCTGATTTTTTTCCTCTCCATTCTTCCCATGAGATAGAATTAAAAACAGAAACCTTTCCCCCCCTATTCTGGAGTTAACAGCATACGATGCTAAATGCTTTCTATCCAAACAAAATGGTATCTTCCCCTGCATTTGTTGTCCTTTCTTTGCAGTTCTTTTATTCTCCTTTATATAAAATGAAATCTGAATACTAGTAATCTCTGTTGCGTGTATGGTCACATATAACACAAACAGAGATCTGGGAAACACTGTGGGGGGCGTTGTCAAAGGGGTAGAGAGAGGGGGAGTAGAGGGAGGAAAAGAGAAAGGGATAAAATGAGATATAAAGAAAGATGAAGAAAAAAGGAAAGGAGAGAGAGAGAGAGAGAAAGAGAGAGAGAGAGAGAGAATTCATGTGGAAGTTGCAAATCTAATGGAATACATTGCAATAATATTCCTTCCAATCAGAATCAACAAAACCAGGGACCAATTCAAATTCAACTGTCACTATTAATCCCATCTAAAAGAGAATATTAAAATGGCCTTCAAAAGTAATAAAAACATGAATCTCAATAAAAGGAAAGAAAACCCCTAAAAGAAAAAACAACACAAGCTTTCCAAAATTAATTCTCAAAGATGGAACCACACATGTAATTTGGTTCATATGTAAAATGGTCTAGGGTATGGTGCCCACCTATAACAAATAAACAGGAAGAAGTTACCCCAAGGAAGCTGGAAAATTGCTTAGCTGAGCACAAAGAGTTAAGGTGGTTTTCAGATGTAAAGCTTCATCCACATGTATAAATGGTTGGGTATCACAGATTCCCCATTTCAGGCTCTGGCTTGCTTTTGCCTCAAGGAATTATCTCTACTAGGTCTAGGGGGTCTATTTACATTTGTGTTATTAATTTTCCTCTTTATATACTCTCCTTGTTGCAAATTGTGCAGGTTAACAAATAGTATCTCTTTTTCTTTTGTTATCCAACAAGAAGCTACAGCTTTATCGATAGAAACAATATAATCCAATCAGATTGCATTTAATCCTCTGAAATATCAGGGAAAAAATATTTTCATCTCCAGATTTTTACAATGTAAATTTTATAATTACACTTAGCAAATCATTACTGTTCCTCTTCAGGGTTCTGACAACCTTTGCTCTGAATATATTCACATGAGAAATGACTGATTTCATGTCCTTAAGTTGTTATACCAACTCTTCCTCTCCATGTTCTCCTTGTACAATTGGAGTTTATTTGCTTTCCTGAATCCTAATCACCCTAAAATCATTTTTAGCAGCAGTTAGGATGTTGTTATATTTTTGGATGGTGACACTAGTATTTGTTGAAGTCCTAGTTTGGATATGACCTTTCTCTCACACCAGCTCTGTTTTGCTTTACTGATGGGTTCCTCATGGAACAACTGCTGATGACCACTGCTGGTTGCCCAACCCTTCCTCAAGCTCTGGTGCTAATTGTCACTGTCAGATTCTGTTACAGACTCTGTCAACCTGGGTATTTGGCAACTCCAATGCTGGGGCTGGAACAGTTTCTGTCACTTTCCCAGGCATTGTGAGGGGAATGTGGATCCAAGACGTTTGTAAAGAGCATAAATATTTTCTCACTGCACCAACCTTGCATTTGTAACTTCCATTTGGATTCATCTTTCCTCTCTCCCTGAACTTTAGGCTAAAACAGAGATATCTCTCTCTGTTTCTCCAAATTTAAGCTTTCCCTAACACTCTACCTGTGTTACCCTTGATCACACTATATACTTTCTTTTATATATTCTTATTTTTATATTTCTTATATTCCTTTTATATAAAGGGGAATAAGAAAACAACTAGGAATAGACAATAATCAAAGGGGAGGGCAACATTTCATTTGAGTAGAAAGCAGCTGAAGAAAAGTTTCTTGCTTTTAATTCTTTCCCTCTTGTGGAAGGAAAGAGAGATAAAACTCAGAGGAACTGGGTAGTTGATAGATGTTGCTTTCTGTATTGAAGATAGTGGGAGAAAGAAGGATTTCTCAAGGGGTGATTGCCTTGACTCATCAACCATCACTCTCAGAAGTCTCTCAGGTCCCACTTCTAGATGTAGCTTGTCATCTCAAAAAAAAAAAAAGGAGGAGGAAAGCACACATTCAAAAACCCAGATTGTCACTTAACCCTGACCTGCCTAAATGTCCTCAGGATGGAGAATAAACTCTTGAATTCTCACACTCCAAATCCTCTAACAGTGAGATAACTTTTCCCAGTTCCTTTCTCCCAGAAATTTCCCAAAATATTCTAAGATGTTCAAATTTTTAAAATTCACCCAATACATCAAGATTTAGTGTTGCTGAAGAAAGGACTAAATCTATCCCTTGTGCTCTGCAAGGTATGCCATTGAGAAAAGCCATACTGTCTGACAGAAGGCAAGATTTCATGATCTCAGATCATTAGAAAAAGAGTCCAGAGATTTAGGCCATCAACCTAACAGAAAAAAATCAAAGATACAAGTTTCTCCTAAGTCAGAGGAAAGAAGTTCCATTGCTATTTTTTTAACTCTTACCTTCTGTCTGAGTATTAGTTCCAAGGGCTGGGCAATGGAGGTTAAGGGAATTGCCCAGGGTTACACAGCTAGGAAGTGTCTGTGTGGGAAGCCAATAAGAGAATAGATAAAAATCTGAGACTCCTCTTTTGACCCCTTTTGTGATCCTTGTGATTTCTTGTTGAAAAGTATTGTGGCCCTATTGAAAAGCTTTAAGTTCCTATCAAACCTGAATTTAAAGGGTTAACACTATTCCCCTTTGACCAGGAATGCTGCTGCCTGGTATAGCCAAGGCCAAAATCTTAGTGGGGGCAATTCAATCCTGAGAGGGATACTCTACAACTTGACTTCCTGATAAGAAGCCAGTCAAAATTCAGCCTTGGCTTTGGTCTATTCTGAAGCCAATGTTTTGTGTTTTGATGTGACATAATTTGTAACTTCTGTGCATCTGCAAAGTTTTGGGGGGTTCTTTTGTGTGAAATAAGTCTTGAAACATATATAATAAACTCCATGCTCCTGGAGTCAGAGCTGGAAGCATGAGGTAAAAGACAACTCCCTTGTCCAGTCCTTATTTCCTTATCAACTAAACTGTCCTTATCAGATTATCAGAGATGATAAAGAAATCTCAACATGTCTGAGGCCATATTTGAACCCTCCTGTCTCCAGGCCTGACTTCTCTATCCACTGAGCCTCTTGGCTGCCCCATTTCTATTGTTCTTTGACAGTGTCATCTCCTTCCCTTCACTGTATTCTCTTTTTTCTTTACTTTGTAGCTCCACCACTCAGGCAGTGCCTACTAGATAGCAAGGGTTTGTTGGCTGACTAAGAACATATAAAGTGAAGAGATCCCACTTGTGAAAACAACAAATACTGAGCCTGGAGCCAAAAGACCTAGATCTGGGTTGTATCTAGTTCTGTGACCCTGAGAAAACTTACTTAACCACTCTGAACCTCAGCTTCTTCTTCTATAAAAATAATATTTTTTCTATATATATCACAAAGTTGTTTTGAAGCAAAAAATGATATAATGTACATGAAAGCACTTTGAAAACTATAAAATGCTAAATTAATATGAAGATTTGTTATCTTTTATCTTCTAGCTGCATAAAAATTCATCCTATGGTAATTTTCCCAAGTGTGTTGCTGAGTATAGAAGTTATATTCTTTTTTTAATTTTTAATCATTTATTAATATTCATTTTTAACATGGTTACATGATTCATGCTCCTACTTTCCCCTTCACCCCCCGCACCCCCCCCACCCATGGCCGATGCACATTTCCACTGGTTTTATCATGTGTCCTTGTTCAAGACCTATTTCCAAATTGTTGTTAGTTGCATTGATATGGTAGTTTTGATTCTACATCCCCAATCATGTCCACCCCAACCCATGCATTCAAGCAGTTGTTTTTCTTATATGTTTCCTCTCCTGTAGTCCTTCCTCTGAATGTGGGTAGCATTCTTTACCATAAATCCCTCAGGAGCTGTCCTGTGTCATTGCTTTCTGCTGGTACAGAAGTCCATTGCATTTGATTTTACCATAGTATATCAGCCTCTGTGTACAGTGTTCTGGCTCTGCTCCTTTCACTCTGCATCAGTTCCTGGAGGTCTTTCCAGTTCACCTGAAACTCCTCCAGTTTATTATTCCTTTGAGCACAGTAGTATTCCATCACCAGCATATACCACAATTTGTTCAGCCATTCCCCAATTGAAGGGCATACTCTCCTTTTCCAGTTCTTTGCCACCACAAAAAGCACAGCTATAAATATTTTCATACAAGTCTGTTTATCTATGATCTCTTTGGGGTACAAACCCAACAATGGTATGGCTGGATCAAAGGGCAGGCATTCTTTTATAGCCCTTTGAGCATAGTTCCAAATTGCCAGTCAGAATGGTTGGATCAGTTCACAACTCCACCAGCAATGCATTAATGTCCCAATTTTGCCACGTCCCCTCCAGCATTCATTACTCTCCCCTTCTTTCATTTTAGCCAATCTGCTAGGTGTTAGGTGATACCTCAGAGTTGTTTTGATTTGCATTTCTCTAATTATTAGAGATTTAGAACACTTTCTCATGTGCTTATTGATACTTTTGATTTCTTTACCTGAAAATTGCCTATTCATGTCTCTTGCAAGTTATATTCTTTTTGAAGGCACCAGATAAAGTAGAAAGGCAACAAGATAGGAAGAAAAGCACTGAATTTAGGAGTCAGAAGACATACGCTTGAGTCTGTTCTCTGCTACTGATACATGACTTTGAACACACAGTTTCACCTCAGTTTCCTGCATTGTAAAATTGCAATAATAATAATACTTGTACTGATTCCTCCAGAGGAGATCAAATTAGATACTGATAGAAAGTATCTGGTGATCATAACATGCTACATATTTGTAGCTTTTGTTATTACATAACAAGTGTATGATTTTATTTTTTGAATGTTTTAAATCATAAATTTAATATTCATCATAAAGTCCTGGTCCAAAAAGTCATCAAGGGATGGAAGGGACCCTGGGTTTTCAAAGTTGAGCCAACAAAATGGAAGGTCAAGACAGGTCTGCCATGCTTTAAAAAGGGGATAAGGTGCAGCTAGATGGCTCAGTGGATTGAAAGCCAGGCCTGGAGACAAGAGGTCCTGGGTTCAGACCTGGCCTCAGACACTTCCTAGTTGTGTGACCCTGGGCAAGTCACTTAACCCCCATTGCCTAGCCCTTATTGCTCTTCTGCCTTGGAACCAATAGACAGTATTGATTCCAGGGGTTTAAAAAAAGGGGGGAGCTTTCAATTACAGTGGCATCCACAAACTATTCTATTTTCTGCAAACCAACCTAGCTAAGTGTAAGAATTGAGACAGAATCACCCTGCTCCATTTTAGCTTTGATAACTTAACTAGGTATCTCAATAAAACAATTAATCAAAAGACTAAATATGAAAAGTCCTTTGAACTAGAATGATGAAGCAGCAGAATCCTCCTTAACTAAGCCAGCTGGGAAAACTTAGCCATGTCCCAAGGATCATCTATAAATTATCAATCAAGTTGGGAAGGGCAGAAATTCCAGTATTTGGTTTTTTTGGTTTTTTTTTTTTAAAACCCTTACCTTCCGTCTTGAAGTCAATACTGTGTATTGGCTCCAAGGCAGAAGAGTGGTAAGGGTAGGCAATGGGGGTCAAGTGACTTGCCCAGGGTCACACAGCTGGGAAGTGTCTGAGGCCAGATTTGAACCTAGGACCTCCTGTCTCTAGGCCTGACTCTCAATCAACTGAGCTACCCAGCTGCCCCCAGAAATTCCAGTATTTGGGGCAAGCATGAAGTTCTATCTGAACTCCTGGAGAAGGAACTGCCTATAGGGGATAGGGAAAGTGGGAGGAAGTGGCCTTGATGTAGGCACTCACCAAGCCTCCTTCTCTCCCTCCCTGACCTTGACAGGGGAAGGATCTTCCAGCTTTCACTGATATCCTAAATGACATTCCCAAATCAGGTGGTGGCAGAGAGTACATCTCCAAAAGCCAAGGCCAGAATGATCCGTGGCTCTTCAAACCAGAAGCCACCACATACCTTATTATCATGAACTGAGATGAGGTAGGTTGGGGAAAATCATCTGATTTCCCCATGGGAGAAAGTCAGGAGTATGTAAGGATCAGCTTTAACGTGCTTGCAAAAGCAGCTTGTGACATTTTCAATGTGAGCATTTACGCCTCAAAAATCATCGGTCCTTGAATTGCTGGAAATAGTTAATTCACTCACAGTTGATCATCATAAATTATTGTTGTTAATTGTGTACAACATTCTCCTGGTTCTGCCCACTTCACTTTGCATCATTTCATATGAGTCTTTCCAGGGTTTTTTGTGATTGTCTTATGTGTCATTTCTATCATATACCACATTTGTTCTACCATTCCCCAACTTCAGTTTCCAGTTCTTTGTCACCACAAAAAGAGCTGCTATAAATATTGTACAAGTAGAATCTTTCCCCCTGTCATTGATCTCTTTGAGATACAGACCTAATAGAAATATTGCTGGGTCAAAGGGTATGCACTATTATCAGCAATGCAAGGATTCAGGACAACTCTAAGGGACTCATGACAAAAAAGGTATTATTTCTACCAACATAAAAGTAACTGATGGAGTCTGAATGCAGATTGAAGCATACCATTTTTCACTCTATTTCCTCCATGAATTTTTCTCTAGTGTAAGCAATACATTCCTTTTTTCACATCATAATGAACATGGAAATATGTATTGTATAATAACACAAGTACAATTTATAGTACATTGCTTGCTGCCTTGGGAGGGGGAGAGAACATGGATTGCAAAATGTCAGAAAATGATTATTAAAAACTGTTTCAGCATTTAATCTGGAAAATTTTTTTAATAAAATAAAAGTATAAAAAATCAGCAATCTCTACAAATCAAGCCTTTAGTTATTGTTTTATGGATTATCTAGATTTAAGAAAGTGTTAATAATGAGGATTAAACTTAAAAATGTGTGCATACCTTTTTTTTTCTTGAGACCGCCAATGGTTAAACATTTACCAGAAGACCACTGAGGAGAGTATACTATGATTATCCCCTAGACTAGTTAGAGAAAGTGTCAAACAGACAGAAATTTCTCAAGTGAGATGAGGACTGGGAATTTGAGCACTGAAGGGGGGGAAGGGAGGGAGAGTTTCTCCCCTTTTTAGCCTGAGGCATTTTGGTGCTGCTGCTGAGGAGAAGATTGCTTGACTTTGATACTGATGCAGTTGGTCCACTAGCTGTGAGCCACAAAGACACTGGGGCTGCTGCTAACCCTGCCTGCTATAAGAAGATTCCCAGAACCAAATAAATCTCTATCAAGCCTTGCAAGCAAGACCACATACATTATTACTCCTGGAACCAGCATGGTTTTTACTAGCTATTTCGAGGCAGCTGGATGATGTAGTGGTTAGAGTGCTCGACTTGGAGTCAGAATGATCTCAATTCAAATTTCACCTCAGATATTTGCTAACTATGTAACTCTGTCCAAGCCACTGACTCCAGGCCAATCTCTATCCACTGTGAGCTACCTCACAGACTTTGTAACTATGATCTAACTGCTCTTTCACCCTAGAACTTCCTTCGACACTTAGGGCCTTTTTAGCCTGGACTTTTCAGTCATGTTTAAGTTGTGTCCAATTCTTTGTGATCCCATTTGGAAGTTACTGTGAACCACTGGATTTCCTGGGCACCAAAGGAAGCAATAAGCATTTATTATGCACTTACTGTATATAACATTAACATTGTGTTAAGTGTGGCAGATACAGATGCAAGTAGAAAAAAAAGGAGTTTCTGCCTTCAAGGAATTCACATTCTGATAGAAGAAAATGCATAAAAAGTTGCTGAAAAGAGGGTGGCATGATGAAGGGACATTGTAGTATGAGAGATATCCCAGGGTAAGAGATCAGTTGAACTGTGAAAGCAATATCCTTAGAGTCAGAAATACAACCAGGAAGAGAATAAAGCATGGCAGGCCAGCCTAGGCCCCTTCCCAAAATGGTAGTCACCAATGGGAAAAGGGGTCTGGCATTGCTGAGGACTATTCCTGGTTAAGGGTATCTAGGTACCTTCACTTTCCCTTGACGCATACTGAATTCTTACCCACTCTTTAAAGACTAAATTCAAAAGTCATCTTTGTTCAGTGTTCCCTGGTTCACCAGTTCAGCCCTTCTCTTTTCTCCCTTGAGCCACACAAAACATTTTGTATCTCATTTAAAAAAGAACTTGTGATTTCATTGGTACTGGGCACTCATTATTGTGGATCATCTTTTTCTATTACAATGTGATTACCTGAGGGCAGCTAGATGGCTCAGTGGATTGAGAACTGGGCCCAAAGATGGGAGGTCTTGAGTTCAAATGTGACCTCAGACACTTCCTAGATGTGTGACCCTTGGCAAGTCACTTGACTCCCATTACCTAGCTCTTACCACCCTTCTGCCTTGGAACCAATATACAGTATTGATTCCAAGACGGAAGGTAAAGGTTTAAAAAAATGCAATTACCTTCCTAGCACTTTGAGTGTTAGAGTTGCTTAGGACACTGAGAGATTAAGTGACTTGCTCAAGGTCACAAAGCCAGTATGTATCAGTGTGTGGCTTGAATCTATGCCTCCCTTCTCATGGGACTGATTTTTCATCTATTATGAAACTCATATGGAAAATATGGGGAAGGGACTGTCTAAATATATGTAGATATAGATCATGGGTGACATCAATAGCTATAATCTAAAGCCTGACCCATTTTTGCCAGATATGCCTATATTATAGACTAGAGGAGATGTTGGGTGATCTCTACTATTTCTTTCTGCCAATCCTAAAATATCTCATTTAGGAATATGATATTTAAGTTTCAGAAGGAATTCTATTTTCCTTAGTGCTTGTAAAGGGGAGAGTAGCCCTTAGCTTGTGATTCATGTGGGAGAAATATGCCCAAGTTTGTAGCAGGGTCTCACCCCAAGAATGGGAGACTCAAACTCCATTCAATCCAGAAGTAAAAAAAGAATTTTATTTGAGGGAGAAGAGGTTTATGGTGGTATAATAGCCTAATAGCTTGTAGAATTGTCTGGGGGGCTAATCAGGTAGTCTTAGGGCTGATAAATAAACCCAGGGGCTAGTAGAGTAGCCTCTTTGGAGCTAAGAGTATGGAGTAGCAGCTCTGCTATAGAATGGCAGCTTCCATAATAGAGTGTGTAAAGATGGGGGACGGGACAAAGAGAGCCAGAAGAAGGCCGTTGATGACAGTTACTGACAGTTGAGATCAGAGAGGATTCTGGGAGGCTCCAGAGGAGAAAGGTGGAGAGGGAGGACTTCCAGCAGGGGGACTAAGAGAGGGAGGAGGAGAACATCTCAGCTTGGATCCAGTCCTGAGGGCTTCCTGAGAATCTTTCTTTGGACATTGAAACCCTGATTCCCTGGTCAAAGGCATCCCAATCGCTTCTCACCCATGAAGACTTCGATCAACGAGTGAGATAAGTTTTGGGACTCCATTTTGGGAGCCATCTCTTAGGTTCCTTCTCCCATTACCCAACCTTGCTGAGATGTTTATTTTAAATTCCTGGAAGTGCTTTTTGGAAGTGTCTAGCAGACTCCCTATGGACACATGGGGACTTTGAGACTACATTACCCATGATTCCAATGGGTCTTAGGGCGTGGGGACGTCAAAGGTCCCCACGCAGGGGGGCAGTTGAAATTCAAAGGAGGGCCTAGAGAAGGCCCTTGGTCTTCCTGAGGAGCTGGCTGGCGAGCGGGAGAGAGAACGGGTTCTGGGCGGTAAATTTAAAAGATAGGCGCAGTCATATATATATTTTATCAACATGGCCATGGCTTTAATTAAAATACTAATTTCTCTTATTATGTCAGTCTTTATCATTTTTAATCGTAACAGAGAGACTCTTTCTGTTCTGTCTAACTTGCAATTATAGAAAAGGATAGAAACAGAAGCAAAAGGAGAAGGGGAGGGAGATGCTTAGGAATGGGAACCCCAAAGGTTCCCACCTGAGTGACAGACCCCATAGAAATAGAGAAGATGGCACCCCAAATCCCTCTGCCCTTCACCCCTTTCCTCAATCCCTGAATTGTGATTAATAAAAACCATTCATTAGTCAGATAGCGTTCCAGAGCGCCTGAGAGACAACAAGGGGGAGGGGAATCATAGCTTGGTCTGTCTGCCTCCATCTTGGAGCCAGACCACCCACTGTGAAGTTGACTGACCTCAAGGGAGGCTTGCATGAACCCCGCCCTCATTCAGATTGGATTGGGGTGCCCAATACCTCATCTTATAGAGAAGCCTTGCCCCCAACTCCTGTGGGGTGTCACACCCATCCAGGTCACCCAGTTTTGGGGTGATACCCCCTCAAAGTCTCCATAGTGTATAATTGGCAAGGAGGGGAGAGCTAGAAGAGAGTCTCACTTCATAGACTTTCTATATCTCCCCTCCATCCTTAACATTTGGGTATTGGCTCTAATTGTTATTATAAGTGGCAACTTCCATTATGGAGTGGCAGTTTCCATGGCTGTGGACTGGGGTTGGCATATTTATTGGGGTCTGGTAGCTTAGCATCTCCCTTTCCAAACTCAAGTGGAGGTATGTTTTGGGGTACATAGGGAATAAGGAGCAGGCTCAATATTGGGGGATTCTCCTGGAATGTCAGAGTCCCCAGTCTTGTCATCCTTTGTCAATGCAGGAGAGGTCTTGCTGCCCTTCTAGAGTAAGAACATGGTGGGGGGAGGGGGAGATATGATACATTGGAGGACCACTAATTAATTATTTCTAAGAACAATATAAGCAATGAATAAAACAGAGTAGGTACAAAGCTGATGTCTAGTAGAGAATGTTATATATCTAGTACATAGAGTGGATAATTGAACAATCTATAATTCATACTTGCTGAAACTATAGGTTTTGTAGTTGATATTTAACCAGTGCTAACTAGGGAGAAATGCAAGATTTCAGAGCATGAGGGTCCTATTCCTGTTATTGCCCCTTACTACATACTGTCAGCCCACATTATGCTCAGTAGCTTAGCTCCTTCCTACTCAAGGCTAGCTACACAAAATACTGTTACAAATAGCATATATTGAATACAACCTTGGACCAAAGCAAAACAACAAACAGGAATCAAAGGAGTTGGGTCTTTTTAACCAGGACTTTTCAGTCATTTTTAAGTCATGTCCAACACTTTGTGATCCCATCTGGGAGTTACTTTAAATTGGACTATACCATAGAATATACAAGAATAAATGAACTTTTTAGCTTGAAGCAAGGATTGCTCAAACCAGGAGAGAGTAAATGATCTTTCCTAGGGGAGTCAACTCTTAGCACTTGTAAAGAATTGCAAGCCTTGGAAGGGTTAGTTCCCAGACATATCTGGCTCTGAGGTCTCCATTCAAAAGTCTCTCTCATTGCCTTCCTTGATCTCCTCTCTATACATGTGACTGAAGTTCCTCCCCCAAGTCTTTGCAACAAACTTAAGTCTTTTGCACAGGGACATGACATTACACAAAAAAAAAAATCACACTATTACATTCATCATTCTCTCAGCCAACCATTGGCCTCATCTCCTTCTTTCTATACAGCATGAAGTACAGAGCTGCCTCTCCATAAAATTGTCCCAGCCTTGGGAAGAAAAAGGATCTCAATTATAATATTGAGCCTCACTTATGCTTCATAGTTCTCTATTTGATTCTTATCTACTTTTTATCTTTCTTAGGAACTCTGATCAACACAATGATAAATAACAAGAAATGAGTCATGGCTTGGGCCAAATCTATATAATAATAATTATGGTACTGTCTTCATCAACTCAAACATTTAGAAATCAAACTACAAAAGGATACCTAATAAAACAGATAAAATTATAACAAAAATCATTTGGAAGACCAAAAGGTCTAGAATCTCAAAGGAAATAATGAGAAAAAAAAGTAAAAATGAACGGGGACTCATTTGAGGTCTGAAAAGACCGTAAACTAATAATACTCCAAAATATTAGGTACTGGTTTGAAAAAAAATCAGTGGATCAGAAGAAAGAGGAATTAGAAACAGTGAAACTCAATAACCCCCCGTCTCTGTCTTCAACTAGCTCTCACTACATCCTGAGTCAAAGAAGATGACTGTCACAGGCCATCACCCATTGAAATCAGACATTTCATCTTCCCACAGGCCCCACAGAATGCTGGCATCCCAACTACCCCATCCCCCACCCCCAGCCATGATGAAATTGCACAAATGCAAAATTAATTTATGTTCCAAACTATTCCATAACATATCAATCATGTTGGAACAAATTCAAGTTTTCAAAACAAGAATTATAGCAGAATCATCTCTACATAAGCTCAAAATGAAAACATGACCTGAATTTTAAGTCATACCACTAGTCCAGAAAGTCAGTTATGCAAACGACAGAAGTGATTACAAAAGACAAAATATATCATTTCAATGGCATGAAATTGAAAAGCTTTTGCATGAAAAAAAGTATAACTAGGATAAGAAAAGAAACTGTCATTTGGGGGGAAGTTTTGCAACAAATATTTCTGATAAGAGACTGATATATAAAGTTCCCAATAATGACCAAGAGTCATTCCTCAATGAATACAAAGGGTATGAACAGAGTTCTTCAAAAGAGATTGAAAATTACTAACAATCATATGAAATATTGCTCTAGATCATTAGTCACTAAGACAAGTGCAAATCAAAACAACCCTGAGGTTTTACCCCTAATATAATGGATTAGCAAATGTAAAAAAAAAGAGAAGAATAGTCAGTGTTAAGAGAGTAGTGGAAATATAGCATAATATTGGTGGAGCTCTAAATTGGTACCATCATTCTAGACCACAATTTGGAATTATAAGACTACTACCTCTAGCCAAAGGAGGTTTATCTACAAGGACCTCTTCTCTGGTCTCTAGGAGACCAAGTTCAATTTGGGAAGGAAAAAGTCTGAGACCAAAGAGAGGGTATTGAACTCATTATACTCACTACTCTAGAGTAAATTCCAAGGTAAATCTCTTCAATCTTAGGTATGTCTTATGTTCTAGGGTCTCCCCAGTAGAGATTATTAGGTTATCTTTCATGAAAAGTGAAGAGCAAGGGCAGCTAGATGGCTCTGTGGATAAAGAGCTAGGTCTAGAGACAGGAGGTCCTAGGTTCAAATGTTCTCAGATACTTCCTAGCTGTGAGACATGGCAAGCTGCTTAACTCCAACTTAACTGCCTAGCCCTTATCACACTTCTTCCATGGAAAAATATTTAGTATTTATTCAAATATAGAAGGTAAGGTTTAAAAAAAAGTTTGAGTGTGCAAAATGGGGTACAAAATATTTATGTATTGACAACTATTTAAATCATGAAACCATCCCCTGAAGGTAGGAAGTACTCCTGAGAGACCCATGAGACAGCTGAAGATTTCCTTGTACCTCAGAAGATGAAGATTAGTTATCTCAGAGTAGCCATTTGGTCCCCCATGCTCAGGAAAAGAAAAACAAAGCAGAAGCAGCAGATAGGGAATTAACATCAAGTTTTAGATCCACTAGGACATATTCTGACCACCATATGCATATAGCTAGCTGCCACTGAGGAGAAATAGAAGATAATACTAGCCTTCCAGTCTCTCTTCTTCCCTCACAACTATTGGATATCTGAAGGTAATCTGAGTTCTAGGTCATATACTCAAGTCAGGAAAGAGAGAGATAGAGGGAAAGAGAAAGAGAAGACAGAAACAAAGAAAGAGACGGAGAAAGACACAGCGACTCTGGTCTCTCCTTTTAAGCCTACTGAATAGCTTCCTGGATAGTTGTCAACTCTGATCCTCATCCACTATGGAGATCATAGGTCCAATTAGAAACTTCTGTGCATGCCCTGCAGTATGGTGCTAGAGTGTATGGTCAGTTAGCAGCTAGGTAAGCAGTAGAGAGAGTGTTGACCATGGAGTCAGGAGTTCAAATCTGGGTTCAAATTTGACCTCAAACACTTATTAGCTGTGTAACCCTAGGAAAGTCACTTCACCCTTTTTACCTCAGTTTCCTTATCCGTAAAATGAGCTGGAGAAGGAAATGGCAAATTACTCCAGTATCTCTGCCCATAAAACCCCAAATGCCATCACAAAGAGTCAGAGCCAGCTGAAAAAGTGGCTGAACAACAGAGTATACATATATATCACCAGAAATGGCCCAAGCATTGAATTGGCAGGAAGGTAACAGGGGTAAGGCTTCCTCTTTGAGTAATACCTCAGGGAGACTTCTCTTATTATACTCTTTATATTAAGACAGTAACTGAACTGTCAGTGCCCTTGACTCAGAAACTCCATTCTAGACATACATTCCAAGAAAGTTAAAGCTAAAAAGGTCCCTTATGCACCAAAATATTTATAGCAGCACTTTGGTAATAGCAGAGAACTGGAAACAAAGTTGATGCCATTGGTGAAGGAATAGCTAAATGAGTTGGAACTCATGAATATAAGAGAATATTACTGTGCTGAAAACAAGGATAGAAATGAATAAAACAGAAGAACAGAAAGGCATGGACTGATGCAGACAAAGGTCAGTAAGGAAATACAGGAAAACAGTATAATGACTACAACAATGAGAACAGAAAGAATGGCAATAAACTAAACATTCTGCAGTTAAGTACAGGCTTAAGTCAGAGAAAAAGATGAAAAAAATGTATTTCCCTCTCTCTTTGTCACAGTGGGAAACTTGGGAACCAGCATATTACATACATTGTCATACTTAGTTGATAAACATATTTATCTTGCCTTTTTTCTTTTTGGACCAAGGGGTTCCCTTATCTGGCAGTAAGGGAAGAGAGATATATTTGGAAATAAAGATAATATAAAAACAAAATAATAATAATAATAAACCTTTAAAAATAAAATTAAGAGATAAGGTTATCTCTGAGTTCCTTTATAGTTCTAACATTTGGTAAACCTGTGAGTTTTAATCTCCTAATGACATGACTGCTTTTTAGTTAGAGGGATCCATGAACTCGTTATTTTTATTTTATTTTTTATTTCAATATAATTGGTTTCCATTTTAATTCTATGGGTATATCTTTAAAAACATTCAAAGAAAGGGTTAAATGGTTTCATTAGACTGCCACAAAAATTTAAGAACCTTTGTTTTAAAATTTCAGGGTCAGAATTGTTAACAAAGTCAACCAGAACTATCACTGAGTACCAAGAACTAGTTACCAGGGGAGTCATCATGAGCTCAAAATTAAGCCAGGAGCCCCAACATAGGAAGGCAATTTTGAATTGGAGTTTATGATATGGCTTACCCATTTCCTGCTACCTAGCAAACACTTTTATGCCTATCCTGTCAATTTCTTCCCTCTCATACCCATATTGACCATCAGTCTCTATCTATCTAATCACAGCCTGGTCTTAAAGTTTGTCCAAGCCACATATAGGTAATAAGTCATATTAGTGAGAAACTTTCCTGACTGCATTATAGTTAGACTTTGAATACCTGAGAATAGGAAGGGAGGCAGGAGAAATAAGACTTTAATCAGAGATACTTGTTATAAAATTTTTTGATATTACTTCATTGTCTAAGAGACCATTTATCAAAATATGGTTTCTATGATTGTCACTTTTTTATTTTCTTATTTATTTCTTCTAAACTTTTTTTAAAATTTTGAGTTTCAAATTCTCTCCCACCTACCCACTGAGAAGGCAAATAATATGATATCAATCATACATATGAAATCATGCTAAAACATATTTCCATTTTAGCCTTATTACCAAAAAATAAAATGAGAAAATTATATTTCAGTTTTTACTGAGAGTTCATCAGTTCTCTTTCTGGAGGTAGACAGCATTGTTTCATCATGAGTACTTTGGAATTGTCTTGGCTCATTATATTGATCAGAGTAGCCAAGTCTTTTTTTTTTTTTAAACCCTTGTACTTTGGTGTATTGTCTCATAGGTGGAAGAGTGGTAAGGGTGGGCAATGGGGTCAAGTGACCTGCCCAGGGTCACACAGCTGGGAAGTGGCTGAGGCTGGGTTTGATCCTGTCTCTAGGCCTGACTCTCACTCCACTGAGCTACCCAGCTGCCCCCTGTAGCCAAGTCTTGTACAGTTCATCGTTTCAACATTGCTGTTACTGTATACAATGATTTCTCAGTTTTTCTTACTTCACTTTGCATTAGTACATATAAGTCTTGCCGTCATTTCCTGAAACCACTCCCCTCATTATTTTTTATAGCACAAGAGTACTCCATCACAATCATGCCACAACTTGTTCAACCATTCCTTAATTGATGAGAATCATTTCAATTTCCAATTCTTTGCCACCACAAAAAGAGCTGCTATAAATATTTTTGCACTTATGTCCTTTGACTTTTTCCTTGATCTCTTTATTATACAGATCTAGGTAATAGTACTGGATCAAAGGGACACAAAGGCATGCTTTTACAGTCATTTTAGTATAGTTCCAAATTGTTCACTAGAATGATTAGATTGATTCAATTGTTTTACAAGCAATAATGGGTATACTTACTTTCTCTCCTCCCCTCCAAAATTTGCCATTTCTGATAGGTGAGAGTTTTAATTTGCATTTCTCTGATCAATAGTGATTTAGAACATTTTTTATGTGACTAAAGATAGCTTTGATTTCTTTTTCCAAAAACTACCTGTTCATACCGTTTGACCATTTATCAACTGGGGAATAGCTCTTACTTTTATAAATTTGATTCAGTTTTCTGTTTAAGAAATGAGGTCTTTATCAGAGAGACTTGCTATGAAATTTTTTTATATTACCTCTTTCTCTAAGGTACCTTTTCTCAAAATGTAGTTTTTCTGATTATCATTTTTAATTAGGCCTATTTTTGCTTTTGTTTTGACTAAGATCATGATTATTATCTTTATCTTTTTTTTTTACTTCCACTGAAGTATAATAGATTCTGTTCCAGCTCTTCATTTTAACTCTAAGTGTATCTTTTTGCTTCAAGTATGTTTCTTGTAAACAACATATTATTAATTCTGGTTCCTAATCCATTCTGATATCTGCCTCTATTTTATGGATAAACTCATTCCATTCATATTCATTTATGATTATTTACTACATATTTCCTTTCATTCCATTTTCTTCTTTTTCTTCTTTTCTCTTTTTATCCTATCTCTCCTCAAAAGTTTATTCACCTTATAACCACTGCCTCCCTTAATCTGGCTTCTCTACCATTCACTACCTTCTATCTCAATCCCTTTACCTCTTTCTCTATTGAGTAAGCTAGATTTATATATACATCTGGGCTGTGTGTGTGTGTGTGTGTGTGTGTGTGTGTGTGTGTGTGTATGTGTGTGTGCTCCCCCTCTTTGAATCAATTGCAATGAGAGTCAGATTCCAGCATTGTGCCTTCCCTCTCTTCCACTGTAAGAGCTCTTCCTTGGATGTCTCTTTTATGTGAAAAAATTTCCCCATTCAACCTTTCCCTTTCCTCTTCTCCCCGTGTATCCCTCTTTCTCAGTCCATGATTTTTAAAAATTCCAACATAATTAATTTACACAGATATCTTCTGTCTTTGTAAACTTTTTGACTAGCTAATGATGAAAGTCTTAGCTATTAAATGTATTATCTTCTCATATAGGAATATAAGCAATTTAACTTTATTGAGTCACAATTACTCTTTCAAGTTTAGTTTTATGCTTCTCTTGAGTTTTATGTTTAATATCAAATTTTTGATTCAGTTCTGATCTTTTTGTCAGAAATACTTCAAAGTTCCCTATTTCATTAAATATCTATTTTTCCTTCTGAAAGATTATACTGTTTTTCTGAGTGTTATTCTTGGTTGTAATTCTCGCTAATTGCCTGTCTGGAACATCATTTTCTAAGCTCTCTGATTCTTTAATGTAAAAGCTGCTAAATTTTGTGTGATCCTAACTATGGCTCCATGATCTTTAAATTATTTCTTTTTGACTGTTTTCAGTATTTCCCCCTTGACCTAGGAGCTATGGAATTTGGCTATAATATTCCTAGGAGTTTTTACTTTGGAATCTCTTTGGGTGTGAACAATGGATTATTTCTCTTTCTATTTTACCCTCTGAATCAAGTAATTTTCTTTGATAATGAATTGAAATATGATCTTTCTTTGATCATGACTTTCAAATACACTAATAATCCTTAAATTATTTTTTCTTTGATCTGTTTTCCAGGTCAGTTACTTTCCCAATGAAATATTTCACATTTCCTCTATTTTTAACTTCTTTTAAATTTCTTTTATTATTTCTTGATATTTCAAGGAGATATTTGCTCCTCTTGTCCAATTCTAATTTTTAAAGAATTATTTCCTTCAATCAATTACATACTTTTCCATTTGGCCTATTCTGCCATTTAAAACTTCTTTTCTTCAGTGGATTTTTGTGTCTCTTTAACCATTAGGCCCACTCTGTTTTTTAAGGTGTTATGTTCTTTGCTATTTTTTTGTGGCTCTTTTACCAAAGAGTTAATTCTCAATTCACAATTTTCTTGCATTGCTCTCATTACTTTTTCCCCATTTTTCCTCTACTACTTATCTCTTTCTTTAACTCTTCTAGGAATTCTTGTTGGGCTTAGGTCCAAATAGCATTTTTCCTCAAGGCTTTAATTGTACCTATTTTCACTTTATTGTCTTCTGAGTTTGTGTCTTTGTTTTCCTTGCCATCATAGTGGATTTTTTTTTATAGTCAAGTTATTTTTGTTACTGTTGATTGCTCATTTTCCATCCTATTTCTTGACTTTTAACTTTATGTTAAAGTTGTGCTTTCGTCACATGGGAGGGTAAAGGCACTGTCACAAGCTTAAGGTTTTTTATACTACTGTTTTAATTAAGAATTAGTTCTGAGGGTCTGCAAATTTGGGGTGCTTTTAAGGTGCTGAAATAAAGGAAGAGGTTTGGTCATTGCTTTCCAGGTCTATGCTTTCAACTTTATACAGGAAGGGCCCCTGCTTCACTGTAGCCCCAAGCACGAGGGCTACTCTTGTCCCTAGAAGTATTACCAGGACCCCTGCTCTCCTTCACCCACAAGTACTCCTCTCTGCTTTGGATCTGCAAGCAGGGACCCTGCTTCCTTGTGACCAACCACAAATTTTCCTCTCCTCCCTTGAATTGTGGCCAAGAACTGTGTATGGGCAATAAATTTACTAATTGGTGCCACTTATACCCAATACCAGCAAAGGGTCCCTTTCATCTCTTTCTAACCAGTTTTCTGACTCCCTTACCATCTCTGGGCTGAAAACTCCTGAAAGTGCTGCCACTGCTATTGCTGCCACACCATGTGTGAACACAGAACAAGCCTCCACCCTGCTGCCATAGACCTTTCCTATCAAGCTACTAACTTTTCTTAGGAAGAAAAAATGGATCATCCTGACTTTTTCTTGACTTTATTGCTCCAAAATTTGATTTAAGACATGATTTAAAGTTGTTCAGAGGGGAATGTTGAGAGAGTTCAGTTGGGTTGTGCCATTATTCCACCATCTTGTTCCTACCTCTCTTTCTTTTCCATTTTCAAAGTACCTTCTTAGTCACTGGACACACCAAAGGGTTAAGATGATTTTGTCTGTAGATGGCAAATTGCTATACTTGTCTCTGGCTAGAGGAAAAGACTAGCCAATTGAGAGCAACGGATGTTCTTAATTACATCAGACATTATTGGTCCTGCCTGTGAATAAGTAATTACGACAGGGATTACACAAATCCCTGTTGCACAGGAAAGCTGAGGCAGAGCTGTGCAGACTCATAAAATAATATATAATAAAGAATTATGAAACCTGGTAAAATAAAATTTAGAATCAATTAATTCTCTTGAGTCTAGAGTTCTTTCAAAGCACATCGATTATCTCATTTATGGAAGAGAAATCTGTTTTCTCTGAGTGGCCATTGTTTCAGTTAGGTAACTTCCACTCATTTCTGAAAAAATATGTAAGGGGGGTAGGGACAGACTGGGTGACAGCCAGGGAACCACACAAAAAGGGGACACTCCCACACCTCACCAGAGAAAAGACTGACAGGTTAACACAGAATAAACCATACAGGGATGTGAGGAATGGGGAATGACAGTTTGTCAGTTAAACTGACTACCTCACAGCCAGGGATACCAGTGTTGTTAATATAACTCCAATAGTGGGATCTTGATGGCTTGGAGAAGACAAAGGAAATATAAATAAACTGGTTTTATTGTTGGCAACTTTGAGAAAGTGCATGAGAGGGTTTCTACCACTAAGGGATAGCCTACTAAACTATAGACAGCTCTATTAAAACTGTAGAGGGAAGAAGTACTGGGGTTCTCACTGCACTGCTACAAAATGCTCCAAGATGACACAGGAACCAGGATCAATCCTTGCACAGCCAGTTAAGTCACAAAAAAAGCACTAGGGAGTATAAGTTTTCTATCAGCTATCCACCAACAGTAGATGTTAACCTTATCTCTACCTAGGCTGAGTTAGTTGTTTGATGATCTCTTCTCTCAAGTCTTCTATAAGATTTATATTATATTAGATAGACAGCTCCATCTCTATATAAGATGGTGAAACTAATATAATTGTATATATACATAAACATTTTTTTCAGTTGATAGTCCCAGATAGGTTGGCTGAGTAGAGAAGATAGGAAGTTATCCTGAAGAGGTGCTGAGGGAGACTGGAAGTAAGGGTGAAGGGAACATTCTATGAGAGGGAGCAGTCATTGGCTCTTGCCTGAAAGTTTCAAGGGAGAGCTAAACCACTCAGAATTGACTACTCCCTGACCACACTCATTCATAAAATCCCTGGGTGAAGCCAATTTACTATCAAGGCATAAAATAGCTCCAGAGCAAGAGTTTTTCTTGATTTTTTTGCCTTTTACTGTTTGTATCATCCTATCTCTTTGTAAATTAGCACTGTCATAGGAATTGTTGTGTTTGTATTAGTCTTTCAATTGTGGCTAATAAGACCACTGTATTTGTGTACCACTGGTCACTTGTATCAATATTTGGCAAAATGGAGTGGAAGGCTGTATTGATTACTTGTTATTTGGCTTATGGCAAGGAATACTATTCATTCCATTCTTGTTGTTTAAGTGCATACCTAGGTATTGTAAGGTAGTACTAAACTTTCAGATAGCACAACCGTTCCTTACCATTTACATAGTGGATATATTAACACACACACACACCAATTATTCTGTTAAGTGGTTATATTATACATAAGATAAGATGGATATTTTTCTGTATATGTTATTGTGTTGAGGTGATAATTGCTTGGTGTTGTAAGGATTCTGAAGTGAAAATGTTACTGAAATTGATTCAAGTGAAGATAGATAATTTAGGGTTTTCTATTCAAAGTGGCAATACTTTTGGTCCACATACAGGGAAACTAGGGGAAGCTTCTGGTCACACAAATAATGAAACAAAATTAGAACAGGAACAAAATGCTTTAAATACTGATGAAGGACCTGTTACACTGCTGCTGTTACACGATATCCCGATAATAATGGATAACGATATATTTCATCTAAAATAGCATATTCAATTTAAGACAGAGGCCATTAAGAGCAGAACTATTTTTATGAACCATATAAGGTGTTAAAAGAACTATGAACTGAGATCAAAATGCATGATCTGGACTTTAACAATTTTCATTTTTTATTAGGGCAGGTTCTGACAAAGAGAGAAAGGGACAAGTTTTTAGCCAATATGAGAACCACACATGGATTGACTCCATTGCCAGAAAACTGGAGGGAACTAGATCTTAACTCCATGGTCAACTATAGACTTTTGAAACAGGCATGGAAGTGCTTCGAGAGGAAAGAAAACCAAGTCTAACAGCAGGATGGAGCAGGGGGACACTACTGCTGGTCAGCTCAGTGAAAACATTCCATCTTGCTCCTCCTTTTTTTCTCTTGAGGTTCTTGCCTCAGGGCACATTAATCACTACAGACTAACCCAGTCCAAGCTTAATCCCACCAACTGAACAGACAAGAAGTCTTCAGAGGGCAGGGAAAGTCCAACACCTTTCCCCCATAGACTGCAGGGAAAGTAACTGCAAACCATTGCCATCTGGGGGAATATCTTTCATCAAAGCTCATTAATCCATCTGCTTAACCCAGCAGAGCAGAGAAGGGAAAAATACAAGTAAACAACAGAAAAAGAGAAAAGAAATTATAATTGACAGCTTCTTTCCAGGAAGCAAAAAAAAGAGCAAATGAAATAGAAGAAGATCAGGAAGATCCAGTGAATTGGACACAAGCTTTGGAAGATCTCAAAATTCAATTAACTAAAGAACTTTAGGAACTCAAAAAGCAATTAAGAGAGGCTGAAGACAATTTGAAAAAGGAAATACATGAACTAAAACAAGAAAATAAAGTCTTAAAATCCAAAATTAACCAGCTCAAAAATGAAACTAAGGACGCAAAAGATGATCTAGAAAGAAAATCAGACCAGAAGGAGAAGGATGACCAAAATGCCAGGGATGAAATTCAGTCTTTAAAAAATTGAATTCAACAACTAGAAACAAATGACTTCACAAAACAGCAAGAATATATGAAACAAAATTTTAAAAATGAAAAATTTGAGGAGAATATGAAACACCTTATTGACATAACCAAAGATCTGGAAAACAGATCTCAAAGAGAAAATTTAAGAATTATCGGTCTACCAGAACATGACAAAAGTAAAATCCTGGACAGGAAATTATCCATGAAAATTGCCCTGACACTATCGAACAAGAGGGAAAAGTGGAACTTGAAAGAATCCACAGATCACCTCCTACATTCAATCCACAACTGACAACTTCCGGGAATATTATAACAAAATTCAAAAATTACCAGACCAAGGAAAAATATTACAAGCTGCTAAGAATAAGTCATTCAGATATCAGGGAACCACAGTTAGGATAACACAGGATCTGGCTGCATCTATATTGAAGGACTGGAAGGCATGGAATATAATATTCTGAAAAGCAAGAGAACAGGGTCTACAACCAAGAATCAACTATCCAGCAAAACTGACTATATTTTTGCAGGGGAAAGTATGGTCATTCAATAAAATTGAAGACTTCCAAGTGTGTGGGTGAAAGTGAAGGGATGGAGGTAGAAAGGTAGGATCGATGGGAGAAAGGAGAAAGGAAGGTAGAGGAAGAGAAAGGAAGGTAGTGGTCCCCAGCTCCAGCAGGGGAAAATTGATCAGAGCCCTCAAATGAATGATCAGAGAGCAACTTTAGGGTTTAGAATAGCTGGGTTTTATTTTAATTAGTAAGGGAAAGTCTAGGGAAAACTAGGAGGGAGACAGAAAGGGGAAAAGGAGCCAAGACAGACATCAGGGTTCAGGGTAGAGAGAGCCCAGCCAGCCTCCAAGATCGAGAGTGAAAAGGCACCAAACTTTCCCTTTTATACTTTCCCTGACACTTCCCCCAAAGGAAGTGGGAGGTGTCAATGGAAGCTGTAGCAGAGAGAGTCCTGGGAGACGTAGTCTTCCAGGGCTTACAATAATTTCAAATGACAAACAAGCATTCACAAAGAAAAAACTGGACTTAAACAAAGTTTGCTGCCCAAACACAGAAGTCGAAAAAATCACCATAAGGTAATTAAGAGAGAAGGGGAGGGGAGAATCTTTTCTTTAAGGGACCCAGTAAGTTCAATCAATTTGTATCCCTAGAAGAAAAGAAGATATCAGTAAATATTAAAAATTGTTATTATCAACAGGGTAACTAGAAGAAGTTTACTTAGAGGGAACAGTGACAAATTGTGTAGGATGAAATGTCAAGTCTATATATATTTATATGTAACTAGAGGGGGGGGAAAGAAGATAATATTAAGAGAAATGGGAAAACAGACAAAATGGAATAAATTTAAATTTCATAAAGAAGTGCGTGGGGCAAACAGGGGAGAAGACTAATACACTGGAAGGGAAGAGAGATTGGAGAGAGGAAATAATATTACAAATTGTAGGATTAGGGAAACTGTAAGATGACAGGGGTCAGTGATACTGAAGTCTCCCTAATCCCTAGTCTTTGGAGAAACACAAGCACACAAGCAGGCTTGACTGAATGGGAGGGGCTGGAGCTTGTGGAAGTGCTCCTTCACCTCCCCCCTGTTGGAAGTCAGTTAACAGTTTGGTAATGGTGGACAATCAGGCTTAATAACTTCTGGGCCAAATTGGTAAGTGGGGAAAGGCTAAACTCCTTATGATATCTTTCTCTGAATTATTTCCTCACACGATAGAATACGTGAAGCTTGAAGTCTTAGAAGCAATTCCCTGCCTCAGAGGCTAGGATCAATTTCAGAGCCACAAATAGGAAGAACTTGGCTTATGGAGGTTGTGAGTATATCCCCAAAATATCTGTAACCAGACACTGGTCCCAGATGATAAGGGATTAATGATAACAGGGAATGGGAAAGGGGGAATGGCTTAGGATTGATAGGTAAGGAGAAAGCTACCTAATACAGTTATGACAAAAGCAGCCCCTCCCCTGAAAGGGGGAAATGTATCTTGAATGGCTGATCTCCTCTCTATGCCTTTAAATATTCTTCTTCTAAACTTAGATAGCTAAACTAAGGTAGACTGTGGTATCACTTGAAGGTCTAACAAAAATAAAACAGCTTTGGCTGTCAGAGACTGAATGGCTCAGCTCAGAGCTACACAGATTGTCCCTCTGCTCAGATCCAAGAGCAAAGACAGCACCAGGATCAGGACCAGGACCCAGGACTCAAGACCCAAGACCCAAGACCTGCCTTTTTATACCAGGACTCAAACTACCTCTAACTGCCCCTCTATTAGAGTTCTGAGGGGGCACTATGGAATTCTGTGCTGTAGCTTAAAACCCTCTCAGCAATATGGATCCCACAATATGTAACTAGAAGGGAAAAAAGGAGATAATATTAAGAGAAATGGGAAAACTAACAAAATGGAGTAAATTTATATTCCATAAAAAAGCTCATGGAGCAAACAGGGGAGAAGACCAATACACTGGACAGGTAAAGAGGTTGGAGAGAGGAAATACTTAATTCTTAAGTGCATTGAAATTAACTTAAAGAGGGAAGAACAATCAGACCTGTTGGGGCAAAGAATTGATTCGTGCCCTATAGAGAAGTAGAAGGTGAACAAAAGGACTGGTGGGGAGGGAAGAGGGCAAAGAGATAGCTTTAAAAGACCCTAAAGAACAATAAGAGGGGAATAAGATGAGGGGGGGAAAGGGAAGTAAAATAAAGGAGGGGATTAGGGGAACTGGTTAAAAACAAAACACTCATATAGAAGGAAATAGTGAAAGAAGAAAGGGCAGGATAATAAGAGAGAATCAAAATGTCTGGGAATACACAGTTGATAATTGTAACTCTGAATGTGAATGGGATGAACTCGCCCATAAAATGGAAGCAAATAACAGAGTGGATTAGAAACCAAAATCCTACCATATATTGTCTACAAGAAACACATGTGAGACAGGCAGATATACACAGAGTAAAAATAAAAGGCTGGAGCAAAATCTATTGGTCTTCAACTGAGAAAAAGAAGGCAGGAGTTGCAATCATGATTTCTGACAAAGGCAAAGTAAAAATAGACCTGGTTAAAAGAGATAGGGAAGGTAACTACATCCTGAAAAAAAGGCAGTAAACATAATAAAGAAATATCATTACTCAATATGTATGCACCAAGTGGTATAGCATCTAAATTTCTAAAGGAGAAATGGGCAGAGCTCAAGGAGGAAATAGATAATAAAACTATACTAGTAGGAGAACTAAACCTTCCCCTATCAGATCTAGATAAATCAAACCAAAAAATAAATAAGAAAGAGATAAGAGAGGTGAATGAAACCTAAGAAAATTTAGAGTTAATAGATATATGGAGAAAAATAAATAGGGAAAAAAGGAATACATCTTCTTTTCAGCAGCACATGGAATACACAAAAGATTGACCATGTACTAGGGTATAGAAACATGGCAAACAAATGCAAAAAAGCAGAAATAATAAATGCAACCTTAGCAAGGATATATGGAGAGGCAAACCAAAAGCTAATTGGAAATTAAATAATATGATTCTCCAAAATAAATTAGTTAAAAAACAAATCATAGAAACAATTAATAATTTCATTGAAGACAATGACAATGATGAGACTTCTTACCCAAACCTATGGGTTGTAGCCAAAGCAGTACTAAAAGGATAATTTATATCACTGAGTGCATATGTTAACAAATTAGGGAGGGCAGAGGTCAATGAAATGGGCATGCAACTTAAACAATTAGAAATGAACAAATTAAAAATCCCCAGATGAAAAATAAATTGGAAACACTAAAAATTAAAGGAGAAATTAATAAAATCAAAAGTAAAAGAAATATTGAATTAGTAAATAACACTAGAAGCTGGTGCTTTGAAAAAACAGATAAAATAGACAAAGTACTGGTAAATCTAATAAAAAACAGAAAGAAGAAAAGCAAATTAACAGTATCAAAGATGAAAAGGGAGACCTCACCTCTACTGAAGAGGATATTAAGGCAATCATTAAAAAGTATTTTGTCCAATTACATGGCAATAAATATAGCAATCTAGGTGAGACGGATGAATATTTAAAAATATATAAATTGCCAAGATTAATAGCAGAAGAAATAGAATACTTAAGTAATCCAATATCAGAAAAAGAAATTGAACAACCCATCAAAGAACTCCCTAAGAAAAAATCACCAGGGCCTGATGGATTCACAAATGAATTCTATCAAACATTCAAAGAACAACTAATCCCAATACTATACAAATTTATTTGAAATAATAAGCAAAGAAGGAGTTCTACTAAATTCCTTTTATGACACTAATATGGTACTGATTCCAAAGCCAGGCAGATGAAAAACAGAGAAAAAAAACTACATACCAAACCCCTTAATGACTATAGATGCAAAAATCTTAAATAGAATACTAGCAAAAAGACTCCAGCAAGTGATCATGAAGGTTATCCATCATGATCAGGTGGGATTTATATCAAGAATGCAAGGATGGTTCAACATTAGGAAAACCATCCACATAATTGACCATATCAACAAGCTAACAAACAAAACCCACATGATTATCTCAATAGATGCTGAAAAAGCCTTTGACAAAATACAACACCCATTCCTATGGAAAACACTAGAAAGTAAAGGAATAGAAGGACCTTTCCTAAAAATAAAACCACCAACAAGCATCATATGCAATGGGAATAAATTAGAAGCCTTCCCAATAAGATCAGGAGTGAAACAAGGATGCCCATTATCATACCTATTATTTAACATTGTACTAGAAACACTAGCAGTAGCAATTAGAGAAGAAAAAGAAATTGAAGGTATTAAAATAGGCAATGAGGAGACTAAGCTATCACTCTTTGCAGATGACTTAAAAAATCCTATAGAATCAACTAAAAAGCTAGTAGAAATAATTAACAATTTTAGCAAAGTTGCAGGATACAAAATGAATGCACATAAATCATTAGCATTTCTATATATTTCCAACACATCACAGCAGCAAGAGGTAGAAAGAGAAACACCATTTAAAATCACCTTAGACAGCATAAAATACTTGGGAATCTACCTGCCAAAACAAACACAGGAATTATACAAACACAACTACAAAACACTTTCCAAACAATTAAAACTAGATCTAAACAACTGGAAAAACATTGATTACTCATGGGTAGGATGAGCTAACATAATAAAAATGATCATTCTACCCAAATTAACTTACTTACTTAGTGCTATACCTATCAAACTACTAAGAAACTTTTTTGATGAATTAGAAAAAAAACTATAACAAAGTTCATTTGGAAGAACAGAAGATCAAGAATGTCAAGGGAAATAATGGGGGAAAAAACCATGAAGGAAGGTGGCCTACCAGTACCAGATATTAAAATATACTATAAAGCACTGGTCATAAAAACAATATGGTACTGGCTAAGAGACAGAAGGTAGGATCAGTGGAATAGACTTAGGATAAGTGCCCTCAGCAAGACAGTCTATGATAAACCCAGAGACCAACTTTGGGGACATAATTCACTATTTGACAAAAACTGCTAGGAAAATTGGAAAACAATGTGTGAGAGATTGGGTCTAGATCAACATCTCACACCCTACACCAAGATAAATTCAGAATGGTTGAATGGCTTGAATATAAAGAAGGAAACTATAAGTAAATTAGGCAAACACAAATTCGTATACTTGTCAGATCTTTGGGAAAGGAAAGATATTAAAACCAAGGAAGAGTTAGAAAAAATTACAAAATGTAAAATAAATCATTTTTATTACATTAAATTAAAAAGGGTTTGTACAAACAAAAACAATGCAACCAAAATCAGAAGGGAAATAACAAACTGGGAAAAAATCTTTATAACCAAAACCTCTGAAAAAGGTCTAATTACTCAAATATTCAAGGAACTAAATCAATTATACAAAAAAATCAAGCCATTCCCCAATTGATAAATGGGCAAGGGATATGAATAGGCCATTTTCAGAGAAAGAAATCAAAACTATCAATAAGCACATTAGAAATCTCTAATAATTAGAGAAATGCAAATCGAAACAGCTCTGAGGTATCACCTCACACCTAGAAGATTGGCTAAAATGACAGCAGGGAGCAACAATAAATGTTGGAGAGGATGTGGCAAAATTGGGACATTAATTCATTGCTGGTGGAGTTGTGAACTGATCCAACCATTCTGGATGGCAATTTGAAACTATGACCAAAGAGTGCTAAAAGATTGCCTGCCCTTTGATCTAGCCATACCATTGCTGGGTTTGTACCCCAAAGAGATCATAGGGAAAAATACATGTACAAAAATATTTATAGCCTCACTCTTTGTGGTGGCAAAAAACTGGAAAACAAGGGTATGCCTGTCAATTGGGGAATGGCTGAACAAATTGTGGTATATGTTGGTGATAGAATACTACTGTTCTCAAAGGAATAATAAATTGGAGGAATTACATGTGAACTGGAATGATTTCCAGGAATCAATGCGAGTGAAAGGAGTAGGACCAAGAGAACATTGTACACAGAGACTGATATACTGTGGCAAAATTGAATTAATGCACTTCTGTACTAGCAGCAATGCAATGATCCAGGACAATTCTGAGAGATTTATGGAAAACAACGCTACCCACATTCAAAGGAAGAACTACAGGAGGGATACACAGAAGAAAAACAACTGCTTGAACACATGGGTTGATGCAGACATGATTTGGAATGGAGACTCTATACAACCACCCTAGTGCAATTATCAATAATATGGAAATAGGTCTTGATCAATGACACATGAAGAAACCAGTGGAAATGCACATCGGCTATGGAGGAGGGCGGGTTAAAGGGGGTGGAGGGGAGAGTAATAACATGAATCATGTAACTGTGGAAAATTTTTTCTAAAAAAATTAAATTTAAAAATAGAAAATAAAAAGATCTCAATTTAGAATTTGAGAGAATTGGCTAGGTGAGTCAGTGAAACCTTGTGGAAGACAAGTCCAGTTTCACTCATTTTTTTCCAAAGTGAAAGCAAAAATCTTTTGAGAATCCTCATGAATTGATATTGAGAAAAACACAGAGCATAAATCTACCATGGTGAAATATCTAGCCTGACTTGGAATGGAAGAAATTATAGCAGCTGGACTTGGTACAACTTTATGTGTCTTGATAGCATAATCATTCACTGCTCTCAAATCCTGAATGAATTGGTACACAGGTTTGCCATTTTCATCTAATTTTGGCTCCTTTATTGACAAAATTAGTGTATTGAACCCACAGAAGCAAGGTATAATTATCCCTTGTTGGATTAGGGGCTCAATGATTGGTCTAATGCCTTCTATTACTTTCTTAGTCAAGGGATATTGAGGCACCCAAAGAACTGGTCCTTCTTTAGTTCTCACCCTGATTGAAATAGCTGATTTCAATAAGTTTATATCTGCGGATGATCTTGACCACAAGTCCTTAGGCATATCCTCAGTTATTGAATAGTGTTAAAACCATTATCTGGGATAAGATGGATGCAACCTTGACTGACAGGGATGGCAGTTGAGAATTTGGAATGTTCCCAGAGGCCGTGAGTCAGGGGTAAAAGTCAATTGGCCCCCACCCTATAAATACCCCCTAGGAACAACAGTTGAGGTCTCAGAACTCAGAGCTGAGACTTGAGCAAACGTCTCTTGGAGCAAGAACTGGGACAGAGGAGGTAAAGGGTGGAAGAGGGTAGGCCTGAACTTGTAACCTGTTCCTGACTGAGAGAGAGCTAGTGATCAATCAATACCAATGATAGTAGAGCTTAGAGAGTATAGAGATCATCAAGCAACATCGATATCAATAGCCTTCCCTAATCTCTGGCTTGGCTGTGGCCAGGTCAGGTCAGAGTTAGTGAGATGGTGAAGACCTCCAACCTATATCAGCCTAGCAATCTCCAGTCCTTATCAACAATTAGCTTAGTAGCCAAGCAATTGCAATAGGGTTCCCAAATCCTCAAACCTATTACCTTGTTTTCCTTTCCCCATTAAGAGTTAATACAGTGATTTACCAACAAGTACTTTTCCTGAGTGGTTATTCTAATACAGCCTTTGGGAAGGGGAGAATCAATACCCAGTCAGATAACAACCTTTCCAATCAATAGCCTATTAACAACTAATCCAACCTCAGATTGGGCCTAGTGAGGTTAACCATCTACCTAACCTCTCAAGGGATCCAACCTGGGCAATTGTTAGAAGGAAGCAACTGACAGGCTTAACCAACCAAGCCTGTCAGGGAGAAGGATAAATTACATCTGTAGCTATTGTAAGAGGAGTGGGGGTTCCTCCCTCACTAACTATAGTTGACTTAGGCTTGGGCACCTTCATTCATCCCTCCTTCATTCATACTATCTCAAAGATCTACATATCATCCATCCTCCCAGATCTAGAGAGGAAGATCTATAGGAGGAAGATATATAAAGATATATATCTCATTCTCTTCTTTCTTTTTAACAATAGATAGTACCTAAGTCATCCTCTGTACTGTTGGAATGTAAGAATAGCAATGGAAAGACCTTCAAAGATTCCTCTGGGAGATGTAAAGATATGTCACCAGTTTCAGTACAATGGATAGTTGCTCACAATTTATATAGCTAATCTCTGCCTAAAAGGTTCATTGGGCATTCATGCATACAGAGAAATGCATGTTCTACAGATAGAGGTCCAAGAGTTATCGTTTTAGGTTTAATTTGGTTACTCTCTGAGGTTTGCCTGTAGCACCAACAACTTCAATTGTACCAACAGCTCTACGATTCTCAGGAAAACTTTGCAAAACTAATTTACCATCTCCTATATCAACCAGAAGGTCATATATCTGTCCTCCAATAGTAACATACACATGTAGTTCTGTGCTATTGGGAGGTTGGAAAGTTTCCAACACAGGGGCTAAAACAGTAACAACAGAACATAGCTCAGATATTTCCTGCTCATCCAAGTTAACATCATCTTGAATTACAAGATTTTCCCAGCATTTTGCACCTTTAACACTTTTCTCTGATTTTACTCTACTCTCATTAGTCCTTTTCATCTCTATTTTGGCATCATTGTCCTTATTTACAATCAAATTATCCTTATTTAAATCACAATTTCCATTATTCTCCATAATTACACAATCACTAGTGTTAGGGACCAAGACTTTAAGATAAAATAGTCACTCTTCTAAGAATAGATATCATTCACTCTTCTAAGATAAGATATTGATCATAGGCCCAGCCATGCTTGGAGACAGTAAGACGCCACAAGAGATTTTCTATGCTCCCTTTCCGCGTTCCTTTCCCCTTAGTATCTGCCGACCCCCTTCTGCCCTCAACCTATATATTCTTGTCATAGATCTGCAATAAACGAGCCTTGCATCCATCCAAACGACTCTGTGTCTTGCATGCGAGGTTTCCCTTCATCTCCCCCTATGGGTTTTTAGGTTGCTGTTTCCCCGGACCCCTCGGTTGTGTCCGGCTGGACCCGGACAGTGGCGCCCAACGCAAGGCACGGCGAACACGGCTTACCAGACAACTGAGGAGCAGCTGTCGCGGCCGCGAAGATACGCAACGGGTAGAGGCTGAGCAAGATGCCTCGAGGTAGGGTAAGTTGTCCCATCCCCCATAGGCATTTAAAAATCAAGAGTGTTTCTAAAAAAGATGTGTGTGTGTGCTAGGAAAGTGGAAGGAATATGTGTGCATGATGGGAAAAACACTCTCGAAGGAAACAGTGTTCGTGACTGAACTAAAACATAGTCTCAGGGAGAGAGGCATTAGAGTAAAAAAGAAGGACCTGTTCAGGTTTTTCTGCTTTATAGAGCAGCACTGCCCTTGGCTCATTTTGCATAGCACGGGCATTCATCTGCTCACTTGGGACAAAGTAGGTAAGGAACTTAATGGCCTTTTAAGAGCCGGCAAGGAGATTCCAGATGATTACTTTTCTTTCTATGGCTTGATTCTTGACATCCTTAAAGAAGCCGACACGAGTCAACAAGTCTTGCACCTCCTCTGCTTGGCTGAGGACGCTATCTTAGAATCTAAGATAAAAAATGAAGAACCAAACTCGACTAAAGAACAGAGCTCGCCCCTCCAGGGGAATGAGCGTCCCTTGTCTCTTTCAGACGAACCTATCAAAAATCCCTCCCTTGAGGAGCCCCTTGTTCCCTCTAAGCCCAGACCACGCCTTTATCCAGTCCTATACACGGACCCTCCTCAAGATAGCACTCTTAATCCGGCTTATCAAGCAGAGCTAGAGGAGGAGACAGCCCGCTACCATAACAATGGCCCTCTGAGGAATAGACCTCCTCCCTACAACCTCCCATCCCCCATCCCTCAACTTGCCTCTGCAGCTCTCCCAGGTTCGGCTGACCTTAGAGAAGCCACAAGCCAGCTTAGTAAGCAAGTCACCGATCTTAGGCAGTTCTTAGACTTGCAGAGGGAGATTTATAAATTAACCAATCAGTTGCAGGACTTGCAGTCAAACATTCTCCAGCCACTGAACTGTAATATCAAGCCGGTGCAGCCAAAAACTATAACAAAGTCTAAGAATCCTGCCCTTGTTTTCCCTGTCGTTACTAGACAACAGGCCACAGAGATTGCCCCTGAAAACCTTCCTTTAGAAACTCCCCTCCCACATGATTCCTCTGACTCCGAGCAGGAGGAAGAAGGGGAGGAGGAAAGCGGATCCCGTGGAAATTCCAGGGCCGCAGATACTTCAGGCCTCCCTCACCATCATCGGCCAATTTATAAAAAATTAAAAATTAAGCACATTAAAGACCTGCATTCGGCAGTTAAAAATTATGGCCTGAATGCCCCTTTTACACTCTCCATCCTAGAAGGGCTTGGAGGAGAGGGACACATGCTCCCCTCAGAATGGACCATAGTTGTGCAATCTGTCCTATCCCGAGGGCAATTTCTAATCTGGAAGGCAGAGTTCTTAGAAAGGGCAGAACATCAAGCTAGGCTTAACTTAAAAAATGCCCAGACAGCTAATTGGACGACCGACAAGATTGTTGGCCGTGACCACTTTGCATTAGAAAACCAACAGATGAGGCTGCCTCCCGGCTTACTCATGCAAACGGCGCATGCCGCTATGGCCGCATGGCGGGCAGTTCCTGCCACTGGCTCTGTTACAGCACCTCTCTCGAAAATCCTTCAGGGACCCAATGAGCCCTATGCGCAGTTTGTTGCAAAACTCCTTGAAACTGCTGAGAGAGTCTTAGGTCAGGATGGGTCAGACAACCCAGTGGTTAGACATTTAGCGATTGAAAACGCTAACTCTGCCTGTAAGGCAGCCTTAAAGGGGCAAGCTAGAGATCTTGATCTAAATGGGATGATCCGCCTATGCAGTGACATTGATGCATATGACCACAAACTAAACAAGTCCATCTCCTTAGCCATCGGGGCAGCCATTCAGGCCTCTCGCCCCACCACCCCCCAAAATTGTTTTAAATGCGGGCAACCTGGCCATTTCGCCCATGATTGTCCCTCTAACCAGACTCCCACCCCCCTTCAGGCTCTAGCCCAAAGACCACCTCCCAGCGTTTGCCCTAAATGTCGAAAGGGTCGACACTGGGCTCGAGATTGCTGAGCCAAACCTCAGAACTTTTCCTCAATGTCGGGAAATGGGATGTGGGGCTCCCACGGGAGCCCCTGCCCAGTTCCCTTACTCGAGCCACAGCCGGCAGTGCAGGCCTGGACCTCTGTGCCGCCTCCACCCGAATATTGACCCCTGAAGAAGGCCCAGTAGTCCTCCCCACCGGCAAATTCGGACCACCGCCTCCTGGCATGTTTTTCTTGGTCATTGGCAGGGCGCTCACCACCTTGCAAGGTGTAGTTGTGCATCCCACCCTTGTTGATAACCACTACACAGGGGAGATAAAACTTATCATAGAATCTCCTCACGGTCTGGTTACCATTCCTGCCGGTAAACGCTTAGCTCAGGCCCTCCCCCTCCCCATGATAGGCGATGTTCCTGCCGCAGCCCAAAAACGAGGTCCTTCCTCACCCGGCTCTTCCAACATTTATTGGGTACAACAACTTACTGAGTCCCGACCCACTCTGCAATTAAAGATCGAAGGAAAAACCTTCACAGGGCTGCTGGACACAGGGGCAGACTCTACTGTCATCTCCCAGGCTCATTGGCCCCGTGCCTGGCCCCTTCAACCCTCAGCCACCCACCTGTCAGGAATAGGTCAGATCCAAGATACCCTCCAAAGTACTAAGCTCCTCCATTGGCAAGATACTGAGGGCAATAGTGGCACTACCCGTCCCTATGTAGTCACGGGACTCCCCGTTAATCTCTGGGGCAGGGATATTCTAGCCCAGATGCAGCTCCTTATGGTTAGCCCCAGTGATGCTGTCACCACCATGATGCTGAAATCTGGGTACCTCCCAGGCAAAGGCCTTGGCAAGAACGAACAAGGCATCTTACACCCAATAGCCCCCCCAGCCCAAAACGATAAAGGAGGACTTGGGTCAAAAAATTTTTTATAAAGGCCACTGATCCCCCTGCAATCCAGGCAGATAAGATCACCTGGAAGTCCGATTCCCCTGTCTGGATTGACCAGTGGCCTCTAACATCTGAGAAGGTTCAAGCTGCCCTAATGCTAGTGCAGGAGCAACTCTCTCTTGGACACCTTAAACCTTCCACTTCCCCATGGAATACACCTATTTTTGTTATTAAAAAGAAATCGGGGAAATGGAGACTTCTACAGGACCTGCGTGAGGTCAATAAGACCATGCTACCCATGGGGGCTTTACAGCCAGGCCTTCCATCCCCGACTGCTATCATTTTCCATTCCCATAGTCAATTCCCCATCCCCCTCATTGACACAGCTCCAAGCTCAAGGCTTTAGCATTGCCCCAGATAAAATTCAAACTCAAAGCCCAAGAAACTCTTTATCCCTTAAGTGGCAATCAGACTTTGCTTCTTGCTCACGCCCTCTTTGTTCTTAATTTCCTCACGCTGGATGCCTAAGGGCGTTCCGCTGCTGATCCCCACTGGAATCCGCATACTTCATCTAATCTGGCCACAGTCCTTTGGCGTGACCCCATCACGGCCTCTGGTGTGGCCCCGACCCTGTCATTATCTGGGGAAAGGGCTCCGCCTGTATTTTTGATAAAGCGGCTAACAATGCCCGTTGGATTCCATCTAGACTGATTAAACCTTTCACCCCTGATACTAACCCCCAGTCCTCCTAATTGTAATCCCCTCATTATCACATTTACCAACGCGGGGAAACAAAGTGTTAAATGGACAGATGGCTTGACTTGGGGTTTACGACTCTATAAGAAGGGCGGTTTTGATGATGTTCTCCTTTTCACCCTCCGCCTCCGTGTGCAGCCCCTCATTGTTTCTGTTGGTCCTAACATCATCCTCTCGGATCAACGACGCCCCTTTTCCCCTAACCCTCAGCCATTACCGGCTCCCATGTCTCTCCCCATCCCATCGGTTCCCCTTTTTTCCCCTTCATCTCCGAATACCTCCTCCCAGTTACAGCCCCAGTCACAGCAAGGGTCCCTAAATATTCCTGGTACAGCAGACAGATTTTTATCTCTAGTATCAGGTGCCTATACTGCCCTGAATGCCTCCAGGCCAGATTTGACGATTAAGTGCTGGCTCTGTCTGAGTCCACAACCCCCTTACTATGAAGGCATTGCCTATATGGCAGAACCCAATGAAACAGTTCTAGCTTCCCCGCGCTGCGCCGCCTTTTCTCGCCATCTCACTCTTGCTGAAGTCTCTGGCCATGGCCTTTGTTTAGGCACCATTCCCCGATCTCATGCCCACTTATGTAACTCCACCCTTGACCTTCCCCCTTCCCCTTCCTTTTTGGAAGCCCCGAATAATGGCTTTTGGGCTTGCAATACTGGCCTCACCCCTTGTATATCTCTTCTAGTTTTCAATACCTCCTTTGAATTCTGTGTTCTTGTGCAGCTATGGCCACGTATCTCTTTCCACACAGACGATAGTGTGGCCTCCCTCCTCTCCCCCTCTCCTAGAACACGTAGGGAACCCTTTACTACTTTAGCTATCCTGTTAGGACTCGGCGGTCTTGCTGCAGGCATTGGCACTGGCACTACTGCCCTTCTCCAGACCCAACACTTGGCCGCTCTTCAGATGGCCATGACAACCGATTTAGAAGCCCTCGAAAAGTCTGTCACAGCCCTGGAACAATCACTCACTTCTCTGTCAGAGGTAGTTTTACAGAATAGGTGCGGTCTTGATCTCCTTTTTTTAAAAGAGGGGGGATTATGCGCAGCCCTCAAAGAGGAATGTTGTTTTTATGCTGATCATACTGGCGTAGTAAGGGAATCTATGGCAAAGTTGCGTGAATGGCTAGCCCAGAGGAAAAGGGAAGCCGAGGCACAGGAAGGATGGTTTAATACCCTTCTCAGAGGTTCTCCTTGGCTCTCCACTTTAATTCCCACTATTATTACACCTCTCTTTATATTTTTATTGATCTTAACCTTTGGCCCTTGGGCCTTCCAACGTCTAACGAAATTCATCAAAACTAACGTTAACTCAGCCCTTGATAAGTTCCCTATGGTTCAATACCATCGTATTGAGATGATGGATACAGAACAACCTGGCAGCACTCGTTTGCAGTTTTCCAGCAGGGCGGTAACCCAATGACGGGAGTAGCACAGGTCCTCAACCCTTGATGGTTGAGTAACTCCCCCTGTGTAGCGTAAGACAGGGGCCGTCGCTGCCAATCTCACTTATGGATTGACCAGGGAACACAAGGTGTCTTAGGAAAAACTTCTGGTNCAATCTCACTTATGGATTGACCAGGGAACACAAGGTGTCTTAGGAAAAACTTCTGGTGTTAAGACAGACTTGAATGGAACAACGACCAAAGGATAATAAACTTATTCCTTACGCCCTTCTATTTTTAAAAAAGAAAGGGGGAATTGTTAGGGACCAAGACTTTAAGATAAAATAGTCACTCTTCTAAGAATAGATATCATTCATTCTTCTAAGATAAGATATTGATCATAGGCCCAGCCATGCTTGGAGACAGTAAGACGCCACAAGAGATTTTCTATGCTCCCTTTCCGCGTTCCTTTCCCCTTAGTATCTGCCGACCCCCTTCTGCCCTCAACCTATATATTCTTGTCATAGATCTGCAATAAACGAGCCTTGCATCCATCCAAACGACTCTGTGTCTTGCACGCGAGGTTTCCCTTCATCTCCCCCTATGGGTTTTTAGGTTGCTGTTTCCCCGGACCCCTCGGTTGTGTCTGGCTGGACCCGGACACACTAGAATTTCTAACACTATTTCTAACACAATTACAACAAAGACCAATACAAACACAACAATTACTATGACAGTACTAATATACAAAGAGATATGGTGGTACAAACAGTAAAAGGCAAAAAAATCAAGAAAAACTCTTGCTCTGAAGCTATTTTATGCCTTGATAATAAAACTGGTTTCACTCAGGGATTTTATGAATGAGTGTGGTCAGGGAGTAGTCAATTCTGAGTAGTTTAGCTCTCCCTTGGAACTTTCAGACAAGAGCCAATGTCTTCTCCCCCTCATGGAATGTTTCCTTCACCCATACTTCCAGTATCCCTCAGCACCTCTTCAGGGTAACTTCCTGTCTCTCCTCACTTAGCAAACCACCTGGGTCTGCCAATTGAAAAAATATATGTAAGGGGGTAGGGACAGACTGGGTGTCAGTCAGGGAACCACACAAAATGGGGACACTCCCACACCTCACCAGGGAAAGGACTGATAAGTTAACACAGAATAAACCACACAGGGATGTGAGGAATGGGGAATGACAGTTTGTCAGTTAAACTGACTACCTCACAGCCAGGGATACCAGTGTTGTTAATATAACTCCAATAGTGGGATCTTGATGGCTTGGAGAAGACACAGGAAATATGAATAAACTGGTTTTATTGTTGGCAACTTTGAGAAAGTGCATGAGAGGGTTTCTACCACTAAGGGATAGCCTACTAAACTATAGACAGTTCTATCAAAACTGTAGAGGACAGAAGTATTGGGGTTCTCACTGTACTGCTACAAAATATTCCAAGATGATACAGGAACCAGGATCAATCCTTGCACAGCCAGTTAAGTCACAAAAAAAGCTCTAGGGAGTATAAGTTTTCTATCAGCTATCCACCAGCAGTAGATTTTAACCTTACCTCTACCTAGGCTGAGTTAATTGCTTGATGGTCTCTTCTCTAAAATCTTCTATAAATCCCGATCTTCACAGCTCCTTAGATCTCAGGCAAGCTGGACCACACAACACACCCTCCTTCACTCAGCTTGGCCAAGAAACTCTCCTTTTGCAAACCTCTGGTTTTATTCCATCCATGGAATGTCCATGCATTAAGTCCAGGGCTTGCTCAAAGCCATTAGTTCTCTGTCTTACCTTAAGTCTATATCTATATCTATAATTTCCCTATAACATTTCCCTCCCCCCCCCCCTTGTTTGTTCCCCTCTCCTCCAGGACATACACGAGTCATTCCACTTATATATTATAGCCACTGTGCTCAGGCCCCAGAGAAGGGATGACTCCATGAAATCAATGTAATTTTAAGAGAATTTCAGGGAAAAGCAATGTGGAGGTGGGTGGGTAAAGAAGGGTAGATAGCATGGTATAACAGGTAAAAAGCCCGTTAGATTTATAGTTAAAAGACCTGAGTTCCCATTCTGGCTCCTATCATCTATATGACCTTGAGGAAAGCATTTAATCTCTCTGGGTCTCAGGTTCCTTATCTTTACAATTAGACAATCTCTCAGGTCCATTCCAGCTTGAATCTATGATCCTTGGTTGATACACTCAATCAATTAGAAACTACATGAGCCCCAAGTGCCCCCATAAAAAGAATAGGAATTGTATCCACATCAGGGAAATAAATACTGGGCATTCAATTTCTAGCAAACTAAACAGAACTATTAAAAGTCATGCTGTTCAGTTGCCCCTCAAAAAAACAGAGAGGTGAGATGGAGCTCAGGTAGCAGGCTATAAAGAAATGGATGCAATTATTATAATATATGTGTAGCCCAGATCAAACTGGTTACCATATCCAGGAAAGAAGAGAGAAGAAGGGAGGAAGACAATTTGGATCTTAGAATTTTGGAAAATGTATGTTGAAATTTGTTAATACATGTAATTAGGAAAAGAAAATATCTCTGACTAAGAAAAAAAAGTGGAAACACTTGAAAGGTCCCTATTTTCTGTTTCCTTTGTGGTTTGACTTTAATGGAAATTTATGGCTGACAATAATTCAAAACAGGACACAAGTAGTAGATAGATGCTTGGATATTCTTGTTCCAATGATGATACCTGTTTAAAAAAAAAAAAAAAGAAGGGATATGGAAAAAAGTGAAGCGGGTCAAGAAAGGAGGAGAAGAGAAAGGTGAAAGAGTTTTTGTCACTATCCTAAGGGACCTTGAGACTGTAGAGATTAAGAAAGGAGCAGTGGAGACAGCTAGGTGGCCCAGAGAGCCAGGTCCAGAAACAGAAGGTCCTGAGTTCAAATCTGACCTCAGATACTTCCTAACTGTGTGACCCTGGGTAAGTCACTTAACTCTCATTACCTAGCCCTTATCTTTTTCTGTCTTGGAACCAATACAGAGTATTAATTCTAAGATGGAAATGAAGGGTTAAAAAAAAATAAAACAAGAAAGGAGCAAGAAGATGAGAAATGTGTTTTGATGGATTGGACCAGTATTAGCAGAAGAAAACAGGGAAGTACCAAAGGTCGGATCTGCATGAATGTCAATGGCTTCCCTCCACAGGGCACTTACCCCCAGAGTGGGACTGTAGAAAAGCAAAGGGCACCTTTGAGATTTGAGAGACACAGTGACAGAAAGGAGTGAAATTGCAAGTCTTCATATCCAAAGAGAGAACTCCAAAGCATAGGAAAGACATTAGACTGTGCAAAAGATTTCCTGGTTTTCTGCACATTAATATACAAAGGACCCAGGGGACTTCTGGAATGAAAACTCCCTCAATCAATAAGAATTGCAGTGCTCTGTGACTTAGACTTAAGTCACTTGGGCCAAAGTCCAATATAGTTAACAATATAACAATGTAGTTAGTTAAGTCACAGAGGCAGGATTTAAACCCAGGGCTTTTTGACTCCAAACCCAGAATTCTGTCTGCAATGCTATGTTGCCCCTATGGTTCTTTGATTGAAGATAAAAGTAAAACAAAGATCTAAAGAATTATCTTGGTGGAGATCACCTAAGGTTCTCTCCAGGCATGTGCTGGTAAATATTTAACAACATGCTTTTAGAAAAACTATGTAGACAACACATTTTTAAGTTCAATTTTCATTATTAACATTTTCTCCATCACTTTCTTAAGTCTAGACCAGTGATGGGCAAATTACAGCCAGCAAGCCAGATGCAGGCCCCCTGAAATGTTTTATCCAGCTGCACAACATTATTCCTAATCTGACAAATACAATGAGTAGGATACAATACAATGAAACTTCGAAAGAGTTGCCTTAGAAACAGACTGACAGATGAGCATTTCCTTTCCTTTGGCCCCCTCTTTAAAAAGTTTGCCCATCACTGATCTAGACAATCAACTAAATGATAAACCAAACCCTTATTTGTAGTTCTTGCTTATTTCTGGGGTATAAATGCTTACACTGAAAATTTAACAATCGGCTCTCAACATCAGATTAAGCTGACACATCCCCATTTTCCTCAAGAATAAGAAGTATAAGTATCAGTAGCATTATGTGAAAAAGAACTACCCAAATTAAGACTATATTTTCCAAAGGACAGTAAGACACTCAATCATTTGATCAATCAAATTGATTGAACTTAGTTGTTTTACTCAATTTATTTAATCGCTCAGTCACTTAATAGAGAAAGGAAAAGCCCCTAGTCTGATTCCCCCATCACACAATGGAAATGAACTAATTCCCTTAGATATATATCATGAAATACCTAGCCCAAAAATTCATTCAACTCACCCAAAATAACCTTACTGCCTCCAGGGCAGCAGAAATTATGGTAGTAGACCAGAGGTCCAACAGTGAAGGGTTTGATTGAGTTAAACTTGGACAGAAAGATCTAGTGTCTGATGGACACACATGGCTGGGGCCCAACCCCACCTGGTCCTGTCTCTGATAAGACTTCAGTTGGACCCTTCTGGACTCCAGGAAGACACTCTTGCTCTTGAGGTGGTTTATATAAATAAAGGATTTATTAGGAGTTAAAAGATACCATCTTACCATAGCCCCGACCCAGTTCCTCTAACTCCCAACATTATTTGGAAAGAAGTGAGGGCATAATAAAAGGTAAAGGGATTTTTTTATCATAACTCTTAAAGAAGTTTAGAAAAGGGACCTAGAAATAAAGGAGTTCAGTTAAAAGGATAGATTTTTATACTTAAGATCTCTACCTAATTAACTGTGGGGTGGGGTACCTGACTGATATATTAAATCCAAATTAATAAAAAGTTAACTAGCTCCTGGAGTTAGTAAACAAAAGAACTGATAGACACCACCACCACTACCACTTTACTGGGGAAGAGGTTGAATAGCAGCTTAGGGTCAGCAAGACTAGATCTGTAGCAAGGCAAAAAGTAGCTTTGAGAAATTGGAGGTCAATGAAAGACAGGAGCAGAATTTCAAGTCTACTTGCAGCAGAGATACTAACAGAGTAAAAGAACCCAGCTCTGTGGGGATGCCAGCTGAGAGTTTCCAAGAGCAGCATAGCAGACAGAAGAGAAACAGAGGACCCCAGCTGAGCAGAGAACAAAGACTGCAGCCTAATAGCATTGCCAGAGGACAGTAGTGGTTCTGTGAGGGAGCAAGAAACAGGACAAGAGGCAGATAAAGGGGATGGCTTGTCAGCAACATGAGTAGCCCTGAAAATGCACATTACTTAGCCATCTCTTATCACCTACAGATGTAACTCCGTGAACCTAAATCTCTGGCTACACATAGTCTCAGTATGCCTCTCTCTCATTTGTAGTGTCATAACCTATGAGAATACAGTGGTACCTTGGTACTCATCTTTAATTCCTTCTAGATGGTAGGTCAAGTACCAAAAAGGTCAAGTACCAAATGAATTTATCCAATCAGGAATAATATAAGTTGAATTATTCTATTCCAGACATCCAGAAAAATCTAGATTTTATAAGGTATTATATGAATGAAATTAATGTAGTTCCATTTTACTAAATACACATTAATCATACATAGACATAAATTAAAAAACCAATAATTAGATTAAATAAAATGATTTTAACTTAACTTGTCCCATATTGAGAGAAGCCTAAGGGGATGGTGGGGAGGAGAAATGTCATTAGTCTGGAAGAGGAGTCCCCTTCATAATATCTAAGGTCAACCACCCTTCTGGAGTTCTTTCTCTTTCTCTTGTCTGTCTCTTATCACCACTGACCCCTACTTGAGATTCACAAGATATGAGCTTCACAAGAAACCTATCCAATGATTTTTGGTTTTGTCTGTTTCAAAATCCCTCTAAAATGGTTCATCATTTAACAAATTTACAATTCTCCTTGTTCTCAAAAGTCTTTGGATTTCCAGGAAGATAGCAGATTAGACTGAGTGAATTTTAAAACCTCAGCACCAAAACCTCCACACCCTTACACACTGAGATAGAAAACAATGTGCTTCGAGAAGAAAGAGGACCAAATCTAATAAGGGGACAGAGCAGGAGGAACCCTCCTGCAGCACAACTAAAGAGGTACACCAAGAAAAAGGTTTTAATTCTTGAACTGTCCGGTCTGAGGGCGTAGAAGGGGAATCCTAGGACACCTCCCCCATGTACTGTGTGGAGTCTCCAGGGGCCCAGGAAATCTCAGGGAGGGTGGGCACACCGGTCCAGAGAGAGGGCCTTGCTGGTACTGGTCTCGAGGAGTTAAACACAGGCACTGGAGAGGTGACTGGAGGAGAAAACCAGAGAAACACAGGAAAAATGCCCAAAAGAAGATGGCTTAGAGAGAGCCAAACCCCAGACCACAGACAGCTTGGCTTCCTCATACCAAGGTAGAGAAATCAGAGCTTCCAGAGGAAAGAAAACCAGATCAAACACAGAGGATAGCACAGGGGGAACCCACTGCTGGGGAGCTCAGTTCAGTGAAAACTCTCCTTCTTGTCCCTCCACAGGTTTTTTTTGTTTTGTTTTGTTTATTTTTTGTTGTTTTTCCCTCCTCTAGAGGTGTTAGCCTCAGGGCAGATTAAGTAGTAAGATTAATCCAATCAAGACAGAATTAATCCCAATAATTGGACAGATAAGAAGTCTTCAGAGGTCAGAGAAAGTAACTACAAACCTCCATTGCCAGCTAGGGGAAGATCTTTCATCAAAGATCATTAAATACATCTGCTCAAACTAGCAGAACAGAAAAGGAAAAAATATGAGTAAACAACAGAAAAAGAGAAAAGAAATGACAATTGACAGCTTCTTTCAAGGAAGTGAAAAGAGAGCAAATGAAATAGAAATATAAGAAGAGGAAGTAGTTCCAGCTAACTGCACACAGGCTTTGGAAGATCTCAAAATTCAATTAACTTAAGAACTTCAGGAACTCAAAAAGCAAGCAAGAGAGGCAAGAGAGCTTGAAGACAATTTGAAAAAGGAAATACATCAACTAAAACAAGAAAATAAAGTCTTAAAAGCCAGAATTGGCCAGCTTGAAAATGAAGCAAAGAAGGCAAAAGATGATCTACAAAGAAAATTAGACCAGAAGGAGAAGGATGACCAAAAAGCCAGGGATGAAATTCAGTCTTTAAAAAACAGAACTCAACAACTAGAAGTAAATAACTTCACAAGGCAGCAAGAATATATAAATCAAAATTTTAAAAAATGAAAAATTTGAGGAGAATATGAAACACCTCATTGAATCAACCAAAGATCTGGAAGCTAGAAGAAACAACTTAAGAGTTATTGGTTTACCAGAACATCATGATAAAAGAAAAAGTTTAGATATCATCTTACAAGAAATTATCAGAGAAAATTGCCCTGAAGTTCTCGAACAAGAGGGAAGAGTGGAAATAGAAAGAATCCACAGATCACCACCTACATTTAATCCACAACTGACAACTTCCAGGAATGTTATAGCCAAATTCAAAAACTAGCAGATCAAGGAAAAAATATTACAAGCTGCTAAAAAGAAGTCATTCAGATATCAGGGAACCACAGTTAGGATAACACAGGATCTGGCTGCATCTACATTGAAGGACCAGAAGGCATGGAACACAATATTCTAGAAAGTAAGAGAACTGGGTCTACAACCAAGAATCAACTATCCAGCAAAACTAACTATATTATTGCAGGGAGAAGTATGGTCATTCAATAAAATTGAGGACTTCCAAACATTCATCAA
>NC_058133.1:222850357-222863471 GCF_016433145.1 Gracilinanus agilis
GGGGGGGGGGGGGGGGGGGGGGGGGTTGAAGGGGAAAGGAGGAGCATGAATCATGTAACCATGTTAAAAATGAATATTAATAAATGTAAAAAAAAATTATGAAAGATTTAACTACTCTGATCAATATAATGACCCAGAAAATACTGTTTACCTCTGGAAAATGAACTCTTGGTGCTGATAGAACTCTAATTTTTTCATTTTATTATTCATTCTTTTTTTAAAAAAGTTGGATAATATAGCAATATATTTTCCATAATTTCATATGAAATATTGGTATCATATTGATTACCTTCTCAATAGGAAGTAAGGGGCTTAAGGGCAGTAGAGAAATTGAAATTAAAAAATTAAATAATGTTAAAATAAATAAATAACGAATAAAAAAGAAAAAAAAAATAGGCAATGAGGAGACTAAGCCATTACTCTTTGCAGATGATATGATGGTCTACTTTAAAAATCCTAGAGAATCAACTAAAAAGCTAGTAGAAATGATCAACAACTTTAGCAACGTTGCAAGATACAAAATAAGTGCACATAAATCATCAGCATTTTTATATATTTCCATCACAGCAGCAAAAGGTAGAAAGAGAAACACCAATACAAGAATTATATGAACACAACTACAAAACACTTTCCAAAAAATTAAAACTAGATCTAAACAATTGGAAAAACATTGATTGCTCATGGGTAGGACAGGCTAACATAATAAAAATGACCATTATAATTTACTTATTTAGTGCCATACCTATCAAACTACTAAGAAACTTTTTTGATGCATTAGAAAAAACTATAACAAAGTTTATTTGGAAGAACAAAAGATCAAGAATATAAAGGGAAATAATGAAAAAAATGTGAAGGAAGGTGGCCTAGCAGTACCAGAAATTAAGCTATACTATAAATCAGCGGTCATCAAAACAATATGGGGGTGGGGGGCAGCTGGGTAGCTCAGTGGATTGAGAGTCAGGCCTAGAGATGGGAGGTCCTAGGTTCAAATCTGGCCTCAGACATTTCCCAGCTGTGTGACCCTGGGCAAGTCACTTGACCCCCTTTGCCACCCTTACCACTCTTCCACCTATGAGAAAATACACAGAAGTTAAAGGTTTAAAAAAAACAATATGGTACTGGCTAAGAGACAGAATGGAGGATCCTCCATCAGTGGAATAGACTTGGGGTAAGTGACGTCAGCAAAACAGTGTATGATAAACCCAAAGAGCTCAACTTTGGAGACAAAAATCCACTATTTGACAAAAACTGTTGGGAAAATTGAAATACAATATGGGAGAGATTAGGTTTAGATCAACATCTCACACCCTATACCAAGATGAATTCAGAATGGGCAAAAGACCTGAATATAAAGAAGGAAACTGTAAGTAAATTAAGTGAACACAGACTAGTATACTTGTCAGATCTCTGGGAAAGGAAAGACTTTAAAACCAAGCAAGAGTTAGAGAAAATTACAAAATGTAAATTAAATAATTTTATTAAATTAAATTAAAAAGCTTTTGTGCAAACAAAAACAATGCAACCAAAATCAGAAGGGAAATAAACTGGGAAAAAATCTTTATAACAAAAACCTCTGAAAAAGGTCTAATTACTCAAATATACAAGGAGCTAAATCAATTATACAAAAAAATCAAGCCATTCCCCAATTGATAAATGGGCAAGAGACATGAATAGGCAATTTTCAGATAAAGAAATCAAAACTATCAATAAGCATATAAGAAAGGGTTCTAAATCTCTAATAACTAGAGAAATGTAAATCAAAACAACTCTGAGGACACCTAGCAAATTGGTTAAAATGATAGCAGGGGACAGTAATGAATGTTGGAGGGGATGTGGCAAAATTGGGACATTAATGCACTGCTGTTGGAGTTGTGAACTGATCCAACCATTCTGGATGGTAATTTGGAACTATACCCAAAGAGCGATAAAAGAATGCCTGCCCTTTGATCCAGCCATACCATTGCTGGGTTTGTACCCCAAAGAGATCATAGATAAACAAACTTGTACAAAAATATTTATAGCTGCACTCTTTGTGGTGGCAAAAAACTGGAAAACAAGGGTATGTCCTTCAATTGGGGAATGGCTGAACAAACTGTGGTATATGCGGGTGATGGAATACTATTGTGCTCAAAGGAATAATAAACTGGAGGAATTCCATGTGAACTGGAAAGACCTCCTGGAATTGATGCAGAGGGAAAGGAGCAGAGCCAGAAGAACATTGTACATAGAGACTGATACACTGTAGTAAAATTGAATGTAATAGAAGTCTGTACTAGCAGCAAAGCAATGACCTAGGACAATTCTGAGGGATTTATGGAAAAAAAAAAACAATTCAGAGGAAGAACTACAGGAGAGGAAACACAGAAGAAAAACAACTGCTTGGACACTTGGGTTGATGAGGACATTATTGGGGATGTAGACCCGAAAGAACCACACCAATGCAACTATCAATAATATGTAAATAAGTCTTGATTGATGACACATGTTAAAACCAGTGGATATGGGGCAGGGGGGTGCTTGAGGGAATAAAGGGGAAAGTAAAAACATGAATCATATAAACATGGAAAATTTTTCTAAAAATAAAAAAATTAATTACAATTCTCCTTGTTAAAGCTTTATCAGGGTGATATTTTTCAGCAAAGTTTTATACTTCCACCCATTTTGCACACATTCCTTTGATTAATGAAGTGGGAACATCCTCCTTTGCCTCCTCCTCTCCTGAAGAAAACTTTCCCCCTCCCCATTAGCTGTTGCCGTTCTCTTTGAAGTTCCAGCAGCTCCTCAGTGTTAAGCTCTTATTTATGCTCCTGAACTACCTGATCCTTTTTTTTAGCTGGAGCCAGCATAAGGCTTCTCAAGATGGTGACACCAACACGTTCTACCAATGCTTTGAGTGCCAAGCAAATGCTGAATACTGTAACACATTTTTTGGTCAAAATGTGTTGAATACCAAGTTCAATGAGTTCCAAAACCATCATGTACCAAAGGTTTACTGTGTATGATTCTACATAGAGGAAGAATTGTTCTTTTCAGTTATTTTTTTATGCCATATATTATATTTGTGTGTTTGGTTTTTGTATCATTGTTTTTTGCTTTGAACTAATTTGTCCTCTTATTGACTGGTAAAAGAAATCCATTGGAGAGGGTCTATGAATCATAGTTTGGACAATACAATTAGTTGGCTCAGTGGATTGAGAGCTAGGCCTGAAGTCTGGAAGTCCCAAGTTCAAATCTGGCCTCAGACATATCCTAGAGTGTGACCCTGGGCAAGTCACATCATCTGCACTACTTAGTTCCTTACTATTCTTTTGCCTTGGAACCAATACACAATATCGTCTGAAAGACATAAAGTAAGGGATTTTTAAAAATTATTGTTTTAAATAGATGTTGATATACAACATGCTTCATATCTAGGATTGCTTTCAAAGTCCCATGGATGAGGAGAGGCCCAGGTGCAATATTTTAAGAAATAGGAGAAAGAAGCAGTAGATTACATTTTTAAAAAAACTATTTATTTGAACTATATTAGGAGTAAGGAAAGAAAGATGGGGGTAGGAAGGAAAAAGAAAGTGTTCTTTTATGGCTCATAATATTCATCAAGAGGGGTCAACTAGGTAGCACAAGGAATATAATGCCAAGTTTGAAGTCTGGAGGACCTGAGTTCAAATATGACCTCAGATACTTCTTGGCTCTATGACCCTGGGCAAGTCACTTAACCACTGTTGCCTAGCCCTTACCACTCTTCTGCCTTAGAACCAATACACAGTACTGATTCTAAGATGGAAGGGAAGGGTTTTTTAAAAATAAAATAAAATACACATACTCAAAACAGTAATCATGTTGTCTTATATATAGCATTTTGTAAGTGTGTAATATATTATATATGAATATATGTATATGTGTATATGCATATATTTTCATATTTTGTATTTATTATGTATTGTGTTGTATATAAATTATATTGTATTACATATATGAATATATATACATATTCAACAAACAATAGCATATTTTTATCCTTTTTATCTGATTGTTGTTGCTGGGTGAATTCACAGAGAATGAGGAGAACCTTAGTGGGAATCAATCAGTAAGTGGTCAGACTGTGGACTCCACTGTTCTCCACCATAGACTGTATGTAAGGAAGATACAAGTTTAAGCCTTGCCTCTCGCAGATATTGACTAAATAATGTCAGCTAAATCACTTGACCATTCAGTGGCCCAGGAAAGTCTGCCAGACTAAACAAGTTGCAGAGTAAATACTCATCTGCAGCCCCCTCCGGGAGTTTCCTTCAACAAAAAAGTCACAGGACCTATCAAAAACAAAGCCAAAATAATTACCTCCTTATTTCTGGTTAAAATGCCAAACCCAGCTTCAAAGTACAATAAACAACCCATCTCTGTGACTGACTTCAAATTTGTATTTGCTTGCCTCTGACTGGACCTGGTGGCTTGAAAAAAAGTTTTGGATTTGGGTTCAAATCTCAACTGTGCCACTTGCTATTCATGTGATCTTTGGCAAGACACCACGTCTCTGGGGTTCAGTTTGTTCATTTGTAAAATAAGGGGTTTGGACAAAATAACTTCTAGGATTCCTTCCAGCTCTGCTTCAAAACTATAATTACTTGATTCTGAGTGTACAACAAGAGATATAATGCATGTCTCAACTCATGGAGCCATGAATTTCTTATTTCTTAGAACTCAGCTTTAACCCTAAAGTTGAATCAGAAAGAAAATGTGCAACTTTTTTTAAATTAAATTTATTAATTGAATTAATTAATTTAGAAAAAATGTGCAATTTTTAATGACTGTTGACATGGATTAATTGTGAGTTTATGTATGGGTGCTGTGAAATCATGGAGAGGTTCCATGAAGGAGTATAATGTTCCAGTTTCACAAGTAGGAAAGTTTATTACTCTCAGACATGCAAGCATGTGGCTTCTCAGCCTTTCAGTGTCATGGGCAGATGTAGGTGGTGACATGTCATAAGCTGTGACACACACCCCTATCAAAAGCCCAGAAACTGGGTCCATGTTCTTTTTATCTGATTGCTGTTTCTGGTCAGATTCACAGGAGTTGAGAAGAACCCTGGTGGCAATTCATCAGTAAATGGTCTTCCACCATAGACTGCAAGGGGCACTCTGATTAGGAGACTTCATTAATGTGATTATGACTGGGAGATCCTTGCATGTTTTACACACATGGATTAGATGAAGCCAGGCTTTGCCAAAATGAAGCTACCTTTAAACTAGCTATTGGGTTACATAAAAATCTCCCAGGGTGGATCAATCAGGGAGCCAACATAGGTCACTAAGTCACATCAACACACTTGCCTACTGGTCAGAGATAAGAAGAGCAGTCAAAATTCTGACAAATGATGCCTAAAAGGGCACCTCCCAAGTAGCCTCTAATTGCTAGGGAGGATTTCAAAACTAACAGACAACAAATCCCCATGATACAAGCACAAGCCTTAACATTTGCTTGAGAATTCAACAAATGAACTGTACCCAAACCAAGGCTTCATCACAGACAAAACTGTTATTCACAGTTATCTGGACATGACCTGAAAGCATCATTGACCTATATTTGGAGGCATTACTGGTGTTCTCATTTTTCAGTAATAGATATGTGATACCTTCCATTAAGAAAGGTGAGATCTGGCAAATTAGCTAAAGTGGTGTGCAAATTAACTGGGACAAGGGAAAATAATTAAATCTATTAGCAAAATAAGCCTTATAACTCTTTACATTTCAATTTTTGTATACATTATATCATTTTGCTGCAATAACAAGCTTCATATGATATAACATTAAATTTATACAACTTAACATATGTGCTTCATTGGATATTGTTATACTGGATGTTATTATTGGTGGGGAAAGGGCATTTTTCTCCAAATCTGACTTTGATTATAAGCTAAGTATTTTCCTTTTTTTTTTTAACCCTTGTACTTCAGTGTATTGTCTCATAGGTGGAAGATTGGTAAGGGTGGGCAATGGGGGTCAAGTGACTTGCCCAGGGTCACACAGCTGGGAAGTGGCTGAGGCCGGGTTTGAACCTAGGACCTCCCGTCTCTAGGCCTGACTCTCACTCCACTGAGCTACCCAGCTGCCCCCAAAGCTAAGTATTTTCAATGGGGATCAAATCAGTTGAGTTCCCAAGCCATTGTAATACATTTAGTTCTATCTCTTAAATAAAATATCTTTACCTTTCACTACCTATGGCATGATGCAAGGTGGGCTTCTTGTAATGTTCTATCTTCATTTGGGAATTTCTGTAATCTAGAAAATTCTGTTTCTTGTTATAGCAATATATGTGTCAAAATTTATCATTCCTTGAATGAGTTTAGATGTTCAGGCTTCCTAGAAGTTTAAAAAATTTTCAAGAACACTTTTAAATGCATGTTTTACAATCTGATAAAGATGCCCAAATCTTACAGGCTTACCCAGACTTCTGACTGAGGCTTTAGTATAGCTGTAAATGCAAAGATGAGTTTTACTAATAAAAAAATGTATTTTTTCCAGTTTTCAGTATTCCAGGCTCTATCATCTTACCTATAATGAGTATATTTCCTTTCTTCCTTCCTCATTTTCTCCTTTCCTCCCTACCCTCCTCTCCTCTCCTTTCTCTACTTCCCTCTTTTCTTCCTTCTGAACTCCTTCCTTCCTCCCTTCTTTCCTTATTTCCTTCCACCTTCCCTCCCTCACTTCTTTCCTTCCTTCTTTCCTTCCTTCCTTTCATTCATTCTTTTGAGCTTACTTTCTTTCTTTTTTCCTCCCTTCTTTCCTTCCTATCTCTTTCCTCCCTCTCTATCTTCCTTCCTCCCAACTTACTTTCCTTGTTTTTTTCCCCTCCCTCTTTCCTTCCTTCCTTCTTTACTTCCATCTTTCCTTATTTCCTCCCTCCCTCCCTCCCTCCCTCCCTCCCTTTTCTTTCCTGGCATATTCTTACCTGTACAATTTCTCTAATTTCTATTTTCTTGAATAAAAGTGTTTATTTACTCTTTGCTATTGTACTGGTCTTTGTGTAACTGACATTTGGTAAGCAAGGAGTCAAACCTTTAGATATAACTTGAGAAACTCTTGGAATGTTAGGAGAGTGACCAGAAAAAAACCCACTGTGAACTTAAAAATCATTTTCTCTAAGCTAATAATATTTAGGAGATAAAATAGATATAATGGAATTCTAGCACCACCTCTCTGAGAAAAGGAGAAAGGTCAGACTTAGGGATCCAATCTCCTCCTCCCCTCTTGCTTGGATTCAAAGTTTCCCTGGGAGAAGTGTGGCAAAGATTCCAGTTATCTATTTATATCTCCATTCAGCCTACATAGATATATATACAACCTATATAACTTATGGGCAAGACATACCTTCCATTGGTATGTTGAGTTAATATTTTTCTCTGAAGGAAAGCCAGTTGTGGACTCATGTTTGCTTACTAAATATAAAGCAAATGTTATTCCAACTGTCTGATAATTATTACAAGACCCCAAAGAGATAATAAAAAAGAGTTGTAGAAAAATATTCACAGCTACACTCTTTGTGGTGGCAAAAAATTGGAAAATGAGGGGGTGTCCCTCGATTGATGAATGGCTGAACAAATTGTGCTTTATGATGGTGATGGAATACTATTGTGCTGTAAGGAATGATAAACTAGAGTATTTCTATATGAATTGGAAGAACCTCAAGGAACTGATGCAGAATGAAATGAGCAGAACTAGAAGAACATTGTACACAGAAACTAAAACATTGTGGAAAGATCAAATGTAATCAACTTTGCTACTAGTAGCAATGCAATGATCCAGAACAATCCTGAGGGACTTATGAAAAACAATGTTATCCACATCGAGAGAAAGAACTGTGGGAGTAGAAACATAGAATGTTTTCGTTTGAAAGATTGCTTTATTGCAAAATTAATAATATGGAAATAGGCATCAAGTTAAAACATTTGTATAACCCAGTGGAATTGCTTGTTGGCTCCAGGATCAGGGAGGGAAGAGGGAAAGGAAGGAAAATGTATCATGTAAACATGGAAAATATTTTTAAAAATTAAAAATTAAATAAAAACTATTACAAGAAGTTTTGCCTCACTTCTACTTTAACATAAAAGTAGCATCTGAAAAGGTTATCAGTACATATATTAATATAGAAGCTGATAATACTATCCAGTTTGAAACTGAATATCTTCCTCAGAGTATCTCTGCATTAACTGATCATTGGGCAAAATCCAGAGGCTCATCATATCCTTCAACCTTTCATAGAAATTGCAAAGAGCCATTTTCATCAGCAATCCACCAAAAAGTCCCATTACAGTAACTTGCCTCACACAGTATCCATATACATACTCAAGATAGTATACCCAGATATACTATCAGATAAAGAAATGGTCTCATTTTCTAAAGAATACTTTTTTCAGAAGGGCTTATGAAATGAATTAAATTCATCAGCCTTCTGACTCTTAATCCAACCTAGGAGCTCTTCCTGATGTTTTATATTAGAAAATAATGGCAACTGTTCCTTAAATAATCAATTTTTACACTTTACATAATTGTGAAAAAATGACAGTCTCAGATTACTATGACATCTCGCATTTTCCCATTAGCTGCTTTGCTTACAGGCCTCATTTAATCAGTGTGATGAAGTGGACCGTGCATTGGGAACTTTTTTTAAAGCCCTTACCTTCTCTCTTGGTATCAGTTCTAAAACAGGAGAAGAAGCAAAGGCTTAGGCAATAGGAGTAAAGTGAATGGCCCAGAGTCACACAGTTAGGACATGTCTGAGGCCAGATTTGAACCTGGGTCCTCCCAACTTTAGGCCTGGTGTTCTATCCATTGTGATACCTAGTTGCCTCTGATAGAGTTCAAGTTAAGAAGATCCAGGTTCAAGTCCTGCCTCTAACAATACTGGATTTGTGACTCAGTTTTCTAATAAGACCAGAAATTGTGGAACTTTTGATAAAGGAATCACAGAATTTGGGAGTTGGAAGGGCTCTCAGTAGTCATCAACTCTGATCCATATGAGAAAGCAATCTTCACTATAACATATCTAAAACTTATCCAATGTCTCTGTGTGAAAAAGCCCATGGGGCTGCTAATTGCTAGGAAGTTTTCTTTGACACTGATCTTAAATTAGTGTCTTTCTCATATGTATATATACATAAAATTTCTCATTGCCTCCAATTCTGTATGGTTCTAAACAGAATAAATCAATCTCTTCTCCAAATAACAGCCCATCAAATACTTGAACACAATTATCATGTTCCTTTTCTCCAGGCTAAACACGCCCAACTCTTTCAAATGATTCTCTTATGGCATGAACTTTAGGTTCATTACCATCTAGGCTGTCCTTCTCTGGACATTCCAGCTTATCATCATCCTTCTTAAACTGTGTTGGTTGCCTTAGGACCACCAGTATCTCTTGTTTATTGTTGCCTAAACATGGGCATCTGTGTGCAGACAATAATCAAGATGTATGATGAGAGCAAAATGCAATGAGATGGGGCAGCTGGGTAGCTCAGTGGATTGAGAGTCAGGCCTAGAGACGGGAGGTCCTAGGTTCAAATCCGGCCTCAGATACTTCCCAGCTGTATGACCCTGGGCAAGTCACTTGACCCCCATTGCCCACCCTTACCACTCTTCTGCCTTGGAGCCAATACACAGAAGTTAAGGGTTTAAAAAAAATTTTTTTTTAAAAAAAATGCAATGAGATATCATGTCCCCACTTCTGTAAGCTATCCCTCCCTTAATGCAACCCAGGTTCACATTGGTTGCCACAAAACATTCCGATTCATATTGAGTTTCTGGTCCATTAAAAGCCCCCAGATCTTTTTCAGAACAGTCACTGTTATCCTGCTGGGAGGTTCTACAGTTTCATTGATTTGTTATGGATCTTCTTCACTGACTATTCCACTCTAGGCTTATGTTGGGGCTAAATGATAGAACTGAGTTACTACTCCGTTCCTAGATTCCAGGCCACGCAAATAAGTTTCTGTAACTGCTCCCATGCTTACTACTCATCAAGAGTCTCACTTGCTTGGGACCACTCCTCTCTGCCCTAGATCTGTGAAGCAGAACTGGTTAATAGGCCATAGATACTAAATTAATTAACGAATTAGAACAAAAGCTTTAGCAATTTGGCAGTATATAAAATGAATCTACACAAATATGTATATATACATAAAATTTCTGTATATTATAAAAAAAACTCAACAAGGAAAAATAGAAAGAGAAATTCCATTTGGAATAATTAAAGGGGTGGCAAGGAGGCTTAGTGTAGAGAGACTTGAAGATGAGAGGTCCTAGGTTCAAATCTGTACACAGACACATCCTAGCTATGTGACCCTGGACAAGTCACTTACTCCCAGTTGTCTAGCCCTTATTGTTCTTCTGCCTTAGAACCAATACTTAGCATTGATCCTAAAAAAAAAAGGTAAGGGTTTAAAAAATAAAATAAAATCACTACAGACAGTATAAAATATTTGGGAATCTCCCTGCCAAGATGCACAAAATTACAAAACACTCTTCATAAAAATAAAGATAGATTTATATAATTAGAAAAATATTAATTGTTCATGGGTCAGCTGAGCCAAAATAATAAAAAAGACAATACTACCTAAATTGGTTTACTTACTTGTGCCATACCAATAAAACTACCAAAAATAATAATAACAATAAAATACACTTTGAAGAATGTTTCAAGGAAAGCAATGAAAAAAATGGGATGAAAGGAATTCTAACAGTACCAGATCTCAAATTATACCATAAAGCTGTTAACTGTTAAAAATAGTTTTATATTTGGTAAAAAATAGAGGTTGAACAATAGGACAGGTTAGGAATACAACTATTTGGAAGCAAATGAGCACAAATGAGTATTCCACAAATCAAAGACTCTAGTTTTTGAGACAAGAACTCACTATTTTAAGAAAAAACCATTGAATGATAGAAAACAATGTGACAGAAATTAAGCACAAACTAACATCTTACATTGTATACCAAGATAAGCTCAAAATAAGTGCAAGATTTAGATTAAAAGCATGAAAATGTAAGCAAATTAGTGGAAAATAGAAGCAATTATCTGTCAGATTTATGGATAGGGGAGGGGTTCATGACCAAACAAGATATAGAGAGGATAAAAAGAGGTAAAATGGATAATTATGATTACACAAAAGGTTTGCACAAACAAAACCAAAGTAGCTTAAATTAGGAAGTAGGAAACTGGGAAAAAATCTTTAAAGAAATTTTCTTTTATAAAGGTTCAATTTCTAAGATATGTAGGAAGCTGATTCAAATTTACAAGAACAAAAGCCATTCCCTAATTGAGAAATGGTCAAAAGATATAAAAAGGTGATTTTCAGAAGAAGAATGAGAAGAAATACAAGCAATTGTTATAAAGAAATAAAGAGGGCTACTACTATATTCCTAGGGGATATATAGATATTGGTGAGGGAAACTGTGTCTTTGTATTCTCCTAGGTTGCTGGTGACTGGGGAACACCAAATCAGTCCCCTTTGATTGATGGTATAATCCCCTTTTCTAAATAACAGTGCCCAGGTAGGACCCTAACTTGTCAGGTGGATGGGTAACCCTTCAGGTCCCACCTGTATTGGATCAATTATTAGTATTGGGCTCTGATTAGCATTGGATCACATTGTTCATCTGACTGCATTTGCTCCCTCCCCAAGGGTCATGATATAATGACCATCCAGGAAGGTACTTATTAAATATTTATCTTTGATCTTAACTAGGGAAAGGATTATCAGGATATGGATTGGGGATTGGAGACCCTGTGAAACTATTATCTATAGGCTATAATCCCTCAGGACTGGAGGCTTATTGATTTATAAAGCTGGAGCTCTCATTCTTCACAACCCCTCTGATTCAGCTTGGCCACTGCCAAACCAGAGAGATTCTGCCCTGCTGGATGTAGATGTAGTGATGATTTCTCTCTCAGCTTTCTATTGTCAGTTTGAAATGTGTTAGCCTGCACAGCCTTCAGGAAGTAACCACCCTTAAGAAAAACCACCCTCTTCTTCTTCTACCTCCCTCCTCCCAGTTACCACCCGGGGCCCAGAGATCTAAATAGCTATGATGTTTCAGATGCCTAAAGATCTAGGGAGAATCAGAGAGAACCAATGACCAATGATCAGAGACCCACAGATCAATGGTCAAGGACCAAGACCCAAAAATCAAAGTAAAAAACCCTTCCAGATGGCTGTTGGGGTATTTATACTCTCAGGCCAATCGACTTTTGCCCCTGTCTCATGGCCCTTGGGAACATTCCAATGTCTCCAACTGTCTCCCTTGTCAATCAAGGTGAGACCCACATTCCCAGGGTTTGAATGTAACACAATCAACAGCCATATGAAAAGGTATTCAAAATTACTAAAAGACAAATACAAGTTAAAATAACTCTGAGATACCACTTCATAACTATCTTAAGTGGGTAGGATGACAAAAAAATAAAATGACAAGTGCCAGAGGGGCTGTGGGAAAACACATATATTAATACATTGTTTGTGAAGCTGTGAAATAGTCCAGCCAATCTTGGACAGCAATTTGGAACTATGCTCAAAAAACTATTAAACTGTGCATACCACTAATAATATCACAAGTAGGTCTAATACTCCAGAGACATAAAAAATGGGAAGAACTAATGTGTACAGAAATATTTATAATAGTTCCTTTTATAGTGTCAAAGAATTGGAGACTGAGGGGATGCCCATCAATTGGAGAGTGGCTGCACAAGTTATTGCATATGAATATGATAGAATATTATTGTACTATAAAGAATACCTGCCTGATGGCTCAGTGGATAGAAAACTAGGCCTGGAGAAAGGAGGTCTTAGGTTCAAATCTGGTCTCAGACTCTTCCAAGCTGTGTGACCCTGGGCAAATCACTTAACCCCAATTGCCTAGTCCTTACAGCTCTTCTGCCTTGGAACCAATACTTTGTACCAACTCTAAGATAGAAGGTGGTAAGAGAGAAAGAAAAAGAAAAGGAAAGAAGAGACAGAGACAGAGAGAGAAGGAAGGAAGGAAGGAGGGAAGGAAGGAAGGAAGGAAGGAAGGAAGGAAGGAAGGAAGGAAGGAAGGAAGGAAGGAAGGAAGGAAGGAAGGAA
>NC_058133.1:222868441-222935388 GCF_016433145.1 Gracilinanus agilis
CTTGGTGCATACATATTGAGCAGTGTTATTTCCTCATTGTTTATACTGCCTTTAATCAGGATGTAATGACCTTCCCTGTCTTTTTTAATCATATCTATTTTTACTTTGGCTTTGCCAGAAATCATAATAGCTACTCCTGCCTTCTTTTTCTCATTTGAAACCCAAAAGATTTTGCTCAAGCCCTGAACCTTAAACTTGTGTATGTCTACCTACCTCATATGTGTTTCTTGTAGACAACATATGGTAGGATTTTGGTTTCTAATCCACTCTGCTATTTGCTTCTGTTTTATGAGTGAGTTCATCCCATTCACATTCAGAGTTATAATTAACAGTTGTGCATTTGCTGACATTTTTGTATCCTCCCCTAGTTCTACCCCTTCTTCTTACACTATTTCCTTTTAAACCAGTGATTAGCTTTAAGCCAGTAACCCTTATCCCCTCCCTTGATTAACTTCCCTTTCTACCCCCCTCCCTTATTATTCCCCTCTTTTTATTTTTAAAGGCCTAATGAATTTCCTCCCCCTTCTTCTCCCCTCCCTTTTTTGACCTCCCCACTCCCCTGCTCCCCTTGGTTTATCCCTTCTGACTTTCTCAGTAGTGTTAGATAGAGTTTTATATCCCAATGGATAATATTGCTACCCCTCCCTCTCAGGGTTTATTACACTGAGAGTAAGGTTTAAATATTACCTCTTAATGCTCTCTTCCTCTCCTTCTTATACTAGTATTTGTCCCCTCCCCTTCCCATGCCCTCTTTGTGTGTAATAGAATATCCTATTTTTCTTATTCATTCAAGTTTCTCTTGGTGTCTCCTACTATTCACCCCCCTCTTTTCCACCCCCCATATCATCTTAGACCATTTAGTATTCCAACCTCTCCCTATGAATTATTCTTCTGATTACTATAATAGTGAATAGAGTTCACTACAGAGAATTATACATAGCATTTCTCCACATAGGAATACAGATAATTAGATCTTATTGAAGCCCTTAAAGAGGTAAATTTAAAAAATATGAGTTTTCTCTCTTTCCCCTTTGTTTCTTATTTACCTTTTCATTTTTCCCTTGATTATTGTGGTTGGATATCAAACTTTCCATTTAGTCCTGGTCTTTTCTGTGCAAATATTTGGAAATCTTCTATCTTGTTGAATGCCCATACTTTCCCTTGGAAGCATATAGTCAGTTTTGATGGGTAGTTGATCTGTGGTTGAAGACCCAGTTCTCTTGCCTTTCTGAATATCATATTCCAAGCTTTGTGGTCTTTTAGCGTGGAGGCTGCCAGATCCTGTGTGATCCTGATTGGTGCTCCTTGATATCTGAATTATCTCTTTCTGGCTTCTTGTAAAATTTTTTCTTTTACTTGGAAGCTCTTGAATTTGGCTATTATATTCCTGGGGATTGTCTTTTCTGGGTCTAGTTTAAAGGGTGATCTATGGATCCTTTCAATGTCTATATTGCCCTCTTGTTGTAGAACTTCAGGGCAATTTTGCTGAATAATTTCTTTTAGTATGGAGTCCAAATTTCTATTAATTTCTGCTTTTTCAGGAAGACCAATGATTCTCAGATTGTCTCTTCTAGACCTGTTTTCTTGGTCTGTCACTTTCTCAGTGAGGTATTTCATGTTTCCTTCTATTTTATCAGTCTTTTGACTTTGTTTTATTTGTTCTTGCTGTCTTGAGAGATCATTAGCTTCTAATTGCTCAATTCTAGCCTTTAGGGACTGGTTTTCCTTTTCAATCTGGTCATTTCTGGTGTTCAATTTGCTTATCATTTCATTTGATTTCTGAGCCTCACTTTCCAATTGTGAAATTCTGCCTTTTAAACTGTTATTTGCTTGCCAGATCTCTTCCATCTTTCTCATGAGGTCTGATTTGAACTCTTCAATAGCTTGTGACCAGTTTTTATTCTTTTGGGAAGGTTTGGATATGATTAGCTGTTTGCTCTGTTGTCTGGATTTTCTCTGTGTAAAAGTTGTTGAGTATTACAGATTTCTTCTTGATGATCTTTCTCTTCTGGGGTTTTTGATTTTGGCTTGACATTTTTAGCCCTGTGCCTTCTCAGCTTTATCCTCACACTCAGGGTCTGTCTGCGCTCTCTAGGCTCCCGAGGTCTCAGGTCTCATTGTTCTCGGGATCAAGCCTCCTGGTGGTCCCCCCACCTACCCCTCTGCCCAAGGCTCCTTCAACAGTTTCAGGGTGCTACTTCCACAGCCGTGCTCCCATCTGCACAGGGTCCCCACTAAAGGTCCAAGACTGTGCTCAAGATCCTTGTCTGCGTGTAAGTCAATGCCTTTACCCACGCCTGCACACATGGTCTGTGTTCAAAGTCCGTGCGCATTCTTTAGCCTCTTGGGGCCCTAAGTCTTGCTGCTCTCAGGAACAGGCCCTGGAGCTGCCAATGACTTAAGTGGTGCCCCAAACCTGCTTTAACTCTTGTGCGCTGGCCTTGGAACTGTAGGTGGTGTGGGGGGTGGGGGAGGGGCTTCCTCAGCTCAAGTTTTAGTGAGAGCTGTTTCACCCTTTTATAACGTGGAAATGCCCCAATTCCACGTACCTTCAATGCTGCGCCCTGTTGTGTGGTCCCTTCATTTGTCTGGATTTGTTTTTATGTCCCCTTGAGGAGTCCTATATGCTTCAGTTAGGAGAAATTAAGCAGCTGCTTTTTACTCTGCTGCCTTCTTAACCTGGAACTCTCTTTCTTTTATTTTTTATGATAGCTAATGAGGAAATTTGTTTTGCATAACTATACTTATTTGTAATTGGTTCTATTTTTCTCTCCTTCTTAATGGGTAGGGGACAGAATTCAGAACTGAAAATAAAATAAAATTGAACTATTGAAGAAAAAATTAAAATTAAGTTAAATTAAAATTTTTTTAAGTTTTTTTTTGTCATTCTGAACCTTAGCACTCCTGATAGTATTATAGGTCTATGGTACTCTCATATTCCTTCACAGTTTACTAACCTTGCACCTATCTTCTATACATTCCTTTTTATAATCTATATTGACTGGTCAGTTCCCTATGCATCCATATCAGTAATCTTATCAGAAAAGAAAAAACTTTTTTCTTCTCATTTTAATAGTTTTATTTTGTGATTGCAGCATTTTGTTCTTGAGCTTCTCTTATCCCTCCTGAGCTAACTTCCCCTGAACATCCTGGGATCCTGCCTAACATTCTTCTGAAACCTTTGAAATACCCATTCTCAAAATCTAGAGGGCATGTCAGACTTCCTTACCTTCTCTATCAAAAATGTAGGAGGAAGTTGTCATTTCTTTCTACAGTTCCTATCATTTCTACCTCAATAGCTGGTTCTACTCTGGGCTGATTTGAATGGTCAGATAAGTCATAGTTGTCAAACCCATTTGTTTATAGATGTCACCTTAGTTGCTAATCTGTGCACACCCATGAGAAAATGGAGAGAGCTTCATTTTCACACACACACACACACACACACACACACACACACACACACAGAGAGAGAGAGAGAGAGAGAGAGAGAGAGAGAGAGAGAGAGAGAGAGAGAGTCTTCTAACTCTCAGAAGTGACTAACCCCAGTTAGCCCAGTTAGCAGCCAAGAAAGCTGTCTCTCATGACCATTAGTATGATTATAGAAGTTTCTACTTTTAGAATCACATACTTATGTGTGTCCCTGAGTTGGAGATAAAAAACAAATTGAAGTTCATGAATATAATGGAATATTGTTGTATAATGAGAAATGACAGTTATGGAAAATTCATGTGAACTTGAAAAGGCTCGTATTAAATGTTACAGAGTAAAGTAAATATAACTAGGAGAAAAATGTACAAAATACCACAATAATTTGATGGGAATCAGCATTTAAAGACTTTAGACCTCAGATCAATGTAGTGATCAATAACAATTTTGAGATCTGATCAACATGTTCACCAGCTTTCAACAGAGAGTTTATAAATGCCCCACAATCTGATGTAGTAAATATATTCCTTTATTTAACCAACCTTCTTTATTACAAAGAAGGGTTCTACTGGAGGTAAAAATGAAGTCATTGGGACATAAAGTGATAATAACATTTAAAAAGAGTATCATGAAATGTGTGTATATAGTTTTTAAAAGAAAAGAAGAGAATCATATCCCAATATTAGCATTTTGGGGAGAACAAAATTTGGAAACAAAATAGATGTCTTTCAATTTGGTCTTGACTAAAAAATTTCTGATATATGTAGATAATAAAACATAATTACTATGAGAAACAACAAATATGAGGGAAAAGTTAAACCAAGATTTCAATACTGGAGTATTTCTTGGAACTCTGGATTAATAGCAAGAATGTTTTGTGTGATGTGAGGTATAAGGGACAGAGTTGGTAAGAGAACTTTAGAAAAGAAAGAGTCTTCATTCTCCTTTGAAAGGAGACATGCATGGTTCCAATTTCACTAGGAAGAGAAACAAAGAGAGGGATAAACAGAATTTGGAAGCCACAGACAAATAGAAGAAGCTAGCTCCTCAACGTGTACCTGATTTCCAGCTTGCTTCCCCGCAGACTGTGGGGAATTTCCCCCTGGATTGGATCAAGGACTCTCACTTGAGCTGAGACTTCATATCACTTATTTCTATCTAAAGAACTCACTCACTCTTATGTATTATGTAGTATAATCTAATCTGTATAATTTCTCTGACATGTTTTCTATCTGTTTGGATGGAGGAATTTTTTTTTAATTTCCTTTATTTTATTCCAGTAACAAATCTACACGTAAGTTTTCCAAGGTTATATGATTTGTGTTGTCTCCCTTCCCTCTCCCACAGCTGACAAGCTATTCCATTGGATTTTACATGTGTTACCACTCAAAGCCTATTTCCATATTGTTCACTTTTGTAATAGAGTAATCTTTTAAAACCAAAACCCCAAATAATATACCCATATAAACAAGTGATAAATTGTATGCTTTCTTCTGCACTTTTACTTTAACAGTTTTTTCTCTAGATGTGGATAGCATTCTTTGTCATAAGACCCTCAGAATTGTCTTGGATCATTGTATTGATGTTAATAGCAAAGTCTATCATGTTTGATAATCCCATAATGTTTTAGTTACTGTGTAAAATGTTCTCCTGATTCTACTTATTTTACTCTGCATCAGTTCATATAGGTCCTTCCAGTTCTTATAGATATCAACCATTTCATCACTTCTTATAATGCAATAGTATTTCATCATCATCATATTTGTTCAGCCATTCCCCAAATGAGGAACATTCCTTCAGTTTCCAATTTTTTGCCACCACAAAAAAAAAGCACAGCTATGAAGATTTTTGTACAAACAGGTCTATCCCCATTTTTTTTAAATCTCTTTGGGATACAGAACTAGTAGTGGTATTGCTAGGTCAAAAAACATGCATTCTAATTCCAAATTCCGTAATGGTAAAGGAATTTATTTGATGTTTACTTTAGTATTTTGCATAACCAGAGTTTGGTGGGAAGGAACCAAACTAGTAAATATAAGGATAGGGCAACCATCCCCCCCCAAGAGAGACAGGAAAGCAGCTTATTATTTTAAACCTATACTATCCTTAGACAGGGGTAGATAGGTGGCACAGTAGATAGAATTCTGGGTCTAGAACCAGAAACATTCATCTTCCTGAGTTCTAGTTTGGTCTCAGACACTTATTAACTGTGTGACCCTGGATAAGTCAATTAATCCTGTTCTTTTTCCTCATCAGTAAAATGAACTGGAGGAGGAAATGGCAAATCATTTCAGTATCTTTGCCACAAAAACCCCAAATGGGATTATGAAGAGTTGGACACAACTGAAATGACTGAACAACATCCTTAGACTAGCAATATTTGTGGGGTGTGAGGGAAAAAGGGGGTTTGGGGTTCGATATTAATTTTAAAAGGTATGGTTGCCAAAGAACTGAATAAATACCAATTCCTAAAATGATTTTAGTAATTTATTTATAAAATATAGGAAAGAGTAGACGCAGAGAGATGAAAAGAGGGTAGAGTAAGAGATCTAGTTTAAAGAACTAGATGATGTCTAAGAAAGAGATTTAAGAACAGTCTCACCAAGGTCTCATGGTCCCAGCTCCAGAGCTCCTCCAACTCCAAGCCATGAACAAGAAGAGCTAAACTGAATTCTCTGAACTCTCTTTTAAAGGGGCTTCTTTTGCATCACTTCCTGTGCCTTCCTCCTAGTTTATGTGTCCAATCACAACAGAGGCTTTTTATAGGACTGCCCAGGAGGCAGTCAGTAAATTCTGATTCATCACTCACTCTAGCACACCTGGGTCACAGACCTCCCAACTTGTGAGTTAAGTGGAGTTGTTTACACTTTTGGTGATTAGATTTGAGAAAGAGGAAGGTAGATTTAATCTCATTATCACAGGGGAGAGGGGGAGGAAAACAGATTGCTTTAATTCTATTGCTGTATTTAACCCTCTTACAGCCAGTTCAAAGGAAACTCAACTGAGATCTACCATTCACAGCTACCTCCTGTAGTGACTTTGACTAAGTCATAATGCATTTCATCCTTCTGTTTCTCTATGGCTAGAGAGGACATCACAATAAATACTGGTCTTTCCAATGAGAATTAAAATTCCCTCCTCATGTATTAAGAAATAATATCTTTCATAAATCTGGGGACAAATAGTCCTTAAAGGCCTCATTTTTTTCTGTTACCTACACTGTTTTTTTTTCTTGGCAGAAGATAATTCTGCTGTAAGAAAACTTGATATAGGAAAATACAAATTTATAAAACATAAAGATGAGAAAAGTTGTCACTTACATTACAAAAAGATTCTTTACAAATTTCTCATTTGATCCTGACAATAACCCTATGAACTCATATATAGACAAAATCATTATCCTCATTTTAGAGATGAGGAAAGACATTTAAGTGATTTGCCCAGGATCTAGTAAATATCTGAGGTTGGATTTGAATTCAAGCTTTCTCAGTTTCAACATCCAGCACTCTATCCCCTATGCCAAGCTTCTTGGAAAAGATTTTCTGTAGCATTTCTTTAAAAAATAATCTTTCTAGTACATTTTAAACATAGCAGGTTGGTCCTACTAGCACTAAGGACCAGGGGGAAGTTGGCCGTCAATCACCTATCAAATCATCCCTTACTCTTATATATGGCAGGCTCTTTTGTCTTGGAGTCTCTCTCAATCTTATGTCATTCATCAGCACAGCTCTCCACTTACTTGCTTCTCCTATTCCCTTAAGATCCAGTGTTGCTTCAGTCACTAAATTTGAGGTCAGGATTAAACTGATACTTTAATTAGAATAACAAAAAAATTTATCACTTATATCACAGAAGAAAAAAAATTCCAAACATTTTCCATATCTAACCATCAAAAGCAAAAATGTCCCTTTCAGATTGGAGTCTGGTTCCTCTCAGAGGATGAAAACCACCCCAAAAATTCACTGTCTTATAAAAGATTTCCTGTTTTCTAATAAAGTGAGAATGGGACACAGGCAGTTATGCACAACAGATAATCAATCAAATAGCATTTATTGAGCACTTTCTGTGTGTCAGGCACCATGCTAAGCCCCGGGATATAAGTAAAGGCAAAAACAGAACCTGTTCTCAAGGAATAGAACATCCAATGAGGAATCATATATAACACAATAGCTGTCCATATAAAAGATATATACGGAAAAAATGGAAGTTAATATGAGAGGAGAAGGCACTGTTAGATGGAGGAACTAGAAAATACCCACTGCCTGAGATGATATTTTCCACTGTCTTTTTTGTGTATAATTTATTTCCTTATTTTTTGTTTCAAAAGAAGCTATCTTTTTATTGGTTTTTTGCTTATCCCATTTCTTTTTTAAAATTTTATCTTTACTTTATTCCAATAATAAATTTACACACAAGTTTTCCAAAATTAAATGATTCATGTTGTCTCTCTCCCCTCTTCCCTCCCCTCTCCCAGAGTTGACAAGCAATTCCACTGGGTTATACATATATTATTACACAAAACATATTTCCATATTATTCATTTTTGTGAGAGAGTAATTTTATAAAACAAAAAACCCAAATCATACATCCAAATAAGTTTCCACTGTCTTTAAACTAGTCAAGGAAACCAAGAGGTAGAAATAAAGGAGCAAAGCCTTCAAAGGCATGAGGAAATAGTGTGAAGGAAAGGAGGTAGGAGATAGCCTAAAAGCAGGCCACTGTAGCTAGAGATGGATTGGTGTGTGTGTATGTGTGTGTGTGTGTGTGTGTGTGTGTGTGTGTGTGTGTGTGAGAGAGAGAGACAGAGAGACAGAGAGACAGAGAGACAGAGACAGAGACAGACAGAGAGAAAGAGACAGAGACAGATAGACAGACAGAGACAGAGAGTATAAAGTATAAGAAGCCTGGAAAGGTAGGCAGGGGCCGGGTTATGAAAGAGCTTCAAATGCTAAATAAGTTTATGTTTGTTCCTATAGGAAATAGGGAACCAATGCTGGAGCTCCATTTGCTTTTGGGGTAACATATGTAAGATTAAAATCAATAGCCAATAACTCCAAGTATTATATTTTATAAGATTTATTAATAAAAAAAAAGTAGAGGAAAAGTATAGCCTGAGTAAAGACAAGTTTACCAGACAGCAAAAGCAGGAAAAGAGAGAGGCGAAGTGGGGCATGGTTACAGAAACCTTATCTCTAAAACGTAAGAACTTACTGTAAGGATGAAAGTGAGGTTCTGGGGTACAGAATTCTAATTACATACATGGTCAGTTCTCCCCTTTAGTAAGGCAGCTGTTAATCTTGTGTCTACTGTTCTATGCACTTTTTACAAATATTATTTCATTTGATCCTCACAATAGCCTTTGAGGTAGGTACTATATTCCTATTTTACAGTTGAGGAAACTGAGGCAAACAGAGGTTGAGTAACTTGCCCAGCATCCCACTAGTAAATGTCAGAGCCTGGATTTGAATTTGGGTCTTCCTGTTTCTGGGCCCAGCGCTCTACCCACTGTACTATCTCTGTAGCTGCCTTGGCAAACAGAGCAGCAATATCATGGATTTCAAGGTCCTAAGAGCTCCAATTCAGGATGTCACTCATGTGCCTGCCTCTCCCTGAAACCCTAGCACTGAGAAAGGACCCTCTTCAAATGCCTCTTCAAAAAGCTAACACTCACAGAACACCACCTGACTGTCTCGAATCTAATGTTGACAGCCTCAGGGGAATAGGTGCAGCTGTGTATTAGTCCTGGCTGCTCTTTCTCTGTCTCCCTGTCTTTGTCTTGCAAAACTCTTCATGCTTCTTCTGCATTTGACATTACATCCATAGTCCAAACAATCCAGGTCATGCAAGAAACAAAGTAAATTGGAAACTTTCCTGGTCCTGTGGTCCCTATGGAAAACATGACCTTTAATGGATACCGAACTTACAAAAATAGGGTTAGGTTTATAGTTTGAGAGGTAGTATCATAGCCTGGAAAGAGCATTGAACTCAGAGTTCCAAGACCTGGGTCCTATTATTAATATGAATAGCCAGAATACCTTAAGATGAAAGCACTTTATACATGCTATTTTATTTGATCCTCACAACAACTGTTCAAGGAAGGGTATTATCCTCATTTTATAGATGAAGAAACTAAGACTGAGAGGTTAATTGACCTGCCCAGGATCACACAGCTACTAAGTGTCTGCAGCAGGATCCAAACTTTCTGACTCAAGTCCAGCTCTCTATAAATGTTGTGTAAACAGAATTAGCTCCAGCCCATTAATAGTCAAAAATCTATTCAACCTAGGCATGCTAATGATGTCACCCTAACCTCCCTTAGTGGGGAGGGGAGACGAGTTACCCACACTTGACAATAAGTAACAAATCAAAAATAAGGGACTGCCCTTTGGGCAGTCCAAATCAATGTAGAGACTGCCATTTGTCCATTTGAATTAGAGGTGGACCACAGGAAGTGATGAAAGACACGATCTCTTTAAGTAAGTTAGTGAACTTCCTGTGGGGGGCAGTTGCCATCTCGAACTGGAAGAAGAAGCATCTCCTGAGACCACAGACAGCTTACACTCTGTATTGTCACGTGGGTAAGTTAGGCTGGCTTCCTTGGCCTAGCTGGGCCAATTCTAAACTCTGCCTATCTGGCTGTTGGGTCTTGTGGCTTACAGCTTCATTTATTAAGCTTTGTAACCTTCCTCTCTCTCCATCCAGGCCTTTGGCCTGGACTAGCCTCTCTTTTTTCTCTTTATTCCTACTTTTTACCTACCAGACTGCAAATAAACTCTTCAACCCGATGCTGACTTGGGTCTGATTTAATTACGGAATCAACCTAAATTGTTGATTCCTGGTGGCCACATATTTTTAATATATATTTATAAATACCTAAATTTTCCTTCTTACAATGTATAGATATACATATATGTACCATGGACAGCTGCTTGTGCCAAATCTGTCTTCTAGCCCCCTATGTCATCCTGGACAAGTTCTTTTACTTATTGGAACCTATCTTACAAAATAATTACTATGGATTAGACAAGACTATAATTATGCTAGGGCATTTGGGAGTGCTCTCCCACTTGGGGAAATTCAGTTGCTTTCCCATAATCACTATCACCACTATTTACTTTTTACATCCCTCTAAGTAGCAACCTGATGCCTCAGACACTTTGCCTTTTACAACCAGGTCAGGTTAGTCAGAGCTGTTCCCAGGAGAGCCTCCTTTTGATGAGCAACAGTGTGACAGTGAAAGTCCTAAATAACTGAGGAAACAAAGGTTCAAGATTCCAAGTATATTGGTTTATTAAGCAATGAATGATAGTTGCATATTGAATAAGGACCAGGCTTCCTCAGCTTGGTGCTAGACCCCAAATACCTGGGGAGATAGATTTTTATGCATTAAAGAAAAACAATTAACAAGATGTAAACCAGGATACAAAATTAGGTAATCTGATTTATAAGTGGAGGAAAAATTAGGGGCTATCAGAGTTGGGAAGGAGAGAGGAAACAAGTACATTGCCCTGAAATCAGAAAAAGAGACATCTCACCCACACACACCCCACAAGTGTCTGTATTCAAAGGGAAAAGGAAACAATAACTGACAAATTTGGTACTAGTTTTCAGATAAGACATATGGGTTACTTGAGATGTATAATTGTGAAAAAAAAACAAAAACTCCTTGCATCAGTCTTTGGATCTGACTGGGTTTCTCCTTAGTATAACCTACATCCTTACTTAAAGGTCTCTAAGCAACAGATAATGGTAGTCCAGCTTCCCAGTCATGCAGGGCTAGGTTCAAAGACTGTTGTAACATTTTCTCACAATTCCCATGATGGAAAAAAGTTTTCTCACAAGATAGAAATTGGACTAGACCAATAATTGAATAGAAAGGTAATTGAGCTGGATCCAAAATTGAGTCACAAAATGGAGTCAGTGTGGTTCACTCAATTGCTGAGGCAGAGAAGAAGAGAAGGATCACAAGGTTTTATGATTTTATTTATTTCTAGTAATTACTAATAGTCTATCTTATTTTAAAATATTTATTTATTTTGTTTTTTGTCACATTAAAATTCTTAGGTATCTCCTCCTCACACTAGAAAAGACACTAGATAGTTAGATATAAATAAAAACTATGTCTTGCTTGTATCTATTTATCTGTTCTTTCATTGGAGATGGGAAAAAAGTAATTCTAACAATATTTCAAACAATAATGTTCTCTTGGTTCTAGTTTCACCCTTCATAATTTCATGGAGGTCTTTTTATGATTTTAAAAAATTAACCTACTCATAATTTCTTATGGCACAGTAGTATTCCATCCCAATCCTATACCACAACTTCTTTGGACATTCCCCAAGTATGGGCATCTCTTCAATTTCTAGTTCTTTGCCACCACAAAAAGAGCTTCTATAAGTACTTTAGGGGGGCAGCTGGGTGGCTCAGTAGATTGAGAGCCAGGCCTAGAGATGGGAGGTCCTAGGTTCAAATCTAGGCTCAGACACTTTCTAGCTGTGTGACTCTGGGCAAGTCACTTGACCCCCCATTGCCTAGCCCTTACCACTCTTCTGCCTTGGAACCAATACAGAGTATTGATACCAAGACAGAAGGTAAGGGTTTAAAAAAATGTACTTTAGAACATATTGGTCCTTTTCCTTTTCTCCTTATCACTGTAGGAAATAAAACTAATAGTGATATTTTGGATCAAAGGATATATTCAGTTTTAAAACTCTTCAGGTATAATTACAGGTTGGTCTCCAAAATAGCTGAATCAGTTCACAGTTCCACCAACAATGTATTAGTGTCCCTTTTTTCCCAAATCCCCTCCAACATTTGTCATTTTGCCCTTTTATCATCTTAGCCATTCTGATAGGTTATGAGATGATATCTCAGAGTAGTTTTGATTTGCATTTCTCTTTTTTAAAATGTAAAGGAAGGGGGCCATATGATTTTAGAGTTAGAAGGATCATAGGATTTAGGCCCAGAGAGAAGAATTTAAAAGCTCATCAGGACAACAACCCACCCACACTTCCTTTGCCTCCCATTTTACAAAGTAAGAAATTGAGGCTCAGAGAAATTACTGACTTTTCCAAGGTTGCAAAATATCCTAACAAAGTCAAGAATCAAATCCAGTTATCTACTATATTTTATAAGACATGGATAAGTTCACCTAGTTCAATCCAGAAATTTCTGCCTATTTCCCTAAATTAGCTATCCAAGGATACTCTGGTACTGCTATTTGCTATCAGTGACTGACAGACCCCAATTATAATTAGGCCAACCCGCAACATACCAAATGAAAACTCTTCTTGGGTTATTTAATGACTACTGGTAGCATAACCAGTCACTGACATTGGTGGAAACAAGAAGAGGGAGTAATCTTCTCCATAAATATGATCCAGTAGCCATTTTTGAAACTGCACACCTGTGAATTTTTGCTTTATTACCATGGACCTAGATAATCTCACAGATCCCTAAAATCTCTTCCTGCTCTAAAATTCCACAACATACTTATAATGCAAAATAAAGTATACCTGCAAAGCATCACCATTGATTAGTATAACATATTGTTCATATTTTTAATATTTTTTGTAATACAATTTTAAAAAACTTTTTTCAGTTACTTTTTCTTTTTCTTCCCTCCTCCCTCTCCTTCCCCTCACTGAAAAGGCAAGAAAAACAAACCCTATTATAAATATGAGGATTCACGCAAAATAAATTCCAAATTCTAAAAAATCAAAATAAAAAGGAAAGAAGAAAATATACCTCAAGCTGAGTCCATCTATACAAAGTCTATCTCCATCTGAAGAAGAATAACAGATTTCATCAAGAATACTTTGAGAAGAGTTCCAGGGGTGGAGCCAAGATGGCAGAGTAATCCAGAGCAACTCTGTATGAGAATCTTCTCCAACCAAGATTAAAATATTACCACAAAACGAATACAGGGGTGAAAGAACCAACAAGGAGACCGAGTGAAACAAAGTTCAAGAAAAGAATCCTTTGAGAAAAACCTAGCTGACTCGGTGGATAGAGAGCTTGATGCAGTCAGGAGGAAGTAGGTTCAAACGTGGCCTCAGACACTTCCTTGCTGTGTGACCCTGGGCAAGTCACTTAACCTCAAATTGCCTAGCCCTTACCACTTTTCTGCCTTAGAACCAGTATTAGTATTGGTTCTAAGGCAGAAGGTAAGGGTTTAAAAAAAAAAAAAAAGAAAGAATACTCTGGGATTGTGGTTGGTCATTGTGTTGACCAATTACCCTCATTTAAAGTTGATGATCTTTATAGCTTTTTTGTTACTGTACGAATTGTTCTCCCAGTTCTGCTCACTTTGATTTTTATTAGTTCATTAGTTTTCCCAGGTTTTTCTGAAGCCATTCTCTTAATACTTTCTTACTAGTATAATAGTATTCCATCATAGTCAGGTACCATAACTTTTTCAGTCATCCCCAACTGATAGGTACTCATTCACTTTTCAATTCTTTGCTACCACAAAAAGAGCCACTATATTTTTCTATGTATAGGTCCTTTCCTTTTTTGTTTGACCTCATTGAGATGTAGACCTTGTAATGTTATCACTGGATCAAAAGGTATGCTTATTTTTATAGCTTTGGGGGCATAGTTCCAAATTGCTTTCTAGAATGGCTGGACCAGTTCACAAATTCACCTATAGTGCTTGTTTTTCCACACCCACTCTGGTATTTAACACTTTCCTTTTTTGTCAACTTAGTCAATTATTTTGGGAATAAGGTGGTACCTCAGAGTTGTTTTAATATGCATTTCTCTAATGTTAGTGATTTAGAGCATTTATCATATGGTGATTGATAACCTGCATTTCTTCCTCGGAAAAATGCCTCTTCACATCCTTTGACCATTTATCACTTGGGAGACTTATATTCTCTTATACTTCTATTTGAACAGACTCCCTTTGTAATTGCTGTCAGAGTTAGCTGGCTTTTTTTCCACTTATTTTTCTCTGTTAGGAGACAGTAGGACTGGTTCCAGCCACAGCAACAGATTAATTTCTCCAAGTATAATTTTATTTTCCTTAGCTATGCAGTTGACAATAATGTTTTGTTTTCAGATCAGATGACTCCCACAACTGCACCTCAGCTTACTGACTGCAAACAATTCCCTTTTCCCTGTTCAAAGGGTTAACACCAATACTTGGTGCAATTGGGGACAATTGTCCTTTACAAACTACTCTTTCAGAGAGAAGAAAAGCTAAGTAATTGCATTTCCAGACCTGTCATCATAAGACATTAAATTTTCAAATTCTTAGAAACATGAAAGTGTGCAATAAACCTATAGAATGTGAGAAAATTTCCATTCACTTTCAGTTTCTCCACTTGTCTCCATGATTCCCAAACCAGGGCCTCTTCAGGACAGATAGTAGCTTAAATACTGTTTTCTATCACTTTTTCAATTGGGAGAAAGAGGTTGGGAGAGTGTTTACTCCTAGGTGTACAAGTAAAAATCACAAGAGTCAATAGTATCTCAATGTAATCAGCCATTAAGAATTTTTTTAACCCTTATCTTCAGTCTTAGTATCAGTTTATTGATTCTAAGACAGAAAAATGTTAAAGGTTAGGCAAACAAGGTTAAGTGGCTTGCCCAGGGCCACCCATCAAAGCAGTGTCTAAGGTCAAATTTGAGCCCAGGTCCTCCTGACTCCACTGTACTACCTAGGTTTGCCAAGAATTATTTGAAAATATAATAGCTTTGACTATTGATTTGTCTGATGGTTTTTGTTATAGGAGCTGATATGCTGATAATGAGATGGCCCAAGGTCCTCTGATGATATGAGGACCTGAAGCTGAGTGAGAGTGGGAATCCCTAGGTGAACACCAGGTTGTGGTGGTGAATACCAAGACCCCACAGGAATATTTGTGGTTAAACTAATACACCCAGCTCCACTACAACAGTGTCCCAGGAATAAGTGATCAAATAAGAGACTGTGGGTTAGATCACACAGCTCCTTGACTGCTTATCTTGGCTCTAGAACTGATGGATAATGCTAGTGACTGTGGCTTAACTGTAATTTGAGTAATCCCTCTTCCCTTAGATACCCAAGGATATGTTGATGATCCTTAGGGTAATGGTGACAGCCACCTAAGTTTCAGAATTTAATAACAACAAACTTAGGGAAAGAGTAACAGGGACTGAGGGAAAGAGGTGTAAGGGAAAGCATGGCTAGAACTACTGATGATCAGGTCTATCAATTGAAGGTAGTCAGGTTTGAGATTATGGGCTGGAGAGGTTTGTCCCCTTGGTTGCAAACTGGCCAGGCCAGGCTGCTTGGCCTGAACCAGATTGTTTAATGGTATTTATATTGCTTCTTCCTTGATAATCAATTGAATAGGATGTATAACACAGCTTTACACAGAAATTGAGGGAGTGATGGGAATGATAGAGATTAGAACTGGATGCAGGTATCCTGAGCTGATTTGGTCTACCCCAATTCCAACCAACCTTCCACCATCAATTCCTTCTCCAAACTGAGAGCTTCCTGTTCAAAATTCTCCTTTTTATAGTCTTCCAGTAACTGCCTCTCTTTTGCTGGCTCATGGCAAGCTAGGTTGGTTCCAAGTTCTAAACTGCTTAGTGTCACTCATCCTGCTCTCTATTTTGCATAGCAGAAATGATATTACATTTTGACTTCTATGTTATACACAATGGTAATGACAACAAAATTATATTGAATCTAATCTTTTGAAAACATAACTGAGGATTCAGAAAGAAAACATTTGATAGATCTGTAGGTTCATTTAATACTACCTCATCTTTGCTTTCTTTTCTGGGATCAGAGTCTTTTGAAAACATAACTGAAGATTCAGAAGGGAAAAGTTTGATACATCTGTGGGTTCACGTAATACCACCTCATCTGTGCTTCTTTTCTGGGGCCAGACCTAACAAAGGGAGCTACCCTTAGATGCCTGAAAATTCCTTAAATTCAGATTACATTGAAATTTTATCCATTTAATTTTAAATTATATGTATCATATCCTTAGAGCTTCCTCTGATAGATTGTCTCTCAAATGGAGGCAAAAATTTTATTCAGAGAGACTTGGGAGGAAGTGATATGTTGCTAAGGGAGGTGGGACTTTTCAGCCTTCACTAACTGACACCATCACTGCTATTTGAATAGGACAGAGAAGTATGATAGAGTGTAGGGACAGAGATTTAAAACAGTTTTGTCAAAACAGAATCTTTCCAGCTCCTTTCCATTTGAGAAAGCAGCTTCCTAGAGATTTAATTTTTTCCTAACAGAGAGGTATGATAAAATCTAAGAACTAAAATGAGTTTCTAACCATGAATTGGATGAAAGTTAAACTGAGAAATTCAGACAAGACCATCAAAGAGCAAGTAGTCAACATAAAAAGAGTGAAAAAAGAAGCCTAACCTTACCCTGGTGCCTGCTACCTTCTGGCTTTACCTGGCATATAGGAATAGCTTCAGAGTCATTGATTGAGAAGATTCACTGAGAAATGCTGTAATCCTATTCTGAGAGGCTTACTAATCATAGAACATCCTGTAGCTAGATGATAAAATCTAGCACCTTCTCTAAGGACTATAAGTAAGGGATAATTATACAAGTTTGGAAAAGTAGACTGTAAGAAATGTAGCTCTCCCTGCAAGAGAGGGACTTATTGACCAGAAGAGTATGTTCTATGGACAGTGGAGGGGCTGAAAGAACTGGGTAACAGAGTCATAGCCCTCCCTACAGGGAAAAGGCTTACTAACCATACCATTAGAAGTAGACATTGAAAAGGATATTACATGTCTTTATAAATTGTTAGGAACAGCTAGGTGACCCAGTAGATAGAGTTGAGGCCTTAGAGACAGGAGGATGAGTTCAAATCTGGTCTCAGACACTAGCTATGTAATCCTGGGCAAGTCACTTAGCCCTGTTTGCCTAAGTTTCCTTATCTGTAAAATGAACTGGAGAAGGAAATTGCAAACCACTCCAATTATCTTTGCCAAGAAAACCCCAAATAGGATCAGGAAAAGATGAGCACAAATGAAAAGACTGAACAACAATAGAAAGCTGATGACCAGCTAGAGAAGAGGTGGAGCAGAATAATAAACACATAGCAGTGATCAGAAAAGAGCAACTGCAATGGAGAGCAGCATGATACTCTTAGCAGAAGATGTTGCATTTTGCAGTTTGGGAGATGTGAGTTGTCTATTTTGGACATATCCCCCATGTGTGCACATCTTCATTAGCACTATCATAAATATGACTGTCACTGTGCATTATATCTAGTTTGTAAAACTCTTTCAACCATGCATAACACAATGTTGTCTTTACATGATTTTCAACAAAGATTTGACTAATGAGTTAACTCTGCCTGTATCTAGCTAGAATTTATATTGTTCTTTAAGAGCTGCAAAGCACTTTACAAATATTTTCTCATTTTATCCAACAATAACCCTAACGGCTATTGTTGCTTCCATTTTACAAATGAGGAAACTGAAAGAAATGGTGTTTAAACAGGAGTAAATAGCTGAGGTCAAATTTAGGGGATGGGGATGGGACACAGCAATTAGGTGGCTCAGTGTACTGAGAGCCAGGTCTAGAGATGGGAGGTCCTGGGTTCAAATTTGACCTCTGATACCTCCTAAGCTGTGTTACCCTGGGTAAGCCACTCAACTTTTTTGAGGGAAATGGAAATTTCCTTTTGGGACATCTACAACCAAATTTGGATAGGTCACACCTTTTCTGCCCTCCAAACCTCAACGTTAAACCCTCAGTCAACCAGAAAGAGCCCCTTCATCAAAACTGTGGTCCGAGAGGATCAAACCTAGCTGAAAACTAGTTTAGCTAGTTCAGTATCAGAGCTCAGCTCTGTCTCATGACCAAAGGATAGAGAAAGACCACATAAGGAAAGATGACTAAGGGCCAGGGTATCAATGGAAAAAGTAATCAAGGGGGAAGCTAAGGACTCTGGATTGAGAGCTAGGTCTGGAGACAGGAGGTCCTAGGTTCAAATGTAGCCTCAGGCACTTCTTAGCTGTGTGATCCTGGGCAAGTCACTTAATCCCCATTGCATAGCCCTTACCAGTCTTCTGCCTTAGAACCAATACATGGTTCAATACATTGATTCTAAGGTGGAAAGTAAAGGTTTAAAAAAAAAAAGAAAAAGAAAAAGTAATCAAGGGTGGGAATGGGTTAGTTAGCTTCTTCCGATAGGCAGCAACCTCTGGATTTTCTCAGCCAATAAGGAAACGGGAGAGTTTCCTGCAAAAAATAAATATATATATATATATATATATATATATATCAAGGGATGCCTGTTACCAGACTCTGCTCAGGCACCCACTATTACAAGGACATTAATAAAGGGCTTTTCTACTTCACAATCGAGTAAGAATTTTCTTTTTAGGTTTTGGAGTTAGACCATGTTTCTTACACTCTTTTGCTAGCCCTTGCCTCTTCTCTGCCTTGGAACCAATATACAGTATTGATTCTAAGACAGAAGGTAAGGTGACCTTTTTTTTTATTAGCATTCAAGTCTTCCTAACCTCAGGTCCAGCTGCCCTATCCACTACACCGCTTACCTACCTATAACAATAATATAGTTATATAGTTTACTAGCAGTGTGACCCTGGGCTAGTCATTTAACTCTGTCTTAGTTTCTCCATCTGTAAAATAAGATAGAGAAGGAAATGGCAATATCTCTGCCAAGAAAACCCCAAAAGAGATCACAAAGAGGTGGACACGACTGAACAAAAAAACTTGTAAAGTAGTGTTAACTTAGAAAAAACGCAGAACTATTAAATAGTCATAAAACCACTCTTTAATCAAGGGAAATGGGGATTAGGGCTACCTGGCCTCTTTTGCAGAGCTGCGCCTTGTGCAGAGTCCTAGAATTGAACACTGCTTCGCTCTGCTCCCTGATCCCCTTGGGAATGACACCGCACTAGATGACAACTCCAAGGAACTTATTTACCATTTGGGAAGATCCAGGGGCTGGGAGAGATGATTGACATTATACTGACAGGATACAATCAAGCTTGGGAAAGGAATCATAGCTAGAGGGAAGGGGCTGCTAACACAATGGATACTAAAGGATGGTCCCTGCCTGGTGTGTCCTCCTGGGTAAGGGTCCCTGATACAATGGGCAAGACTACCTAAGACAAAAGAGTATTTAGCATTTACCCTGGGGTCCATTATTCAGTCTGCAACTGCTAGTCTTGAGATTCCCTTCAGGGTGGATTCTCACAGGAACAGGGAACAAGCACAAACTTTGGGGTCTCCAACCTACAAGCTATTTCTAAAACTTGGGGTTCATCAGATCTCACTAAGCCACAAGTTTGGGGACTCTAGATTCCATGTCGACAGTAGCATAGCACAATCTCATGGGGAAACACATCAGGCCTACATAATCATTCCCTTCAGCAGAGGCATAGCTCAGTGCAACAATGCTGAATTCATGTGACCTCCTGAGACTGGACTTAGTGGATTCCTTATCTCTCTTCTCTCATTTTCCTCTGGGCCTCTAAAAATGGACTGTTTTCATCTTCCCAAAATTTATCTCCATCCCTTAAGAGTAGATTTACTCTTTCTTTTTACCTGTCTAAAAAGTCAGTTTTTATGGAAAAAGTGGTTAATCATTGCATTGTCAAACTGTGTGCTACAATTGTGCAGAAGAAAGAGATAATAGTGAAAGGAGGGAGAGAGAGAAAAATTAAATGTAGGTATTTGTCCGGGTCCAGCCGGACACAACCGAGGGGTCCGGGGAAACGGCAACCTAAGAACCCATAGGGGAGGAAGAGGGGAGACCTCGTGTGCTAGACACAGAGTTGTTTAGATGGAAACAAGGCTCGTTTATTGCAGATCTATGACAAGAATATATAGGTTGAGGGCAGAAGGGGGTCGGCAGATATTAAGGGGGAAAGGAACGCGGAAAGGGAGCATAGAAAATCTCTGGTGGCGTCTTACTGTCTCCAAGCATGGCTGGGCCTATGATCAATATCTTATCTTAGAAGAGTGAATGATATCTATTCTTAGAAGAGTGACTATCCTATCTTAAAGTCTTGATCCCTAACAAATCCCCCTTTCTTTTTTAAATAGAAAGGTGTAAGGGATAAGTTTATTAACCTTTGGTCATTATTCAATCCAAGTCTGTCTTAACACCAGAAGTTTTTCCTAAGACACCTTGTGTTCCCTGGTCAATCCATAAGTGAGATTGGCAGCGACGGCCCCTGTCTTACGCTACACAGGGGGAGTTACTCAACCATCAAGGGTTGAGGACCTGTGCTACTCCCGTCATTGGGTTACCGCCCTGCTGGAAAACTGCAAACGAGTGTCACAAGGTTGTTCTGTGTCCATCATCTCAATACGATGGTATTGAACCATAGGGAACTTATCAAGGGCTGAGTTAACGTTAGTTTTGATGAATTTCGTTAGACGTTGGAAGGCCCAAGGGCCAAAGGTTAAGATCAATAAAAATATAAAGAGAGGTGTAATAATAGTGGGAATTAAAGTGGAGAGCCAAGGAGAACCTCTGAGAAGGGTATAAAACCATCCTTCCTGTGCCTCGGCTTCCCTTTTCCTCTGGGCTAGCCATTCACGCAACTTTGCCATAGATTCCCTTACTACGCCAGTATGGTCAGCATAAAAACAACATTCCTCTTTGAGGGCTGCGCATAATCCCCCCTCTTTTAAAAAAAGGAGATCAAGACCGCGCCTATTCTGTAAGACTACCTCTGACAGAGAAGTGAGTGATTGTTCCAGGGCTGTGACAGACTTTTCGAGGGCTTCTAAATCGGTTGTCATGGCCATCTGAAGAGCGGCCAAGTGTTGGGTCTGGAGAAGGGCAGTAGTGCCAGTGCCAATGCCTGCAGCAAGACCGCCGAGTCCTAACAGGATAGCTAAAGTAGTAAAGGGTTCCCTACGTGTTCTAGAAGAGGGGGAGAGGAGGGAGGCCACACTATCGTCTGTGTGGAAAGAGATACGTGGCCATAGCTGCACAAGAACACAGAATTCAAAGGAGGTATTGAAAACTAGAAGAGATATACAAGGGGTGAGGCCAGTATTGCAAGCCCAAAAGCCATTATTCGGGGCTTCCAAAAAGGAAGGGGAAGGGGGAAGGTCAAGGGTGGAGTTACATAAGTGGGCATGAGATCGGGGAATGGTGCCTAAACAAAGGCCATGGCCAGAGACTTCAGCAAGAGTGAGATGGCGAGAAAAGGCGGCGCAGCGCGGGGAAGCTAGAACTGTTTCATTGGGTTCTGCCATATAGGCAATGCCTTCATAGTAAGGGGGTTGTGGACTCAGACAGAGCCAGCACTTAATCGTCAAATCTGGCCTGGAGGCATTCAGGGCAGTATAGGCACCTGATACTAGAGATAAAAATCTGTCTGCTGTACCAGGAATATTTAGGGACCCTTGCTGTGACTGGGGCTGTAACTGGGAGGAGGTATTCGGAGATGAAGGGGAAAAAAGGGGAACCGATGGGATGGGGAGAGACGTGGGAGCCGGTAATGGCTGGGGGTTAGGGGAAAAGGGGCATCGTTGATCCGAGAGGATGATGTTAGGACCAACAGAAACAATGAGGGGCTGCACACGGAGGCGGAGGGTGAAAAGGAGAACATCATCAAAACCGCCCTTCTTATAGAGTCGTAAACCCCAAGTCAAGCCATCTGTCCATTTAACACTTTGTTTCCCCGCGTTGGTAAATGTGATAATGAGGGGATTTCAATTAGGAGGACTGGGGGTGCACACAGATGGACGGGATAGATTGCGGGTTATTGATATCAATCAATATCCTGGTTCGCCTGGATCCAATATCCAGTGCCAATTGTTTCACATCCCCAGGCTGCACAAAATCCGTCTGTCTGGTCCCCACAGTGTGGTGGTTGATCAAAGCCAGGGCAGCCATATAGAGGAAACTGAGTGTATTGAGTCCAGTAATCTGGGAGGCTAGGCACGCCAAGGAGGGTGGGGGCGCAGTAGTGGGTTGAGGACATCTGGGGGGCGCCTAGGGCACAAAGATCAACCGGAATGGAAGGAAACCACGTCCATTGGGGCCATTGCGAAGAAGAAACGGAGGTAATGATGGCTTGATTAACTGGATTGATGATCTCCCATCGTTGTTGGACCAGGAGATGAGGACTGGAAGTGGTGACCGGAAGGAAGGTGGAGTAGATGATGTAAACTGCCAGAGAAAACGAGTTCAGGATCTGAGGTCCCATCTGTGATGTCATCAGTGTTGTGGTTCTGAAAAAGGAAGAAGAAAAGGACTTCTCAGGGACAAAACCCTGGCTTAGGAGGGTTAGTATCAGGGGGGAAAGGTTTAATCAGTCTAGATGGAATCCAAGGAGCATTATTAGCCGCTTTATCAAAAATACAGGCGGAGCCCTTTCCCCAGATAATGACAGGGTCGGGGCCACACCAGAGGCCCGTGATGGGGTCACGCCAAAGGACTGTGGCCAGATTAGATGAAGTACGCGGATTCCAGTGGCGATCAGCAGCGGAACGCCCTTAGGCATCCAGCGTGGGGAAATTGAGAACAAAGAGGGCGTGAGCAAGAAGCAAAGTCTGATTGCCACTTAAGGGATAAAGAGTTTCTTGGGCTTTGAGTTTGAATTTTATCTGGGGCAATGCTAAAGCCTCGAGCTTGGAGCTGTGTCAATGAGGGGGATGGGGAATTGACTATGGGAATGGAAAATGATAGCAGTCGGGGATGGAAGGCCTGGCTGTAAAGCCCCCATGGGTAGCATGGTCTTATTGACCTCACGTAGGTCCTGTAGAAATCTCCATTTCCCCGATTTCTTTTTAATAACAAAAATAGGTGTATTCCATGGGGAAGTGGAAGGTTCAAGGTGTCCAAGAGAGAGTTGCTCCTGCACTAGCATTAGGGCAGCTTGAACCTTCTCAGATGTTAGAGGCCACTGGTCAATCCAGACAGGGGAATCGGACTTCCAGGTGATCTTATCTGCCTGGATTACAGGGGGATCAGTGACCTTTATAAAAAATTTTTTGACCCAAGTCCTCCTTTATCGTTTTGGGCTGGGGGGGATATTGGGTGTAAGATGCCTTGTTCGTTCTTGCCAAGGCCTTTGCCTGGGAGGTACCCAGATTTCAGCATCATGGTGGTGACAGTATCACTGGGGCTAACCATAAGGAGCCGCATCTGGGCCAGAATATCCCTGCCCCAGAGATTAACAGGGAGTCCCGCGACTACATAGGGACGGGTAGTGCCACTATTGCCCTCAGTATCTTGCCAATGGAGGAGCTTAGTACTTTGGAGGGTATCTTGGATCTGACCTATTCCTGACAGGTGGGTGGCTGAGGGTTGAAGAGGCCAGGCTCGGGGCCAATGAGCCTGGGAGATGACAGTAGAGTCTGCCCCTGTGTCCAGCAGCCCTGTGAAGGTTTTTCCTTCGATCTTTAATTGCAGAGTGGGTCGGGACTCAGTAAGTTGTTGTACCCAATAAATGTTGGAAGAGCCGGGTGAGGAAGGACCTGGTTTTTGGGCCGCGGCGGGAAAATCGCCTATCATGGGGAGGGGGAGGGGCTGAGCTAAGCATTTACCGGCAGGAATGGTAACCGTGAGGAGATTCTATGATAAGTTTTATCTCCCCTGTGTAGTGGTTATCAACAAGGGTGGGATGCACAACTACACCTTGTAAGGTGGTGAGCGCCCTGCCAATGACCAAGAAAAACATGCCAGGAGGCGGTGGTCCGAATTTGCCGGTGGGGAGGACTACTGGGCCTTCTTCAGGGGTCAATATTCGGGTGGAGGCGGCACAGAGGTCCAGGCCTGCACTGCCGGCTGTGGCTCGAGTAAGGGAACTGGGCAGGGGCTCCCGTGGGAGCCCCACATCCCATTTCCCGACATTGAGGAAAAGTTCTGAGGTTTGGCTCAGCAATCTCGAGCCCAGTGTCGACCCTTTCGACATTTAGGGCAAACGCTGGGAGGTGGTCTTTGGGCTTGAGCCTGAAGGGGGGTGGGAGTCTGAAATTGCCCTCGGGATAGGACAGATTGCACAACTTTGGACCATTCAGAGGGGAGCATGTGTCCCTCTCCTCCAAGCCCTTCTAGGATGGAGAGTGTAAAAGGGGCATTCAGGCCATAATTTTTAACTGCCGAATGCAGGTCTTTAATGTGCTTAATTTTTAATTTTTTATAAATTGGCCAATGATGGTGGGGGAGGCCTGGAATTTCCACGGGATCCGCTTTCCTCCTCCCCCTCTTCCTCCTGTTCGGAGTCAGAGGAATCATGTGGGAGGGAAATGGGGGAGGGGGGTTGTAGGGAGGAGGTCTATTCCTCAGAGGGCCATTGTTATGGTAGCGGGCTGTCTCCTCCTCTAGCTCTGCTTGATAAGCTGGATTAAGTGTGCTATCTTGAGGAGGGTCCGTGTATAGGACTGAATAAAGGCGTGGTCTGGGCTTAGAGGGAACAAGGGGCTCCTCAAGGGAGGGATTTTTGATAGGTTCGTCTGAAAGAGACGAGGGACGCTCATTCCCCTGGAGGGGCGAGCTCTGTTCTTTAGTCGAGTTTGGTTCTTCATTTTTTATCTTAGATTCTAAGATAGCGTCCTCAGCCAAGCAGAGGAGGTGCAAGACTTGTTGACTCGTGTCGGCTTCTTTAAGAATGTCACGAATCAAGCCATAGAACCTGAACAGGTCCTTCTTTTTTACTCTGCTACCTCTCTCCCTGCGACTATGTTTTAGTTCAGTCACGAACACTGTTTCCTTCGAGAGTGTTTTTCCCATCATGCACACGTATTCCTTCCACTTTCCTTGCACACACATACACACACTTTTTAGACACTCTTGATTTTTAAATGCCTATGGGGGATGGGACAACTTACCCTACCTCGAGGCGTCTTGCTCAGCCTCTACCCGTTGCGTATCTTCGCGGCCGCGACAGCTGCTCCTCAGTTGTCTGGTAAGCCGTTTTCTCCGTGCCTCGCGTTGGGCGCCACTGTCCGGGTCCAGCCGGACACAACCGAGGGGTCCGGGGAAACGGCAACCTAAGAACCCATAGGGGAAGAAGAGAGGAGACCTCGCATGCAAGACACAGAGTTGTTTAGATGGATACAAGGCTCGTTTATTGCAGATCTATGACAAGAATATATAGGTTGAGGGCAGAAGGGGGTCGGCAGATATTAAGGGGGAAAGGAACGCGGAAAGGGAGCATAGAAAATCTCTGGTGGCGTCTTACTGTCTCCTAGCATGGCTGGGCCTATGATCAATATCTTATCTTAGAAGAGTGAATGATATCTATTCTTAGAAGAGTGACTATCTTATCTTAAAGTCTTGGTCCCTAACAGGTATTCTGCAGTTACTTTTTTTTCTGGTTAGAGGCTCTGGCCTGGACTGAACTGAAGAGAATTACTGATTCATATTTATAATTTCCCAGACCCCAGAAAGACTTATATCAGGACTTCTCTGTCCGGGCAATGAATGAGTTAACAATTTAGCAGGTTGCAGGTTGTGGTTAGCTAGCTTGCATTGGAAAGCAGGGTAATTGCCACACTCCTGCTTATTTTCTGCCATAGGAAAAATGCCAAGGAAATGACTGGGGGAAAAGTTGAGCCCCAAAGGAGGAGCCCAGGGAGCAATGAAGAGTAGTAACAAGCCCCTAGCAACCCTACTCAAGAGCACAGCAGAGCCCCACACCACCAGACCACCTGCTAAATACATAAGGATGTGTCTGTTTGTTAGGACTTTGAAAACTTCAAATGCTATTCTTTTTAGTGAATTGGGGCTTGTGAGAAATTTATCAAAGGAAAGCAGCAACTCCTTAAAGCAAAGACTTTATTGTCCACTCACCAAAAGAACATGCCTCAAAGCCATTCCCCTTGGCTTTCCTCAAGTTATTTAGAGATAAAAGAACTCTGTTAGGAATTCAGTAACTATTCATGGTTTATCCTACTTACCTGTGTAATTCATTGTTCCTTAGCTCTTTTGCATTACATCCCAGAAACTGCTGGGAAGATTTCTTTCAAATTGTGACTGCATTCATTCTTTCTAAACAAAGGCATTTTGCTAATACTGTTCCTTGTGGTCAGAGAAATTTCTTCATCCTAGGTGAAAATAAGAAAGTTTAGACTTTTGATCCTATATTCTCCATCTAATCTAATAATCATTCATTATCCTAAATCCCTGGGAATGAGAAAACTAAAATATTCCTGATAGGCACCAGAGGTGGGACCTCTTCTATAAAAAACAGAAAAGCTTGTGAGGTTTTGTTAATGAAATTAGTACAATATCACTTGTACATAGTAATAATTAGAGAAATTTTTATCAATAGAAAAGGCATTCGTTTGATTGGACTTTACACAAGACATCTTTCATGATTCTGACAAACAAAAATCTTTCATATATATATTTGATATTTCTCTTGATGTTCATAATCAGAAGAGATTTGAATAACCTCTGTTATTCAAATCTATGTGGTTGTTAACTTAGAAAAAAACGCAGAACTATTAAATAGTCATAAAACCACTCTTTAATCAAGGCAAAGGGGGATGAGGACTACTTGGCCTCTTATGCAGAGTCTAAATGAACACTGCTTCGCTCTGCTCCCTGATCCCCCTGGGAGTGCCACCGCACCAGAAGAGATGACTCCCAGGAACAAAGGAAATTGGGGAACTTGTATACCATTTGGGAAGATCCAGGGGCTGGGAGAGATGATTGACATTTTACTGACAGGATACAATCAAACTAGAGAAAGGGATCATAGCTAGAGGCTAGGGTGTAAGGGAAAGGGACTGCTTACACAATGGATACTAAAGGAATGGTCCCTGCCCAGGTACTCTTCCTGGGAAGGGTCTTTGATACAATGGGGAAGACTACCTAAGACAAAAGGGTATTTAGCATTTACCCTGGGGTCCATTATTCAGTCTGCAACTGCTAGCCTGAGATTCCCTTCAGGGTGGATTCTCACAGGAACAGGGAACAAGCACAAGCTTTGGGGGTCTCCAACCTACAAACTATTTCTAAACTAGGGGTTCATCATACCTCACTAAGCTACAAGTTTGGGAACTCTAGATTCCATGTCGACATGGTCATATCTGTCATGGAATCTTACATATGTAGTATTTGGGGCCCCTCACTTCCAGTTAGCTATCCCAAGTTGTAAATCCTTTGTGAATCAGAATCATCTCAAAAATGTAGTTAATGAGCTCCCATCAACTTATTTACTTCATGTCAAAAGACATCCTTAGGTCACAACAAAATAAATTAATGAAATTGCAACGGAATAAAATAACAAAACATTCCCCTGCCAAAAGAACTTCATTAGGAGCACAGACCTTATTCATAATTTTCTTCAAATTATATGGCCCATGAATATTTCATTTTGTTCCAATCCCAAGCCCAAACCCTTGGACTGCCCAGAGTTAAGTCTGAAGTAGAATATTGGCTAATGCTAATTGCTGATTCAGAATCTGATTAGATCTCATGGTTGAAGTGAGGGAAGGAGATGATGCAGAGGGAAGGGAGCCTGGAAGGTTGGATAGCCAAATCCTGGAGTAGGGCACAGTATGGGTGCCATGATTCTGACCTTATACAACAAATGCTCTTAATAAAATAAGAGTCGAAAAGAGACCCAACTGACTGTATAGAATTAATGTGATGGATGCTAAAAGGAGCTGACAGAAATTATTATTAGATCACCAGTATAAAGAAAATGAAAATAAACTATATAGTCAACAACTAGAGAGGCATGTGAAGCACTCTTGGTTTTTCAGGATCATACTCTGATGTTAGAGGGGCAATTTATGAATTTAATAATAGCACAAATGAAAGAGTGGATACTGATGGGGTCAAGGACCATCAGGATACTTGTAGGAAGCATGGCCCCCAGTCCAGTAGTCTTATTAGAAGATGTATTGAAAACCACTTTGGTCAGAGATATAAAAAAAGATAATGGGAGTAGACATGGAGATGAATTGATAATTTGCCCCAGTACGGAAATAGGCTCACTTTTATCCTGTTACTACCCCCTTAAGAGGGGATGATTTCTCCACATGGGATTAAAGGTGAACTGACTTTTACTCCCAAGGTACTTGGGAGATAATGGAAGAAATTTATTTAATTTTATTTTTATTTTTTTCACCTCCAAATTCTCTCTCTTCCCCCAATGCCTATCCCACCCCTTGAAAAAGCAAACAATGTGATATTTATATATGTGAAATTATGCAAAATATATTGTGGATCATTTTACTGATTAAAGTAACAGTCTTTCACAACTGATTGTCATAATAATATTGCTGTTACTGCTAATGTTCTCTTAGTTCTTCTCATTTCACTTTGTATCAATTCATATTCAGCACAATAGTATTCAATCACAGTTATATGTCATAATTTGTTCAGCCATTTCTCAAATGATGGGTATTCCCTCAATTTCCATTTCTTTGTCACCATGAAAAGAGCTCCAATAAATATTTTTGTACATCTGAGGCTTTTTCCTTTTCCTTTTATCTCTTTGTGGTACAGGCCTAATATTGGTATTGTTGTATCAAATAGTATGCACGATTTATAGTCCTTTGTGATAATTTATGGGGTCAGGAGTTCCATTTTGCCTAGTTTCTGATGTGGTTCCTTCTGCCATGTCAGAAACATAAAATAATTGTTCTTCAGTTATCATTAATCCAGTAACAAGATCAAGCTAGGAATGGAGCCCTAGTAAGTCATCCCAATAGTCTAGGCTATGAACTACATGCCTAACCTGTAAGAGAGTTTTGAGGGACAGGATATATAAATTCTTTACCTATTTTTATTTCTAAATGGTAACCATGGGGTCCTACTGAATGGTCTGGAGTCTAGAGAGAATAGACTTTCTTCTTTGGAGTCAAGACCAATGAAAGAATTTTTCTGATGCCTTCCACCACATAGCTCTTTGTAGAGCATCTTAGGGCCTATTGCAAACATCATGCACACTTGGTTGAAATGAATAATTCTGTCAACAAATTTAGGAAAACTGCAAAAAATGAGGAATAGGTACAATACCAATCTGGACCTAGGACCATAGTGCCATATTATGAGCATGAGACCATATGGTCCTTTTAACTAAGGGTAAAGCAGTTCTTTTCAACAGTGCTCCTTTCACCAATCAAAATACCTGTATATGAAAGATCAATATGGCAGGATCTCATGTGCTTTCTAGACCTACTTCTGATTAATTATCTTGCCCACTATTCTACCCTATCTTGGGGAAAGAGATTTGCCCTTACTGCAATTGAGAGCTTTTAAGGATATGGCATTGAAATGCTTATTAAGTCTGCCACAATGGTAATGACCATTAAAGCTTTTACAGAAAATATCCTTTTTCCTTATTGTTCCCTATACCATTTACTCTTAACAAGGCATCTAATTTACAATAAATGAGGTCAATGATTAGGCCCATTCTCTTTATATCTGCTATTCTCTCAAATGAGATTCTATTAGTAAGCCACTTAACATAGGAGAAGTCTAATAAATGCTTATTTCCTCCCAAACCCCATTCTTTCCCATCTTTTGTGTCTTCCTAATCAGGCTGGCATATGAAACACTAGGAAAGCAGCTTCATTATTATGTCCCCCTTATTATTGGGGTTAGGTATTCCATTTCCCAGAAGCTATGTCTATGATGGCTTTGTGCCACTTTAGGAAGAAGAATGTTCTACAATAGAGAATTTTTTTGGTTCTGGCCTCTAAGAAGACTTATTTAATAAAGCCTGACTGCTTTTATATATAGTTCTGATTGACACTCCATCTCTGGTCTTTCCTTATTCTGTCCCCTATACAGAGTTGCCTGAGGGCTTGTATATGCTCTGGGAGAAACAGCTTAGATCTCCATTAACTGGCAAGTTTCTTTTCCTCTGTAAGGGTTCAAATAACTACTTCTCTGAAAGGGTTTGGGAGAATTCTAAAAGATAGAATTGTTGGGAAGTGTCTTGATTTCTTACAGAAAAGAGGTGAAACCATCTTTGTATAGCTATGACGAGTATTAATGTACCTAGAATAAGTAGCATACTTCAGTTGATTTATAGTGACAATCCTGAGGCCCTAAATGAAAGTGAGAGGAAGGAGACAGATTTTCAGCAGAGGCTTCTAAAGGGTCAAAGACTTGGTTTGGAAGAAGGAGGTTCCAGCTGTGATCTGAGAATACTTGGGTGGGTGATAGATAGATAGTCCAGGACAAGTCTCATGATTGATTTAGGCCCTGGGACATGTATATAAAATGATTATAACCTCTTAGCTACCTCACTACAGATGACACTAACTAGTTCTACCATGGTGACTGTGCCAAAAATATCATCACTTATTCTGTAACCTTAATGATCCTAGTGCTCCTACCATTCATTGTTGTTGGGGGTTTTTTTTGCATAAGGAGAATCACTGTGAATTTCCCTAATGTCATCCCCACTAAATGAACTTCATGTTTTCAATTTCTGTTACATTATTTATTATCATAGTGATTTTATTTATTTTTTTATTTGCACTAAGCTCCTCCTCTGTATCAGGCTTCTCATATTTCTGAAGTCAAAGTTGTTTGGTAATTATCTTACTGTCATTAAGTGATAAAGATTTTTATAGACTTGCCACCAATGGGTGCTATGTGGTAGAAGCAATATTTATTTCATGTAAGTTGGTCTAGTTTACTCTTGCAGTCAGAAAGGAAGAGTAGGTAGTGGGAGAAAGAAAATGGTATAAGTTTTAGATATATTGAATTTAAGGAACTAGTGGCATGGGGAATTGGAAATAAATCTGTTATAGTTCAGAAATATTCAAATCATGATATCAGAAAAGACATTAGTAAAAATATTCATTGTTAAAAGAAACAAGGATGAAAACTACATTGTGGGTAAATACATCATAAAATGAAATACTACCAATACCTCCTTTCAATATTATATATATGCATATATAACGAATATTGTTTTCTAAGGTGTGAGTATGGCATAGAGGGTTCTGAGCACTTAATAGTAAAGCTAACTAACTTTTCAAAAATATAATTTGTTTTAATCAAGATCCAGCTTCTCACTCTCCCACCCAAATTCCCCTCCCTCAATTGAGAACACACAAGAAAAACAAGATTGATTACAAATATTTGTAGTTAATCAAAACAAATTTCCACATTGACCATTGGAAAAGAATTTTGTCTTGTTCTGCATTTTTATTCCTTCACCTCTCTATCAGGAGTTGGGTAGCATGTTTCATCATTAATCTTCTGAAATCCTGGTTAGCCACTATGCTTTTAAGAAATTAGTATAAGAGTATTTTATTGTATATATGTAGTACAACTTACCCATTCATTCCTCAAATTATGGGCACTTCCTTATATTCTCATTCTTTTCCACCTCAAAAAGAAGTATCAATATTTTTGTATCCCCTTAGAGTTTATTTTGTTTAGAACTAATTCCTCTCTATCTGTCTTCCCTCTAATATCGACTACCCCCTCCTTCTGTTTCCCAATTTTCCTATTGAGTGAAATGTTATTTCTATACCCAATTCTTAGCTGTTTTGGAATCATTATATTCTTCCACACTTATTTTTTAGTGTCCCTGATATTCTAATAGTTTACTAAGGTTGGGATTCTTGAAAATGAAATCCTGCTGAGCTTAGAGTTTTACTTAAATCACTGCTGCTGCTGGTGTCTGAACTTCCTTTCTTAGTATACTTCTCAAGACTTTAATCCTGGAAAAAGGAATCCCAACATTGCAGCATGAAGAGATTACTTTCTAACTCTATTCTTTATTTGAAACCCAGGATTGGAACAACAAAACTGGAGGGCCCCATTATGGATCTCGGACTTTTTCTGGTGCTGGTGTACACTTTATTTCCAGGTACTGGAGTGTCCTACAAGCTGTGTGCTCCTACGCTAGCCCTAAACTCAGTGTTTACAAACTTCTCTTTCTGTCTTCCTATGCAGAATTAGACCAGATAAAGGACTCATTGTCCTTAACTTCTCCCTCAAGATTTAGTCTTGTGAATTTTATAGACCTTTTTGGAAAAGTTGAGTTTGGGTTCTCAGGGGCATTGCCTCCTTCTACTTTGCCATCTTGCCTTCCAATTGAATAACTCAAACAACAAACAGAAAAAAGATCTTAAGTCAAGACCTCAACATGCTTTACTCAGAAAAATAAGATGAGTAATACAATTTTAAAGACCTAAACATACTTTTAGGAATATTAAGTATGATGTTTCTGGAGATTACTGAATGGGAATCAAAAAGAGAATGCATATTTCTCAACTTTCAAAGGACCTTTCCAATAACTAATAATGTATTAACTTATTAAAAACTCACAAAAATGCAAAAAAAACCTATTTACTAGAAATAGTAAATACATCTTTTGTTGATTGTAATAAAATGAAAATTATAATCTATAAGGGGTTTTGAAGAAAGGATTGAAACTTAAATGGAGACTAAAAAATTAATGCTAAATAATTAGCAGTGCCAAGAAAAATCGTAGAAACAATAGATAATTCTAGCAACATTGAGACAACATGCCAAAATTCTTGGGATGTGGGCAAAAAAGTCATTACAGAAAATTTTGTCTTTCTAAACACTTCTATTAGCAAAAGAGAAAAAGAAGCAATCAATGAATTGGATATGCCACCAAAAAAAAAACTTGCAAAACCAAAAAAAAAAAAAACAAAATAAAAGAACTTCAATAAGACAAATTATATACATATATATGAACAAATTTGAGAAAAAACATTGAACTGAAAAATAATAAAAAGAAGCAAATTTTGCAAAAAAAAATAATAGTAGTGAGAGCAAACACAGAAATGATAGGGTAGAAGAAACCATTACTATTCCTTTTTCTTATTCCAGATGCAACAAGAATAATATATGTAATAAAGAATAAAAAGGAATTGAAGAATTTTCCTCCCATGTGTGATATGAATTATGGGAGATTAGAGAAATTAGGCTACTTATACTCCTACGGCTTTTTAAGTTTTGCATGAATTGATCTCCTGGGCATAGATTTGTAACATTTCCATGGGAGGGAAGTAGAATAAGAAGCGTATCTGGAAAAAAAGAAAATGTTCCAATGGAACCTGACCAATCTTCACAAAAGGCTGTCTTCTCCCCTATCTCCCAAACTTTGACTCACAAAATATCTCTAATTTAATAGAGTATAATTTACTTCACATTAGAAACCTTCCTATGCATAGTACTTTACCTACTTATCACTCTGAGCTGGCTAAAAGGATACTATTGAAATATAATTTAAAAGGTTTATAATATCCTAGAGAAAGAAATCATCTATCACTTTCCATTCCATGCTTAAGTTAGAGGTTTGGATGTATCTTTCACTTTTTATCTAGACTGTTCTTTCCCAAAATCTTTGCCAGAATTCAATATAGATTTAGGGATAAGGACTTGATCTGTGATTTCATTGGTATAGGAAATGCCCAAGTTGGGAATCTCCCTCTTCCAATACAAATCAATTTATTTTCTAAGAGTTTCATGGGACATAGAGAGGTTAGTGATTTGCCCCGTGTTATACATAAAGTAGGTAAAATTCAAACCCAAGTTTTCCTGGCTTCAAGGCTGGTTCTTTATCCTAATTATGCCATGCTGACTTCTCAATAAAATTAAATACCTCCTTTTTTGTTTTATATTGTTTTGAGAATAAGTAGTAGTGAGAGCAAACATAGAAATGATAGGGCAAAGGGCCATAGGTGTGGTTGCACACTGACTTTTCTTTACCCTCTTCTCATGGAGAAGAGTTAAGGCAAAAACTCTAGAAAAATGGGGTAATTAACAGCAGGTGCTTCCCCCTCACCCTAGTCACAGAGAAGGAAATTGTCTCTAAAACAAAGATTAACTTCTTTGTGTATCAAGGATGCTTTAGTAGTCCAGTGAAATCTGGGGATCCCTCTTCAAGATAATATATATTTTAAATGTCTGAAATAAAATACATAGGATAAGATAGGAATTATATGTAATTACATTAAGATTTTTCAATAATAGTATTACAAAGGAAACCAATTGTTATTGAAACACAGTTTTCAAAGTATAAAAAGAAAAAGAAGGTCATGGATCCCAGGTTAAGAACCCTTACTCTAGAGCATTAATGGCGAACCTTTTAGAGACCAAGTGTCCAAACTGCTACCCTCATACTGCATGGGAGCCCCGCCATGCCGCCTTACCCTGGACAGGGAAAGAAGGGAGTGCTCCCATTGGGTTGCTGGGCAGAGGGGTGGGTGAAGTAAGAAATGTTCTCAGGCCAATGCGGATTGGGGGAAGAGAGCAGTCCCCTCCAGCAAGCATACCATAGGTTTGCCAACAGGACTGTAGGCAAAGATTTATATGAAACGATGTAAGAGAGGTTTCATCTTACCCAATCTGATCTAATCAGAACAACAAATACACACAGATCAAATTGCTTACCTTCTTAGGGAGGAGAGAAGGGAGATGGTAGGGGAGAGAGAAACAAATTTGGAACTCAAAATTTTAGAAAATAAATGTTAAAAATTATTGGGAAGAAATAAAATATTATATTAATTTTTTAAATCATACAACCAAAGTATACCTATTGATTTCAGTCCCCTTTCTCTAGGGATGGAATTGATGGGGGGATGTGAGAAAAAGAAGTGGAGGAGAAAGCCCAAATCTGAAGGCTTCCAGAAACATGGTCCTAAAATGAAGATTGAACTCCAAACTCTTACTCTTAACCCAGTTTCTTCCCTTCTGGTGTTTTTCTCCTAGAATTCTCTTCAAAACAAGTCCATAATCAAATAGTTTCACACCAGTCCTGGTGGATTGTGAGACAACAAACACATTCATGGCAATTCTGGGCCACTAATATTTATGTTTTAAGTCGTTAGAATAATGTAGTCTACCTTCCATAGAGAAAAATGAAGGACAAAAAAACACTGATCCAAAGAGAGTTGGGTGGCCCCTTGAGTATTAAAGCCTAGCAGAAAAAACTGCTGTAAACAGAAAACACACAGCCAGGATGCGGTAATGATTCACAAGGAAATGATTCACCATAATCCTAAATGGAATGGAAGAGAGAGTCTATACTGTGCAATATAAAAAGAATAGAGGGCAGCTTTGTGACTCAATGATATAGAGAGCCAGTCCTGGAGACAAGAAGTCCTGAGTTCAAATCTAGCCTTAGATTGTGTGACCCTGAGCAAGTCACTAAATCCCCATTTGCCTAGCCCGTACTGTTCCTCTGCCTTGGAACCAATACTTAGTATCTATTGTAAGACAGAAGGTAAGCATTTTAAAAGAAAGTAAGAATGGACATCACTACCCCATGCTACCCAAGCTTCCATGAAGAAGAAAAAAAAAAAGCTAAATTATGAAAGTGTGATTTTTTTTTTGAGCTATAGGGGGGAAGTTCTGACATAAGCATTACAGGAGTATAAAAAGTTATTATATTCCTTTTAAAAAACAGAACAACAAGCTAGATCTGAAGATAGTAACAACAGTTTAATGAAAGTTGGCCTCACTTTAAGAAAAAATGACATAAAAATCCAAGCTTACAAAACCGATGAATTAAAGGCTGATGATTCATTTTACAAAAGGAGTTTTGTAATTCAGTGAACTGATGTAGAATCAGAATAATATATGCAATGACCATAAAGATGTAAATGAAAAGTTCACCAAAAGAAAATCAAGCTCTAAGAAACTGAAAAAATAAAAAATGGTCTCCAGAAGATAAATAATGACACATATATGAATATTGCATATGTTGTAAAGTGTGTTCATTCTATCAGTTGTTTTAGCTTAACTTTTTTTCTGTCTTACAAAGGAGAGTTCAGATTGCAATTGGGTAGATTTTGAGAAATGAAAGTCATATAAAAACAAAAGGTATCATAACATTTTTTTAAAGAATGTGAGGGTTGACTATGGGAGGGGGTGGGAGGAGGAGAGGGAAACCCAGGGAAAATTTTTCTTAATCAATAAAAAAAATAAGGATGTGAGGAAATTTTTTTCTAAAGGAAATTTGTGCACTAACAGAATCATAGTTTTAGAGTCAGAAGAGAACTCAATATCCTACAGGACAAAGCCATTTTATAGATAAGGAAATAAAGTGACTTCCATTTGATCCATTAGACTGTAAGTTCCTTGAGGTCCTGCTACCTAGCTGCCCCAAATATTTTATTGTATTATATTTTACTGGATTGGGTTAGATTACATTGTACTTATCTAAGGTCACACAGATTATAAGTGTAATTGTAAACCAGGACAACATGTTCAGCACTTTTTCATCAGTATTAGTTGATGTGTAAATAAAGAAAGCCCCTAGAGCATAACAAGGTATTTTTTAATTAATAATTTGAGAAAGTGAGAAGGCAGGAAATAAGGTAGAAAGCTTAAACTTTAGGAGGCACACTGCTCCCATCCAGATCAAGGAGCAATTCTCAAGCTGTAATATAAGTAGGAAAATACAATTCAGACAACACAGAATGGAACCCCTAGGCTCTTTTCTCAGAGCTAGAGTAAAAAGAGAGGAAGCAGGGGAAAAGATATTTCTCCAAGAGGGCTATTCCATACCCCACATATACACACGTAGTGTCATATGTTGTCCCAACATATAGAAGGTCATAGTCTTCCCCTCTCACTGGTCCAGCGTATGGTACACGTCCTCTCTGTAGGTAAACATGGTTCTTAACTCCCTGGGCATAGCTGATAAGAGCTGCCCAAAACAGAAAGAGTGGAATAAGAATGGCCAGAAGTCTTGGGTAGCCAATCAAAGGAGGTTACTTCCACCTAGATGGTAGAGGATACAGAGGCCTGCATGTTAGGTATTGTAGACATGCTCCAAAGCATCATTAGAACTGTGCATGCCCAGAGAGGCCCAAGTTATATATTTCCCTTGTTTGAAATTTGTCATTCCAGCAAATGGACCCCTATGCTTTATAGGAGCTGAGCTAAATTATTAATTTAATCTCCTTTTCTTCCCCAGTGTCTAAAATGGTGCAAAGTAGGGGAAAACAGATTATGCCTTCTATATGTTGGGACAACATATTTTGTATATTTATGGTTATACCTTCTGAAGTAAATATTTCAGTGTAAAAGCTAATCTGTTAGTAGCTAATGGAACTGGGGTACTATGGACTGCCTCAAACAATTAAGAGAACACCATCAATAGGGGTGGTAGCCATTTGTAGAGAGCCTTGATACTTCCTAAATCCCTTTAAGAGTATGAGAACCCTGGGATTAAAAGGGCAAAAACATAATCTACCTGGCATTCAGGTACTAGGAGCCAGAGTAGCCTGGGTTACATAAAAAAGATATATTGACCAAGGAAGACCAATGAATACTCAGAGACTTACAGAAACTGTGAGTGTGACTAAAATCCATTTGGCCAGGTTATATTAGGTGTCAGAATGGCATCCTGCTGAAAGCCAAGTATAAGCAAGAAGGCCCCAGATGTCGAAAGCAGTCAGACCCTTTTTACATCAAAATCCTCCATTCAACAAAGGGACGCTATCCAACAGCTAGAAGGTAAAGTCAGCTTTCTTTTAGGATATTTTAAAATTTTAAACCTTAGTCTAGAATTTAAAAATAAAACATAAAAGATTTATTTTTTGAAGATTTATAACCGCCAGGTGGTGATGGAGAACACAGACAGACCACTGAACTGAGTTGCCCATCCTCCACAAAATCAAGGATGGACTGCCATACTCATGTAGCTTTTCTCTCTCTCTCATTCTCTCACACTCTCTCTGTCTCTCTCTGTCTCTCTCTCTTTCTGTCTCTCTTTTTCGCTGTCTCTCTCTCTCTCTCTCTCTCTCTCTCTCTCTCTCTCTCTCTCTCTGTCTCTCTCTTCCTCTCTCCTTCTCTCTCTCTCTGTCTCTCTGTCTCTGCTTCTCTGTCTCTCTCTCTGTGTCTCTCTCCCTCCCTTCCTCCCTCCATCCCTCTCATCCCCTCTCTGCCTCACCCCAACCCTGCTTCCCAATCACCCCCTCCACAAATTCTATGAAAAAAGCTTAAATCAATGGGTACAAAGAGGCTGAGGGTGAAGTTTATTGTTCTGATTGAGACCAGTTTGGGTGAAATGAATCTCTTCTTATCCCTAAGTTCTGTTGTGTGCAGATGCAAAGCATGGAATCCCTGCAAAGGTACAGGGATAGCCTCACCCAGAATTCCAGGGGACCCCCCTGGAGAACTTTGGGTGAGGGGCAGTTGAGAAGGGTTGGGGACAGTTAATTTGTGGAAGTGGATGTGAGCAGACACTCTGCTTGCTACTCCTGACTTGGGGGTTCTCCTGATGTGGCCATTGTAGCATAAGCCAGTGGTTTCTACTCATAGGGTTAGCCTGTTTGTTATTACTATTCTTCATTAATATAATTATATAATTACTTAGTGATTAGAGAGTAAGATATTTATCAATAGCAAGAGAGCCAGTTTCAGTTAAGTGCTTCATCCCCTCTTGTGGGGAGGGGGAAGGGCAGCATCTACTTAGCAGTTCAGGGTTTCCTCTCATTATCCTAAAACCCTCATTTACCCTTTCTAGTTTCTTTGTTATTACTTAATATAACCTTTACCTTCAAATCTGTGCCTGATAATTATTTGTTTGTTTTTTTTAAACCCTTGTACTTCGGTGTATTGTCTCATAGGTGGAAGATTGGTAAGGGTGGGCAATGGGGGTCAAGTGACTTGCCCAGGGTCACACAGCTGGGAAGTGGCTGAGGCCGGCTTTGAACCTAGGACCTCCTGTCTCTAGGCCTGGCTCTCACTCCACTGAGCTACCCAGCTGCCCCTGATAATTATTTGGGAAGATACTCACAACTCAGTCTGTACATTTAGTTTGAACCCTGTTGGCTGCCAGTTTAAGAAGATCTCCTCTGTCCTCAACTGTTAGATAACTAATTTCTATATACTCATCATACTGACCTGTGAGGAATATAAATTTAAGAAAAGGAACATCAACTGGGATTTCAACCATAACTGAAACTTACCAGAAGAATCTTATTCCTGTCTTCATTACCAACTGAAGCAGAAGCAGTTAGAGGGGGAGGGGTTTGAGAGCCAGGAGTGTTTAGCCCCCTCCTTTCCTCACTGAAGCCTGTCAATCTCTGGCTCTTGACTTAAAGCTCTATTTGGCCCTGACACATTTATCTGCTTCTCCAAACTATCTGTTATTATCATCATAACAGTTTTGGTGAGCCAGCTAGGAGTTGTACTATAGGACCTAGTGGAGAAGAGATAAGATGGCCAACATGTTCAATAGAGCAATTGTTACCTTGGGGTGCTCTGCTGTTTTAATTTATGGGATTTGGCAAACCTGTGCTACATTTTGGTTTGTCACTGTTCCCCAATTTTTTAGGTCAATAATAGAATTTTATGACACTTATCTGTGGCTAACAATTACAGTTGGAGAGGCATTGGCTTATGTACCAACAGGCATAGCCATGACTGCCACTGGCTATGGGGCCCTAATGATTTTAAGAAAGATACTGGCTTTTACTTTTGGAAACACTAAAGTTACTGACCCGGTTATGGAACAGATGATGGAATATATGAAGACGCTAATAGAAATTAACAAACAAATAAGGGAAGGGAAAGAACTAGATGCCAGGACAATTATGCAGCTGGAAATTATAGAAAGCATGGTCACAACAAAGAAAGGGGGTGAAAAACAACAAGAGATTAAAAAGGACAACCCAGAAAAGCAAGAAGTTGCAGGGGCAGAGGCAGCTCCTGTAACAATACTTCCTATTACAGACAGGACAATAGTACAACCGGATGCTGGGATTATACATGTTAAGGGCTTTAAACCATTTACTGGAGGGGATCTAGAGATTTTAAAAAGGAGGTTCCCCCAGTTCTTCGTAAATCCACATAAGGCGATAAAAGAATTCAAACGGGCAGTCAGGCTGTATAATCCTAATTTTGAAGATGTGGAACTCTTATTAACAGAACTATTTACCCCAAGTAAAAAAGCTAAATTTCTTGCAAAGACAAGGAACAATCCCAATTTAGCATCATGGCCTGACCAACATCAAGATCTAGAGCTGTCATCTCATGCAAACATGACGTATCTTAGGAGATGCAGGTAGGACTTGGCAGAGGCGATGAGACTTCATGCCAAACGATCAAATGCATGGGGCTCATTTGAAAAGTTAAAGCAGGGGGAGGAGGAACATCCGAGCTTATACCTAGACAGACTGCTGGAAGCTGGAGAGACTATCCTAGGGTTCAGGGACATGACTGCTGAAGACAACATTCGGCATATCAGGAGGCAATTTGTGAAAGGGAGTCAAAATTACATTCAAACATATTTTAGACTGCATTGCCCACAATGGGAGACCATGCCCATTGAGGAATTGAGAAAGACAGCAGCTTATGTCCATGACTCAAAGGATAGTGACTCTAAAACATCCAGAAACTCTGAAAAAGATCGAGAGATTGCTGAGCTTAAAAAGCAATTGAGGGAAGCTCAGAAAGCCAGGGAGGTGGAAGAAATCAAAAATATGGCTCTGATGTCCACCAATCAGAGGAGCCAAAGCAGGCCTAGACAATCTAGTGGCAGTGCTAACAAAAAAATTAAGAGATGTTTCCTTTGTTCAAAAATTGGGGGGGGCAGCTGGGTAGCTCAGTGGAGTGAGAGTCAGGCCTAGAGACAGGAGGTCCTGGGTTCAAACCCGGCCTCAGCCACTTCCCAGCTGTGTGACCCTGGGCAAGTCACTTGACCCCCATTGCCCACCCTTACCAATCTTCCACCTATGAGATAATACACCAAAGTACAAGGGTTTAAAAAAACAACAACAAAAAAAAAAAAATTGGTCACGTGGTAAGGGATTGTAGATATAAGTCCCAGATTAACTTTGGAAACAGGAATAATAACAATAACAACAGGAGGAATACATACTACAATTCCAGATACAATAGTAACACCAATAATAACAACAGGGACAACAATAGTAGATACAGTGATAAGGCGAAGGCTAGATGTTGTGACCATGATTGTGCCAAGTTTAGTAGGTCCCCAAGCTTGTCAAAAATGGAAGAATACCTGTCCCAAGGTGCTAGATCTCGTACATTATGAACCGAGGAAGCAGCCTTAGAGAAAGCAGTTGTTGCAAGAAAAAAGAAAGGCAGTGATAATGATGTAGCAAAGGAATGTGAGAAGAACAAAATAGGTGCAGAAGATATTATGAGCTATGGGTTGGAGGAGGTAACACAAAGTTACAAAGATATGACTGAGGAGGAGTTGCAAATGGAGGAGGATATAATAGAAATTAAGAAGAGAATTTATGGGAAAGGAAACAGTGATATGGGGTACACTGACAGAAAACCAGGCACATCTGCACAAGTTCTTGATAAAAGCTTGAAGAAGGTAGCATTCCTTGATTCTCACTATGGGGGGACAGAACCATTCTGTAGTAAGACTGTGGATCATTTACATGTACAGCAAAGCCAAACAGCAAGGGCAATGAATATAGACAGCTGTTCTAATGGGGATCTCTTGGAAATGGACAGTGTCAACAAGGGAGATGGGCTCCTACAGACCATTGAGAAGGAAAGTGCTGAATTCTCAGACACAGGCACTACCTCTCCTCTATCACCAACTGGGAAGCTGGAAGGGAAAGTGAAAACTCTAGTAGCTACAAGTCTAGAGGAATTTTGAAGCTAGATCCTGGAGCTAGAGAATTTGTACCAAGCCTACTTCAGGGTCAAGTGCATGAAGATGTAGCACACTTTCAAGCCTGTGATACTCCAAAGAATTATCATCATAACAGTTCTTAATTTAAGATCCATTAGCTTTTTTTCTTTTTATATTTTGATAATTTTATTTCAATACAATCGGTTTCCTTTGTAATCCTATTATTCATAATTCCTCATGTCATTATAAATAATTCCTACAGCTAGTACATAAAGGTGGTGAAACTCAAACCCTGGTTTCCCTGACTTTTAGGCTGGTTCTCTATCTACCATGCCATGTCGACTTTTCAACAAGATCATGAACTTCCCTTTTTTGTTTTAGGTTGCATTAAGAACAAACAATAGTGAGAGCACACACAGAAATCATAGTACAAAGGGCCATAGGCATGGTTGTATGCTGCTAGGGCTCATCCTATTGCTCCTGCATACAAACCTTTCCTTCTTTGTCCTTCTCACAGAGAAGAATTGAAGCAAAAAGGGAGGAAAGAGGGGGCAGCTGGGTAGCTCAGTGGATTGAGAGTCAGGCCTAGAGACAGGAGGTCCTAGTGTTATAGCCAAAAAAGGCTTATAGAAATATTATAGCTTATAAGAATATTATAGCCAAAAAGCTAAACTTGGCAATTAAGCAGGGGGTTTTTGGATAACGTCATGCCCCGCTCAAGCAGGGCAGTTATCTCTCTGACTCACAGTCCCAGGGACAACTCCTGGCTGAAAGCCCCAGGGCCATAACTCCTAGACGAAACAGCCTTGAAGATTCCTAGACAGAACAGCCTTGAAGATTAAGAATCATATCCTATGGCACCTGGAAGCACCCCTACTTCCTCTGCCTCACTATTAGCTAACCCTAAAACAAAGGCACCTATATCCTAGAAACATATATATTCCCTCTTCTGAATGCACCCCTCGGGACTCTCTTTGCTGAGTTTCCCCAGTGCGTACTGGCAATAAAGCTTTCTCCTGCTTTGATTGCATTGTCTTGCGTGTTCCTCTGGAGGCCACCCATTTTGAACCCTAACACTAGGTTCAAATCTGGCCTCAGACACTTCCCAGCTGTGTGACCCTGGGCAAGTCACTTGACCCCCATTGCCCACCCTTACCAATCTTCCACCTATGAGACAATACACAGAAGTTAAGGGTTTAAAAAAAAAAAAAAAAAAAAAAAGAGAGGAAAGAGTTCCTGAATGGCAGTCTCATCATACCCTGGGCCTGCATCTGGGTGATCATTGATCAATTCTGGGATTTTTCCCTGACTTTTCAATACCAGTTTCTGTCAGAGGGGAATAATGATGCCTAAAGGTACTCAGCTCAATTCAGAATAACAGAGTTTGGGATATAAACTCCTATTTGCCATTCCTTCTCACATATCTGCCAACTCAGTCTGTGTGCCTTCCTGCTTGCTTCCCTGTCTCTTGCTTGCTTAGCTTTTTTTTTTTTTTTTTTTAACCCTCTGGTCTCCTTCAAATAAGGGTCAAAAAAATTTTTTTTAAGTACTCTGGTAGACTTACCTTCAGGCAAAATCTAAAACCCTTTGAAGTTTAGAGAGCACTAGAAAAGGGAGCTGCCCACTAGGAAGCAGTTCTGCACATTCCATGCACCCCTCCACCCCATCCCCTGGCTCCATGTCTAATCCTTTTCCAAAGAACTCTAAAAAGGTTGACCTATGAATTCATTGTCATTGTCCAGCATTCCCAGTCCCATAGTCCACATTTTCAATTATTTTGTCCAAAAGAGAGTTAAGTAATCTTTCAACAGGGGTCCTCAATTATTTGGAGGTGGGTTTTTTGGGGAAAGAAGGAGAAAAGGAAAAGGCTATGCTCAATGCTTTACAAATATTTCATCGTTTGATCCTCACAACAACCCTAGAGACAAAGGGCTATTATTATCTCTATTTTGTAGTTGAGGAAACTAAGGCAAACAGAGGTTAAATAACTTGCCCAGGATTACACAACTAGTAAATGTCTGAGGCTAAATTTGAACTCAGGTATTCCTAACTCCAGGCCCAGTTTTAGTTTGTGTGCTTCATAGATAGTAAAAGAACTCCTTCTCCCTGTGACTCCTATATAATGTTTTTTTAAAAAATATTTTCATAATAATTATTATTAATAATAACTAATATTTATAAAGCACCTACTATGTACTAGGTACTGTACTAAGTGTTGGGAAAAAGCAGTCTCTACCTTCAAGAAGCTTACAATCTATTGGGGGAAAATAACACACAAAAGGAAGTTGATTAGTAATTGTGAATGACTAAGCTATTTTTATGTAAAATGATCATTCAAATTAACTACAAAGAATTAATGAAGGAAAATGCTATTTATCTTGAGAGAAAAAATGATATATGGAAGAATGTATTGCATAGTTCCATGTATATGTATATGTTTGTGCCTGTACATATTGTATAATTAGAATTTTCTCCCCAGAACTCTTTTTCCCAACTTCCCATTTTCCTTCTCATGTTACGTGCTAACATCAGGAGGTTATATTTTGATGTAACCCCCTCCTCTCGCTCTCTCTGCTCCCTTGAAGGCTGTTGTGGAGGTTGGATGAGAGCCAGGCAGGAAAGTTTACTCATGTGGGCCTACTTTAGCTTTGTATTTCTCTTTTTTTATTTCTTCCATTTCAAGTGAATCTTATAAAATATAATACTTGAAGTTATTAGATATTAATTTAAATTTTACAATGTATATATGTGTATATACATCTATAGATGTGTGTGCACATATATGTATATATATAATGTGCACGTATTTATGGGTGTATATAGATAAATAGATATATATTGAATGTAAGGCTGGGAGGGAGGAGGGACAAACTGGAACTTAAAATGGATGATTTTTTAAAGGAAATTGTCAAGGGGTGGAACTTGATGCATAAATAGAGGAGGAGAATGGGAAAAGAAGAGATGTCTTGGGTGTCCTCCTTAAATGAAGATCCTAGGAAGAGCTCTCCCATCCTCCATTCAGAAAGAAGGACCTCTAGAGCAGAGGGTACTGATGAGATATGAGTTCCAGGGCTGAAGTGATCCTGAAGGATAATGAGGTTCCTGAGGCATGATGGAGTGCAGCCAGATGGGAAATGAACTGTCCTCCTAAGCCTACTTTCTCCTCATTATCCTCCATTGGGGAATGGACTAACACTCTCTGGGATATGGGCATTTGTGATGCAACTGTTCTCTGAATCAGTGCATTTCTCCCTAGGCACAGTTATGGCTTGATGTGAAAATTAATTTTCCCAAATTATTTTCTAAAGAAAGTTGCAATCGCTCTCTGGAAATCATAGAAACTATAGCTAGAAGGGCACTTAGAAGTCATCTAAAGCAGACCCTTTCATTTTACAGAAAAGGATAATGAATACCAAAGATTTAAATTTCTCTGGGTAATAGAACAGAGATTCAAATCCAGGTCCTCTGACTCCAAATCCAGTGGTCTTTGCTGTCTATGCCTCCTTCTCTCCCCAGGTTACACAGAAACACAAGAACCAAGGCTTAAAATCAGCCATGCCTCCTGGCTCCACTAATAGAAGAATACTCTCCACAACAAGACCACCTCTTCCATTTTCATTCAGATTGAGGTCTCCCAAGATCCTTTCACTGAACCTTCTGAAGTCACCAGGACAATATCTTCAGAGTTATTACCAAAAAAATCGAGACAGGAAAATTGCTTGTTTTCCTGAGGGCAAAGGGAAAAATAAAACCAATAAAGATCTGCTAGAACTTTTCAGGAATACACCAACATTCTACAAGCTAAAGTTTTAGCTCAAAGCTTCTGCTCCCTTCTCTGATCAAAAAATGCAGCCGTCTCTGACGCTTTGATATCCCCATTTACAGATAATGGATAGACTCATGCTATATTTCAGTAAAATGAGCTCCCCAGTGATAATCTGAAGGTTCTGAGTTCACAGATTTTGCCTTTATAGACAAAATAGAGGATTGAAACAATAAGCTAAATAATTGGGGAAATTGAGGAAGGGATCCCCTGGATTGCTAGGGGAAAATAAAGGTCAAATGTTTTATGCAATCTCAACACATGCAAATTCAGGTATATGGAACTGGTAATAAAAAAATAAAGGCAGAAAAATACATAGAATATAATTTTTAATTACATGCTAAATCCATGCCATTTTCCCAAGCAGCATAAAGCCTCAAAGCATTTTGCCCAATCATGCTCATTCTCATTCTGAAAAGTGTTAGTATGAGTCAATACACTGTTTTGCTCCAAACATTAGCTCCCATAGCCTTTGTTCATATTTCTCACTTGTAACAAGTCCTACCCATGTCAGAGCAATGCTTAGTTTTATTTCATTAATGCTATTTAGTTATTAATAATAGTCCCAAAGTATGAATATAGATGCTTGTTGCTCTAATAAGCCTAAGAAAAATCATAAAGGGCCTAGATGCATTGGTATAAGAAATGCTTATTAAATAATGGGGTTCTCTATAATACCCAATTTTCAACTTACACAAAGGGTCTTGGAATATACTGGTCATGTAAAACAAAGTCCTACTATATTTTCAGTTGGCAATTGACCTAATTGACTATGCTTCAACTCTCCACTTCTCTGCCTTCTTATAACAACTCAGATTTCTGGGGTGAGACCTAAAAGGTCTTCTAGAAGCCGAGCTTTCCAATATGCACTCTAGCAAAAATCTCAAAAGATTACCACATGGAAAAAATTATCAATAAGATGAAAAAGAAAGGCAAAGGGAACAAGAATTTATTAAGCACCTATTTACTATGTGTCAGGCACCATACTAAGCATTTTACACATATCATTTCATTTGATCCTCACAACAACCCTAGGAAGTAGGTGCTATTATGATCTCCATTTTACATTTGAGGAACTGAAGCAGACAGAGGTTAAGAGACTTATCTAAGGTCACCCAACTAGCAAGTACATAGAATGCATAAGAAAAAAAAAAGGAGAAATCTTTGGGTACCAGAACACAGGCAGAGTCAGAGAGTGAAGAAACTAGCACTCCAATAAATGATTCTGAACAGAGAATGGGCCAGAGTTGCCTGACCCAGACCTAAAACTTGTGAGTTTCAATGCATGAGAGGAACTTGAACCTAACCTGATCTTTCGCATGGCTTGAAATATGCAGGCATTCAAAACAGGGATCCACAAGGGGAGGAGGGTTTTGGTGTGAGCTCTGGTAATGAAGGCTTGAACCCTTCAGAATCTTGCCTTTGCCAACACTGATGAAGCATTTGGGGCCACATAGCAGGTAAGGTCAGCTCAAAAACCATACTAAAACTGAGACCTTTGGGAGAACACATAGCAGTGTGATTGGCATCTCATTAGATCAGGGCAAATGGTAGGAATGGAACCAACTCCCTGTTGGAGAATACACCAGGAGAAGGAGAAAGACTTCTGCTGGTCAATTCCGGCATTCATATTTGCCCAACAAAAAGATTGAGGCAAAATTCAGAGATCATTGCAAAGAGCTGGGCCTGATCCCAGGCACTCCACCCAGAACAGGAGTAGCAGCAGAATCAAGACTACAATGGGGATATGGTAGTGATGGGCAAACTTTTTAAAGAAGGGGCCAAAGGAAAGGAAATGCTCATCTGTCAGTCTGTTTCTAAGGCAATTCTTTTGAAGTTTCATTGTATTGTATCATACTCGTTGTATCCATCAGATTAGGAATAATGTTGCAGGGCTGGATAGAACATTTCAGGGGGCCTCATCTGGGCCGCAGGCCGTAGTTTGCCTATCACTGGATAGGGCGAAATAAGACCTGCCCATTCCATTTGAGGTGGTAGAACTTAGCCCTTCCACAAAGTCCCAATCTAGAAACCAAAGTTGGAGATATGAGTCATTAATTAAGATTAATTATATTTATTATAATTATATTATAAATACATATAATTATATTATAATAATTAATAATAATTAAAGTTAATTAAGAAAGCAGGTAAAATATCTAATACCAAAAATCAACAAATCTAGAAAATAGGTTGAGGGCAGATAATTTAAGGAACTTATGGAAACTCTGATCAAACAAACGAATTCTGGATAAAACATTTCAAGAAATCACAAACCAAAACTTCCCAGATCTTTAGAAGAAAAATGAAAAATAGTGTGAAGAAGAGAAAAAAGTTTCACAAAGTAAAAATATCAAGAATAGATTCATCACTCCTGAAAAAATCTCAAAATAAAAGCATTCAGTAATGTCATAGCCAAAACAAAAAAGTTCAAATCAAAGAAAAAAGTATTGCAAATAGCCAAAAAGAAAGGGATCAAGTTCCAAAAAACTATAGTCAATATCACACAAGACTATGCTGCAACTATCTTAAAAAATCTTTCCATTCTGTATTAGAAAAAAATGAAAACAAGAATAACTTATTCACTAAAACTGAATAAAATCCCTTGGGGGGAGAAGTTAGAGGAACACATTTAATGGAATAGAAAACCTTGAATCAATCCTGATGAAATTACTAGATAGATTATTTTAAATGCAAACAAGTGGAAAGAGAAAAATAGAAAGACTGATATTATTTTACATTTAATCCATTGGCAGGGTTTAAATAACAATGAATGGTGAAGGGCCTACATTCTAATAGTGAGAGAAGAAACAAACACCTCTTAAGAATTACAATGTCTTCAAGGCTCATTGAAAAAACACAGAAATATAAACATGAGGGATGATTTTATTCTTCTTAGTTGGTTTTTATGAGATAGGGGGGAAAGGAAGGGAAAAGAATACACTAAAGAAGAAATCAGAAAAAAGAAGTAGGGCTCAAGCTTAGAGATAACCTGTGGCAAAGGGTTAGAATTCACCCTTGAGTATGATAAATCTATATCCAGCCAGTCTTGGCTCTTGATAGAAACACAGCCACCAGACTTATCTATGCTGGGGGTATAGTGTTAGGATGTTAATGGGAAAATAAGAAGTGTAAAATTCATTAGACTCTCCAAAATTTAAAAGATCCTCCTTCTCTAGTCAAGAGATGCAAGGTTGGACAGGAGGAGAGATTCAAAGATAAAGCAGAGGTTTCTTCCCCGAAATAAATTCCTTCTCAGGGGTTTTGGCTTTACTTTCTGAACTCCCCTCCCCCATTCTAGCTAACTGGACATAATGAAATCCTTTAGCCATTTGGAACAGGCAGGTATTATCTGGTATTTTTTCACTTCCTGCATTGACTTTCAAAGTCTTCACACTTAGTCTAAATCATGTAATTTATTGACTGAGATGTGCTCTCACCTAGTTCTCACAAGCTAAAATGGAATGGGATAGTTTCAACACACCTTACAGATAATAAATTAGTTGCACCATACCTGAATATGTACTATATATTGAGCACCCTTTTAATTTCCCTCACTTTGAGGAACTCCTTAGACTTCTGAGCAATTATTTAATTTACCATATTTTAAAATAATTCCCTAAGGTCTCCAATAGGGTGGGAGATTTAACAAACCATCCAGTTGGGGAAAAAGAGCCCTCTCACTAGAACAGGTAGGCTCTCCTGGTCAGGACTATAAGGATAAAAAATAATAAAGGCTGGTATAAATATATATATATATATTAGTATTTTAATTAAAGCCATGCTGATAGATAAAGTTATTAGACCGCGAGCTTGTAAGAATTCAAAACTGCCGCCCTCGCCATTATTGTCTCCTCTCTCCTCCCGAGTCTGTGAAGTAAAGTAAATGATTAAAACTAAAACCAGTCAACTAACTCCCACCTTGCATACCTGTCTGATGTCTTGTTCTCCTTAAGTCTAAGCACCAGACCAAAACACTGAGTCCTTTTATCTATAGGGTAAAGTCCTGTTCCTTCCTGAGCACTGAACTGAAACCATGAATCTATTCATAGGTACTAGATCAAAGCTTCAAAAATGTATTTAAACTCCACTCTGACTATGTTGCTTTGGAACTCCTTTGCTGAGTTCCCCTAGCGCGCACTAGAAATAAAGACTTCCCTTTGCTTGGATTGCATTGTCTCCGTGTGCTCCTTGGGTGGCAATCCACTTGGACCCTAACATCTGCTGGCCAAGAGACCACTCCCCCTAACCCAGGAGATTTAAACTCTTCTCTGCGTGGAGACGTAGGCGTCCCCACGCCCAGAGAACCGGAAATGGAAACCCGTTGGACCACGGGAAACGTAGTTTGACAATTTCCATGTGTCCATAGAAAATATATATACTTTTAGATGACATCTCCCAAATTTCACTTTTACAATTCCCCGTGAGGTCCGGCAAAAAAAAGGTTAGTCCTTTTTCTTCGCTGGACCTGTAAAAATAGACAACTTCTAAAATTTAGGAATTTGGGGGATAAAAGAAATAGATGAACAAATGGTTAAAATTAGCCCCATTGACAAAAAACCAATTTGGGGGCAGTCCCCTATTGGTATAACAGTGTACAATTAGAACAAATTATACAACTCAATTTCAACTCCCCATAGTTCAATCAACTGCACCCCAAAGTTCAAAATTTGGTCTTCATGGTACAGTGAAGGCTTTTCAGACATCTTCATGGTGTCTTCACCAAACAGGTTCATCGTCTGGATTCTGGGGAGATGGCAAGATCCTTATCCTGAAATTATTCTCAAAAGAATTTCAACTTTACATTATAGATTACAAAACATACATTTTCTTCTAAGATTTATACAATTCCCCGTGAAATTACTCCTAAAAGAGTTAAATATACATATATTTTTACATTATCGAATTTTAAAAAACTTAACAGACATCCCATCCCCCTGAGGGAAATACTAAACACCTTTTTCCTTAAAAAGGGTCCCTCAGGTCAGCTAAGGATGGCAAAATACAAAGAATAAAATTCAAGAAAAAAGAAGAAAAAATTAACTTGTGAATGAAATGTAAAATGTGCAAAAAATATGGGGAAAATAAACTTAGACCTTTGAATGAAGGTCTAATTAAAGTGAATTCAGCAGATTGCAATTACCCATTCAGGGCCAGGACTTAAGGAAAATGTCTCTCTCTGATCTGATTTTTTATCAGCTTTTCAGGGAAGTGAGCCAAATAAATAACCAATCTTAGGTGCTTTCTAGGAATCTAAGTCAAGGGGACCCACATCCTCTAAAGTTTTAGAAAAGACTGGGACTCCAGGACTCAAACCCCAATTTCCAATCCCTAAAGTATTGGCATAGAACTGCTGCAATTATGTAGATCTTAGTCAGTCAAGTCTCTGACCATGTGCTTTCTTTAGCACTATTAACGGCTTTCACATTCCCTTTTCGTAGAATCAGACAGAAAGGCATTTAATCACAGTCCTATAGGCTCAGGTATTTGCTGTAGAATCAGAAAAAGGATAAATAATGATTATATATGTACTTCCAGTACAAGATGAGAAAAAGGAAAAATCAATTGCTCTAATTAAAAAAAATGTTTAAAAAAAAAAAAAATATATATATATAGCTTAGAACTAGAAGGGTTATGTTACCCAAAAAAGAGGTTTTCATTTTGTGAGTGTAAATGGATCTTACAAATAGCAGATTCACAATGCACATTCAAATAGAGTACCATTATTTCCAATAGCACATTTTAAAACAATAAACAATGATGTTTAAAATCATATACTTGTTACAACTTTTAAATCTTGGCTAAGAGTTTCTCAACAAATTCTGTCATTGCTTCCATAGCAATTCTGATATTTAAAAAGAAACCTTCCGATATAATCATCCTCAGATAAGAATATACAGGAGCTCTTTGGCTTCCTGTTTTAAAAAATCCTGGGTAGGAAATGCTTCTACCCATTTAAGGCAATAATTTCTCTTATAATAAAATATATAAAAGCTTTATCCTTTAAGACAACAATTCTTAAGGATTTAAAGTAAAAGTTAAAAAATACCTCTTGTAAAATTACAAGGTAATATTCAAAGCATGGAAACTTTCAAGGTTCTTTGCAATTACCAAGACAGAGTAAATTTTAAAGAACATGTGCTCTATAAATCTAATATACATAAGGCAAGTTACAACATCAAAAATGTGTAGGAAATATAATGTGAGTATTAGAGTAACAAGCTGGTCAAAACCTCTTACCAGTTCTAATAGATTTTTTTCATTATTTGGGAGTTACAATAAAATCATAAACAGAATTAATCTAGCAGCCACAAACTACATTAACTTAAAATGATTCAGTGTAACAGGAAAATCCAACGAAATAAGCAAGATTAATTTACAAAAGTAATTAACAAAATACAGTAAGATACAAAGTCTCTTTAAAAAACAGAAATAAAGCTCATTCAGTTCCGAGGTTTTAAAAGTTCACCCCTGGTTTGAATTTAAGGTTCTTTTGGCTGAGTTTAAGGGGTTTTTTTAAAGTTCAAAGTTCTGAGCAGGTATGGGGGTGAATATTTCTTCCCCTGAGTTCAGTTTTTAATCACAAGCAAGTCTGAATAGGCCATTTGGCCCCATTAAAGGTAAACGCTAGTTCCACGTGGGGTCGGGTCGTTGGGCTCGGGGCTAGAGAAAAAGTTTTGTAGAAAATCCCACGTGTAGAGCTTGTGTGGGTGGCTAAATTAGGTCTTTAGAGAAACACGTGGAAGGCTAGAAATAGGGAGAAAGGGGAATATACTGCCAAAATCTTTAGCGGCAGAGCTGAAGCAGTCTCTGGAGATCGAGATCTCAGCAACGGCAGCAGCGGGGGTCATCGATGTTGAGGCTCGGGGTTCTAGTGGAAGGTCAGCACTAGCAGCACCAGAGGCAAGAAAAGAGGCGCGGAGATCACAAGGACTGGAACTAGCAGGCTTGTGGCACAGCAGGAATGGAGATCAGCAGCAGAGACACACTGGCTGGGCTCTGGCATTTTAGTTTCAAAGCCAAAAACCAGAGTCTGCTGGCCTGACCACCCAAGGTGGTTTTGGCTGGACTGGCTGGCTGAGTCCTGTCTGAGGCAAAAACGTGCTGTTGCTTTTAGCAAAAGCATGGCAAGGAAAGGTTGGGTACAGGACAGGGAAGTGAGAGCAGCCTAGTTGTCTATCATGCTAGAGAACCCATGTTTTTAAATTATTCTTTTTTTCTAAGAAACTACTTGTACATATCATGAAGTTTCTTCCATTTTCCATTTCCTTAAACCATAGTATTTCTTTGTTATTATTGTAGTTTTCTTCTGTTATATTCCCAAACTCACTTCTTAGATTGGTATTTTATACTATCTTAGAATCTACCCTTTCTTGTATTTTCTTGCAAATCTCTTATCTCAGTTCCTACATCCTCACTTTATACTGCTAGGTCCAGATTAACAATGAATACTTAATTCCATGAAGTGGCCAAATTATTAGAATTCTAACTCCATATTTTAATTCGATTGGAACTAATTACCATTATAACTTCAAATAGTACAAATTCTAATACATGCAGCCACTTCTGGTGATTTATTATTAGAACTAATCAGTACCTAATATACAACTCTTAGGATCTGATCCTTATATTTTTAGGTGGACCAGACATACTCTGTTGGATCTTGTCTGCTCAGTAATCTGTATGTTCTCATTTTGAATGGGGTGGCTAGGATTAGGATATGCTTTCCACAATAATGCCCATGTTGTGCTTCCATGTTCTGCTGATCCAAAATGAGCCAAATCTCCAACTCTGTCTTCTAAGCCAATTATCAGTCAGAAATTCTATCTCTTGCTGCTGCCCTAAGAGTCCCCCAGATGAATGTCAAATATTGTACTGGTCTCAGGACTTCTGGAGATCCACTTCCCCTGTGTCACCTCACCCCAGATAGGCTGCCCATACATGTGAATTTACATGTCCAACTCCTTTTTGTCCAGTAACTTGTCAAAGGCTGGCTCTCTTCCCCACTACAACTCTGAACCTGATCCACTAGGGCTGAGATTCTATTGGATTCACCAAGTGTCTCACTGCATTTAAAACTCAACCCCCTAGACCTTCCACATCCTACTCAGAGCACCTGCTGGTGTTTACCAGAGACTATATTGGCTTCTGATATCCTCAGACAGATTCCTACTTAGAATACCTTTAGGTTTCAAGCTGCCTTCTTATACTGTCCTATACTAGATGGAAGAGATTCTTGGTTTTGTAGATCATCTCTGTGTACAACATTCTTCTGGCTCTGCTCCTTTCACTCTGCATCAATTCCTGGAGGTCTTTCCAGTTCACATGGAATTCCTCCAGTTTATTATTCCTTTGAGCACAATAGTATTCCATCACCAGCATATACCACAATTTGTTCAGCCATTCCCCAATTGAAGGGCATACCCTCATTTTCCAGTTTTTTGCTACCACAAAAAGCACAGCTATAAATATTTTTCTTCAAGTCTTTTTATCTATGATCTCTTTGGGGTACAAACCCAGCAATGCTATGGCTATATCAAAAGGCAGGCATTCTTTTTAGAGCTCTTCGGGCATAATTCCAAATTGCCATCCAGAATGGATGAATCAGTTCACAAATCCACCAGTAGTGCATTAATGACCCAATTTTGCCACATCCCCTCCAACATTTATTACTCTCCCCTGTTGTCATGTTAGCCAATCTGTTAGGTGTGAGGTGATACCTCAGAGCTGTTTTGATTTTCATTTCTCTAATTATTAGAGATTTAGAACATTTTCTCATGTGCTTATTGATAGTTTTGATTTCTTTATCTGAAAATGGCCTGTTCATGTCCCTTGCCCATTTATTAATTGGGGAATGGCTTGATTTTTAATACAATTTATTTAGTTCCTTGTATATTTTAGTAATTAGACCTCTGTCAGAATTTTTTGTTATAAAGATTTTTTCCCAGTTTGTTGTTTCCCTTCTGATTTTGGTTACATTGTTTTTGTTCGTACAAAGCTTTTTAAATTTAATATAATCACAATTATTTATTTTACATTTTATAATTTTTTCTAACTCTTGCTTGGTTTTAAAATCTTTCTTTTCCCAGAAATCTGACAAGTATAGTATTCTGTGTTCACTTAATTTACTTACAGTTTCCTTCTTTATATTCAACCCATTCTGAATTTATCTTGGTGTAGGGTTGATCTAAACCTAATCTCTCCCATATTGTTTTCCAATTTTCCCAGCAGTTTTTGTCGAATATTGGATTTTTATCCCAAAAGTTGGGCTTTGTGGGTTTATCATACACTATCTTGCTGAAGTCACTTACCCCAAGTCTATTCCACTGATCCTCCCTTCTCTCTCTTAGCCAGTACTATATTGTTTTGATGACTGCTGCTTTATAGTATAGTTTAATATCTGGTACTGCTAGGCCACATTCCTTCACATTTTTTTTCATTATTTCCCTAGATATTCTTGATCTTTTGTTATTCCAAATGAAATTTGTAATAGTTTTTCCTAATTCAGTGAAAAAGTTTTTTTGTAGTTTTATAGGTATGGTGCTAAATAGGTAAATTAATTGGGGTAGAATGGTCATTTTTATTATGTTAGCTCATCCTACTCATGAGCAATCAATGTTTTTCCAATTTTTTAGATCTAGTTTTAATTGTTTGGAAAGTGTTTTGTAGTTGTTTTCATATAATTGCTGTGTTTGTTTTGGTAGATAGATTCCTAAGTATTTTATATTGTCTAGGGTGATTTTAAATGGTGTTTCTCTTTCTACCTCTTGCTGCTGTGATGTTTTGGTAATATATAGAAATGCTGATGATTTATGTGCATTCATTTTGTATCTTGCAACTTTGCTAAAGTTGTTGATTATTTCTATTAGCTTTTTAGTTGATTCTCTAGGATTTTTTAAGTAGACCATCATATCAACTGCAAATTGATAGCTTTGTCTTATTGCCTATTTTAATACCTTCAGTTTCTTTTTCTTCTCTAATTGCTACTGCTAGAGTTTCTAGTACAATGTTAAATAATAGAGGTGATAGTGGGCATCCTTGTTTCACACCTGATCTTATTGGGAAGGCTTCTAATTTATTTATTATATATAATATAGGAAATATATAACATACTTTTAAATGGCATCTTCCCAATTCCAAATATACACTAGATAGTGTCCTTAACTGAGACATCTGAGGATAGAGTAAACTGTGAACTTAGGGGGGAGGGGAAATCTTTGTTTTCTTTAACTTCTAACTGAATATAGCAAAATTCAGAGGAGTTCATAGCTTTCATTATAATGAGCATGTTTGTTTCCTCAACAAACCTAACTCCTTTCTGTTTTAAGCCTACATCTGTGACTGAGTAGTTGTTATATATGTTGGGTTTCTGTAATATGATAAGGACTTGAAACGTATAGTTTGTCAGTACAATTGCAAATTTGGTAAATAATTACTTATGATATGAGTGTCTCCCAGATTCGGCAAACAATTACTAATCATGTATGTGTTTCTCACATTTGATAATTACTAATGATGGGTATTTCCCCAGACTTGATAAACAAAAAATATGATAACATATATCTTCCAAATCAACTGATAAACCCTTGCTAAAGATTTTAATTTTGGTTGAGAGTTTTCTTTCATCTTTGGCTTAGATAATCAATCACCAATCAGAACTAGAATGTAGCTAAATAATATCCATAACTAAAAATATAAGAAACTCATCAGAGTCTCCAATCTTTACCTTATTTGGGGTGAGACTGAATTTGCTGAATTGCATGTTTGGTTGAGGGTAGTACTGACTTATCAAGCAATTATCTTGAAAGGATGGTCTCTGGCTAAGCAGAGAGGCAACTTTGATGGAGTACCAATATGAGACATAATACTAGGAAGCCCTAGAAAATAAGATTGGTAGTTTCCTTCTGGTGGGGTTAATATTTGTATTGTCTAAAAGGCAATATAAATTAAGATCTGTATATATTTCATTAATAAAATTTGATTACTAGCATTGAAAAATACAAAAAAGAAAGAGAAATTTCCATTTAAAATAACTCTAGATAATATAAATACTAGAAAACTACTTGCTAAGACAAACACAGGAATTACATTTAATTCAATTACAAAACACTTTACATAAATAAAGTCAGGTCTGAACAATTGGAAAAATGTTAATTGCTCATGGGTAGACTGAGCTAATATAATAAATATTATAATTCTATCTAAATTAATTTACTTATTCAGTGTGATACCAACCAAATTACCAAAAATTTATTTTATAGAGCTAGAAAAATGATAAAATTCATCCGGAAAAACAAAAAATCAGGAATATTAAAGGAATTAGTGAAAAAAAATGTGAAGGAAGCTGGCCTAGCAATACCAGATCTCATACTGTACTATAAAACATCAAAACAATCTGGTACTGGTTAACAAATAGAATGGTGGATCAATGGAATAGATTAGAGGTAAATGAACTTAGCAATCTAGTGTTTGATAAACCCAAAGATTTCAGCTTTTGGGATAAGAATTCATTTTTTGGCAAAAACTGCTTGGAGAACCAGAAAACAGTATGGTAGGAACTAAGCGTAGACCAATATCTCACACCCTATACCAGGATAAGGTTAAAATGGATATATGATTTGGACATAAAAGATGACACCATAATTAATTAGGGGAACATAGAATAGTTTACCTAGGAGATCTCTGGAGAAGGGAAGAATTTGTGACAAAAGAAGAAACAGAGAACATTACAATATGTAAAATGAATAATTTTGACTGTATTATATTAAAAAGTTTCTTTAAAAACAAAACCAATGTAACCAAGATTAGAAGGGGAAACAACAAACTAGGAAAAAATTTTTAAATTTCTTTGATAAAGGTCTCATCTCTCAAATCTATAGAGACCAAGTCAAAAATTATAAGAATACAAGCCATTCCCAAATCGATAAATGGTCAAAGAATATGAACAGTTTTCAGATAAAGAAATCAAAGCTATCAATAATCATATGGAAAAATGTTCTAAATCACTCTTGATTAGAGAAATACAATTTAAAACTACTCTGAGGTACAACTCACACTTATCAGACTGACAAATATGACAATAAAAGAAAGTGATAAATGTTGGAGGGGGATATGGTAAAATTGGAACATTAATGCATTGTTGGTGGAGTTGTGAACTGATCTAACCATTCTGAAGAGCAATTTGGAACTATGCCCAAAGGGCTATAAAACTGTGCATACTCTTTAATCCAGTAATACCATTATTAGGGCTATAACCCAAAGAGATAAACAAAAAAAAAGTGGGAAGGAACCTACTTGTACAAAAATATTCAGAGCTGCTTTTTTTGTGGTGGCAAAGAATTGAAAACTGAAGGGATGACCATCAATTGGAAAATGGCTGAATAAATTCTGGTATATGTTAGTGATGGAATACTATTGAGCTGTAAGAAATGAAAATAGAATGATTTCAAAAGAGCTGGAAAGACCTACATGAACTGATTCAGAGTGAAATAAGCAGAACAGGAGAACATTATACATAGTAACAGCAATATTGTGGAATTATTAACTGTGAAAGACTTAACTATTCTCAGTAATATCCAGGACAGTACTGAAGGGCTTATGACAAAGACTGCTGTCTACCTACAAAGAAAGAACTGTTGGAGCAGAAATGCAGATGAAATCATATGATTTTTTTACTTTAGTTTTTTGTGTTTATATTTTGAGGTTTTGGTTTTATATGAGTATTCTCTTATAAGAGTGAACAATATGGAAATATATTTTGCAGATAATACATGTATAACACAGATCGAATTGCTTACTATCACTGGGAAGGAAGAGAGAATGAAGGGAGGGAGACAGTTTTTTTGTTTGTTTTATTTGTTTTTATTAAACCTTTACCTTTTGACTTAGAATCAAATACTCTGTATTGATTCTAAGGCAGAAGAGTGGTAAGGGATAGGCAATGGGGGTTAAATGACTTGCCCAGGGTCACACAGTGTAAAAGTGAAATTTGGGAGATGCCATTCTATAAGTATATATATATATATATGTATTTTCTGGACACGGGGAAATTATCAAACTACATTTCCCGTGGTCCAATGGGTTTCCATTTCCGGTTCTTTGGGCGTGGGGAGGCCTACGTCTCCACGCAGAGAAGAGTTTAAATCTCCTGGGTTAGGAGGGAGTGGCCTCTTGGCCAGCAGACTCGGGAAGAGAGAGGAGACAATAATGGCGAGGGCGGCGATTTTGAATTCTTACAAGCGCGTGGTCTAATAACTTTATCTATCAGCATGGCTTTAATTAAAATACTAATTTATATTATTATAGCAGCCTTTATCATTTTTTATCGTTATAACAGCTAGGAAGTGTGAGGCCAAATATAATTCAAGGACCTCCCATTTCTAGGCCTGGCTCTTAATCCACTGAGCCACCCAGCTGCCCCCAGAGGGAGACAATTTGGAGCTTATAACTTCAGAAAATTTATGTGGAAAATTATTATTATAATTTGTAAAAATCATAGGGAGAGGTTGGAGCACTAAATGGTCTAATATGATATGGGGGACAAAAGGTGGTGTGAATAGTAGATGGCACCAAGAGAAACTTGAATGAATAAGAAAAATAGGATATTCTATACCACACAAAAAGGGCATGGAAAGGGGAGGGGATGAATACTATTATAAGAAGGAGAGGAAGAGAGCATTAAGAGGTAATATCTAAATCTTACTCTCAGTGTAATTAATTGGGGATTTTTAATTTGCTCGCTTTCTAATTTTTTGAGTTGCATGCCCAATTCATTGATCTCTGCCCTCCTTAATTTGTTAATATATGCACTCAGGGATATAAATTTCCCCCTGAGTACTGCCTTGGCTGCATCCCACAGAGTTTGGTAGGATGTCTCATCATTGTCATTCTCTTCAATGAAATTGTTGATTGTTTCTATGATTCCTTCTTTGACAAATTGGTTTTGGAGAATCATATTGTTTAATTTCCAATTGGTTTTTGATTTGCCTGTCCAGGTGCCCTTACTAATTATTATTTTTATTGCATTATGATCTGAGAAGGTTACATTTATTATATCTGCTCTTTTGCATTTGTTTGCTATGATTCTGTGCCCTATTACATGGTCAATCTTTGTGAATGTACCATGTGCAGCTGGAAAAGGTGTATTCCTTTTTGCCCCTATTTATTTTTCTCCACATATCAATTAAATCTAATTTTTCTAGGACTTCATTCACCTCTCTTACCTCTTTCTTATTTGTTTTTCAGTTTGATTTATCTAGATCTGAAAGAGGAATATTTAGATCTCCCACTAGTATGGTTTTACTATCTATTTCCTTCTTGAGCTCTGCCAGTTTCTTCTTTATGAATTTGGGTGCTATGCCACTTGGTGCATACATATTGAGCAGTGTTATTTCCTCATTGTTTATACTGCCTTTAATCAGGATGTAATGACCTTCCCTGTCTTTTTTAATCATATCTATTTTTACTTTGGCTTTGCCAGAAATCATAATAGCTATTCCTGCCTTCTTTTTCTCATTTGAAGCTCAAAAGATTTTGCTCCAGCCCTTGATCTTAAACCTGTTTATGTCCACTCACCTCATATGTGTTTCTTGTAGACAACATATGGTAGGATTTTGGTTTCTGATCCACTCTGCTTTTTTGATCTCCCTACTTCCCTGCTCCCCTTGGTTTATCCCTTCTGACTTTCTCAGTAGGGTTAGATAGAATTCTATATCCCAATGGATATAGCTACTCTTCCCTCTCAGGGTTAATTACAGTATCAAAGATGAAAAGGGAAACCTCACCTCTAATGAAGAGGAAATTAAGGCAATCATTAAAAACTATTTTGCCTAATTATATGGCAATAAATTTAGCAATCTGGGTGATATGGATGAATATTTAAAAAAATATGAATTGCCTAGATTAACAGCAGAAGAAATAGAATACTTAAATAATCCTATAGCTGAAAAAGGAATTGAACAAGCCATCAAAGAATTCCCTAAGAAAAAATTGCCAAGGCCTGATGAATTCATAAGTGAATTCTATCAAACATTCAAAGAATAACTTAATCCCAAAACTATGCAAATTATTTTGTATAATAAGCAAAGAAGGAGTCCTATCAAATTCCTTTTATGACACAAATATGGTACTGATTCCAAAGCCTGGTAGATCAAAAACAGAGAAAAAAATCTATAGACTAATCTCCCTAATGAACATAGATGCAAAAATCTTAAATAGAATACTAGCAAAAAGACTCCAGCAAGGGGCAGCTGGGTAGCTCAGTGGAGTGAGAGTCAGGCCTAGAGACAGGAGGTCCTAGGTTCAAACCCGGCCTCAGCCACTTCCCAGCTGTGTGACCCTGGGCAAATCACTTGACCCCCATTGCCCACCCTTACCAATCTTCCACCTATGAGACAATACACCGAAGTACAAGGGTTTAAAAAAAAAAGACTCCAGCAAGTGATCAAGAGGGTTATCCATCATGATCAGGTGGGATTTATACCAGGATGCAAGGATGGTTCAACATTAGGAAAACCATCCACATAATTGACCATATCAACAAGCAAACCAACAAAAACCACATGATTATCTCAATATATGCTGAAAAAGCCTTTGACAAAATACAACACCTATTCCTATTGAAAACACTAGAAAGTATAGGAATAGAAGGATTTTTCCTAAAAATAATAAACAGTATATATCTAAAACCATCAACAAGCATCATATACAATGGGGATAAATTAGAAGCCTTCCCAATAAGATCAGGCGTGAAATAAGATCACCTCTATTATTTAACATTGTACTAGAAATACTAGCAGTAGCAATTAGAGAAGAAAAAGAAATTGAAGGTATTAAAATAGTCAATGAGGAGACTAAACTATCACCCTTTGCAGTTGATATGATGGTCTACTTAAAAAATCCTAGAGAATCAAACAAAAATCTAGTAGAAATAATCAACAACTTTAGCAAAGTTACAGGATACAAAATAAATGCACATAAATCATCAGCATTTCTATATATTTCCATCACATCACAGCAGCAAGAAATAGAAAGAGAAACACCATTTAAAATCACCTTAGACAATATAAAATACTATCTACCAAAACAAACACAGGAATTATATGAACACAACTACAAAACACTTTTCAAACAATTAAACTAGATCTAAACAATTGGAAAAACATTGATTACTCATGAGTAGGATGAGCTAACATAATAAAAATGACCATTCTACCCAAATTAATTTGCCTATTTAGTGCCCTACCTATCAAACCACCAAAAAACTTTTTTACTGAATTAGAAAAAAACTATAATGAAGTTCATTTGGAAGAACAAAAGATCAAGAATATCAAGGGAAATAATGAAAAAAAAAAAACCATTGAGGAAGGTGGCTTACCAGTACCAGATATTAAACTATACTATAAAGCAGTGGTAATCAAAATGATATGGTACTGGCTAAGAAGAGAAGGAAGGATCAGTGGAATAGTCTTGGGGTGAGTGATGTCAGCAAAACAGTGTATGATAAACCCAAAGAGCCCAGCTTTTGGGACAAAAATCCACTATTTTACAAATTTTTTGGGAAAATTGGAAAACAATATGGGAGAGATTAGGTTTAAATCAACATCTCACACCTTACACCAAGATAAATTCAGAATGGGTGAATGACTTGAATATAAAGAAGGAAATTATAAGTAAATTAAGTGAACACAGAATAGTGTATTTGTCAGATCTATGGCAAAGGGAAAATTTTAAAACAAAGCAAGAATTAGAAAAAATTACAAGATGTAAAATAAATAATTTTGATTATATTAAATTTAAAAAAATTTGTACAAACAAAAACAATGCAACCAAAATCAGAAGGGAAACAACAAACTGGGAAAAAAATCTTTATAACAAAAAATTCTGACAGAGGTCTAATTACTGAAATATACAAGGAGCTAAATCAATTGTATAAAAAATCAAGCCATTCCCCAATTGATAAATGGGCAAGGGACATGAATAGGCCATTTTCAGAGAAAGAAATCAAAATTATCAATAAGCACATGAGAAAGTGTTCTAAATCTCTAATAATTAGAAAAATGCAAATCCAAACAACTCTGAGGTACCACCTTACACCTAGCATATTGGCTAAAATGGCAACAGGGGAGAATAATAAATGTTGGAGGGGATATGGCAAAATTGGGATATTAATGCATTGCTGGTGGAGTTGTGAACTGATCCAACCATTCTGGAAGGCAATTTGGAACTATGCCCAAAGACCTCTAAAAGAATGATCCTTTGATCCAGCCATAGCATTGCTGGGTTTGTACCCCAAAGAGATCATAGATAAAAAGAGTTGAACAAAAATATTTGTAGCTGTGCTCTTTGTGGTGGCAAAAAACTGGAAAGCAAGGGTATGCCCTTCAATTGGGGAATGGCTGATCAAATTGTGGTATATGCTGGTGATGGAATACTATTGTGCTCAAAGGAATAATAAACTGGAGGAATTCCATGTGAACTGGAAAGACCTCCAGGAATTGATGCAGAGTGAAAGGAGCAGAGCCAGAAGAATGTTGTACACAGAGACTGATACACTGTGGTAAAACCGAATGTAATGGACTTCTGTACTAGCAGCAATGCAATGACCCAGGACAATTTTGAGGGATCTATGGAAAAGAACTCTGCCCACATTCAGAGGAAGAACTGCAGGAGTGAAAACACAGAAGTAAAACAACTGCTTGAACGCATGGGTTGATGTGGACATGTTGGGGATGTAGACTGGAAAGGACCACACCAATGCAACTAGCAATGATATGTAAATAAGTCTTGATTGATGACACATGTTAAAACCAGTGGAAATGTGCGGCGGCTATGGGGGCAGGGGGGTGGGGATGAAGAGGGTATTAAGGGGAAAGTTAAAACATGGATCATATAACCATGGAAAATTTTTCTAAAAAATTAAATATTTAAATCTTAAAAAAATAATAAAATAAAATAAAAATATGGAATTTGTAAAAATTTGTAAAAAGTTATTACAATTGGTAAAATAAAATAGCTTTATAAAATAAAAATGCAAATGTAATCAATCTTTTCATTGGACTAATAAGCAAAATAAATCAGTTTTCCACATACACCATGTATACATTTGCCACTATTTCAAAGAACTCAATGACACAGAAAAAATAAAGAACCTCTCAGCTAGATGACTCCTTCAGATTCTAATTATTCTAACTGTAGTCATACACAACTATTTAGGAAAGTAACAAATAGGTAATTATTTAGAGCCAATATGTCATATCAAATGGCTCCTGTTCTTTTGAGACTGTACCAATGGGCATACAGAATTCCAGATAAGGCACGTTGTCAAGAGAATGGATGACAACAATTCAGCAGATTCAAAGTTTCTATATGCAACAAACACTCATGGACCATAAATAAATAGTGAAATAAATAAAAAATAAACTTTCTTAATTAAGACTAGGAAGAGCACAGTTTCAAGTTTTAAAAGTATATCAGCATTACTCCTTTCTGCTATGAACACAACTTCAGAAAACACAGGAGAACTTTCTTGAAAGCAGTCAAAGCTCAATGATATTTCTCCCACAATTTCACCCTAGGCTAAATCTCTTCTACTTCCCTGATGGTACCTATTCTTTTCTCTGCCTTCCTTCTAAAAGAGATAGCCTAATTCACCTACTATTAGACTGAGACACTTAATCATTTTGTGTTGATTCAGGAGAATATTAGAGGCAACTCCAGCTCTTAAGCTCTCAACTGTTGTTAAATTTTAAATGTTAACATTTAACACATAATGTTAAATGGTAGAATATTTAAGCATTTATGCATTGGAAATCAGAAATGTTATAGAGTTTAATTTTTTATTTTCTTGATTGTTTAGACCTTAGAAAGTGAAGGAGAAAACGTTAATAATGCAGATTAAACATGAAGGTGTGTCTTGCATATTTTTTTTCCAGAGAGCTGATTGCCAACATCACACATTTATGTGTCATGTGCCTCCTTTGGCAGCCTAGTAAACCACTGTATGCCTTTTCATAATATTATCTTTAAATGCATAAAATAACACATACTTATATGTATAGGGATATATGAAATATAATTATGCATAAAATAATATGCCGGTGTGTGTATATCTATGCCATTTTAAAGAAAACTAAATATGCAAATATGTTTAAATGAAAGTGTAATATTTTCCCATTCAAATTTATGGACCACCTAAAATTTATCCATGAACCCTTTGGAAAGAGAGGACCTGGACCCTATAGCAACTTTAAAATATGTAACATGGTAGCATGGAAGGAAAGAAGAAAAATATGGGAACAAAAGGGAAAGTAGGACTCAGGCAACTGTGGAGTGGGGAATGCAGATGTAAACTACACACAATGTTCAGAGATGGCTAATAGCTGTCCTTTAAGGACAGCACCCCCCCCCCAAAAAAAAAAAACAATAAATATAACTTCTAAGATCATCTCTAAAGCCTTTCTAGATCTAAATCCATCATCCTTTCTATTCTAAATCTATGATGTTTTTCCTTCAGGAATTTAGAATAATAACAAGAAGAATAACATATTTATATAGCATCAATAGATATTGTGCTAAATGCTTTAAAACTATTATCTCATTTGATCCTCAAAATCATAATGGAAGTATTATTATCCACATTTTATATAAGTAGAAACTGAGGTAAACAGAGGTTAAGTGACTTGTCCAGGGTCACATAGCTATTTGAAATACACACTATATGGTCCAGAAAAAAACCTTAAAAGAGAGCCTATCAAAAGCAAATGAATATCCCTCAGTTAATTCAGCACTTAGACTGGTGAAGGCAAACCTATGACATGCGGCATAGCCATTTTCGATGACACATGGCCTCATGCACCCACATACAGAGAAGTATGGGGCTGTATGTTCAGAATGAAACATTTGCTGTAGTGTACTGTAGACATGCTGTGCACTATAGATGACAATTCTACCTATATTAATTTATCTATTTTGGTTTATTAAATAGTTATATATTACAATTATACATTTTTGTTATTTAAACTATAAATATTGCGCAATTATGTTTTTTTTTCTCAGTGACACATCACCCGAATTATGCTTGGTTTTTTTGGTGAATTTTGACACACCAAGCTCAAAAGGTTGCCCATCACTGATTTAGACAGTAATTGCCTAGTGCCATATGTCAAATCTGTAGAATGTATGCTCAAATTCTGTTTTTTATTTTTGTCTTCTTACATGTATTAGGTGTTTAATAAAGGCTTGTTGGATGGAATCTATGGTAAGTTACCTTTCCCAGCATAACTACTTGAAAATACTTGATTTCCCTTGAATCAAGGAAAGAGATTTGAAACCTAACCAAGAATCCCATGGGTTACAATATAAAAAAAGACAACATTGTCTCAGGAGTCCTAAAAGAGACCAGGACTATTTCAATTTTTGAACCTGGTAACTGACAGGTGGCACCTGGAGTTTCGAAGTAGAAAGATGGGGCAAATCAGAAAGAGAGGATTAAAGTGGAAGGAGTGCTATGGTAACTGTGCTCAAAGACATCTTTTGGTATAAGCTCCAGCATTAAGAACTAACGAAGAGAGATTCAAAGTCCACTCTTTTGCACAATGGAACAAAACATACAAAGTAGAGCTGCTGGTTGTTAACTTTACATTATCTTAACTATAAGTACCTTTAAAAACTAAGGAAAAGTTTCAAAAGGAGCTCTCTAGCTCCCTCCCCCATGCTTATTTGGTAACATGTTCTATATTATCTTTCTGGCAATTTCTTAATTTTATTTAATATAAAATATCCATTATCAGTCATGAGTGCTTTGAATCACATGTCTGCTTATTTGTTCTGGTCCAAGAAGATCAAAAAGAGTAAATCAATAGTTAATTTAACCAGGTTAGGGATTCAAATTTTTATCCCAAATGCTAGAATTTTCTAATTCTGAGATATTACTTCAAACCCAACAGATTGGTTCATATGACAGAAAAGGAAAAATGATAAATACTGGAGATGTTGAAAAATAATTACACTAATGCACTGTTGATGGAGTTATGAACTGATCCAACCATTCTAGAACAAAATTTGGAACTATGCCCAAAACTATAAAATTATGGATGCCCTTTGACCCAACGATATTGTTACTAGGTTTGTAGTTGGGAAGGGAAGGGAAGGGAAGGGAAGGGAAGGGAAGGGAAGGGAAGGGAAGGGAAGG